>NC_041385.1:35567250-35611244 GCF_002162155.2 Triticum dicoccoides | reverse complement strand
ATCAACATCATCATTTGGATGACGGCAGACCTAGGAAGCCCGAACAAACAAAGAACTTAAGAAGCGAGAGGAAGAGATGGTGCTCACCATTAATTTGGCTGGGGGGGGGGGAGCTCCTAGTCGAAGGAGTGTGGGGGCGTCATTGGCCACGAAGGGATAAGTTCCTCGCCAGGGGGTTGGGTGGGCGCCGGTGGAGGGCGAAGCTCCTAGTTGAAGGGGCAGGCAGTCGCGGAGATGTTTGGGAGGATCGAGTCAGCATCATCGCTTCTTGAGGATTCCTACCCGACCTGATGAGATCAGGAAATCGCTCCGAGGGAAGAGTCGTGGAAAGGGCGGGGCTCCCTCCCGATAGTGGGCAACCAAATGGCGCCTTGGGTGGCCTGGGTAAAGTCGGCCCCTAGGAACTTCTCCCCGGGATCCACTGCAACGAAATGAGGACTAAAGTATATAAGCCCCCACGAAATCATGCATTGGGGTGTAATGACGCGATTGTCCATGATTGTTTGTCGGGTCAACACAGTCTTTATTAGCACGGGCATATGGAATATCCTATTCGACGCATTCTATGTCGAACGGTCGACGTTTCGCAGAGAGTTCGCGATCACGCGGGTAACCTGGGTCGGCCCATTAGCATGTTCCAACGTTTCTAGTTTTGGGAACCTTCTAGAGTTTCCCAGCCGGTTTTTAATGTTCCCCGAACCGCTTCTCCTGTTTCTTTTTGGTTTTTTTTGAAAAATAAATAAATCATTTTTCTGTTTATTTTTCTTCTTTTTCTTTTCCTTTTATGTTTCTTTTTTCCTTGTTTTGTTTCTTTTTTCTTTGTTTTCTTTCTCTTTGTTTTGTTTCTCTTCTATTTTTCAAGTTTCATTTCGTTTTTTTAAGTTCATGTTTCAAAAATTGTTCGGAAACATAAAAAACTTCATGCTCTTAAAAACAATGATTTCTTTTTAAAATGGTCGCGTTTGAAAGATTGTTCAAGCATCCTAATATTAGTACTTCTAAAAATTTGTTCAGGAATTTCATAAAATGTTTCCATTTTTCAATACTATTCAGATTGTTTTTTTCAATGTTCAGGAATTTTCATAAAAATAAAATTTTCAAATTTTGTTCACAATGTCAAGAAATGTTCGTGTTTCAAAAAAGTTCATGACTTTAAAAAAAATCTTGTTTTCAAAATTTATTCACAGTTTCAAAAAATATTAAGAATATATTAATTTTGACACTTTAAAAAATCTTCCTGTTTCGAGAACTGTTCAAGAATTTTCAAAAAATATTCTCATTTTAAAAATTTGTTCAAATTTGAAAAAAACTTCAAGAAAAATTATAAAATGTTCTCCTGTTCAAAATTTGTTCACAAATTAATAAATGTCATGTTTTCACAATTTGGTCTCAAATTTGAAAAATGTTTGGGAATTTTATAAAATGTTCATGTTTCAAAAACAATGTCTGACTTTTTGAATTTTGTTTGTGTTTCAAAATCTTTTCCCATTTATTTCCAAAAAGTTCCCACTCTCAACATTGTTCGTTTTTTTAAAAAAATTGGGATTTCCAAAAACTGTTTGAGTCTTTACAAATTTATTTATTTTTCTGAAAAATTTTGTTTTTCAAAAAATTATAGTTTTGTCAGAAGAAAATCACATTCGAGATTAAAAAATCGCTGAGCTGCCATTTTTAATCAACAAATCTATGAACTACAAAAAAAGTGACGTTGTTCAATTACGAAAGGTCATGTGTTTGAGAACCCATTAAATCGCATTTTTGGAAATATTTGTAAGCTGCTCTTTTGTGTTATGCCCTGATGTTCGTCTGTTTAGAAGACACGTTGTAGATCGTCAACATAAGTCCTCTAGTCAGAATGTCTAGCGACGCTTGAGTGTCTGCGGCAGATCATGTGTTCGATTCCTAGCCAGGGTTAGCGGTTTTTGTTGATTTTTAACCGCGCGTCACACAAATGGATCGGCCCAGGTCAGCTAGCCGCAGTAGGCACCATATAGGATGTCTCCAGGCATTCGTCTACATGTCCTCTCCCTTGAAGCTGCAAGGCCGGGCAAGCGATTTTTGTTGATTTTTAACTGCGCGTCATGCAGATGTACCAGCCCAGGTCAGCTACCCCTATGCGAATCCTCGACTATTTGCTGCAGTAAGCGCCATATAGGACATGCCCATGCATTCATTTGCATGTCCTTTCCCTTGAAGCTGCAAGGCCAGGCCTGAGCGCATGTACACCGACAGACTGTGCCAAGTGGGCTAGCAGGGTTTTTTTGCTCTCCTGTAGGTTTTTTTACTTCACACTCCCACTATTGCCTCCAAGAAAAATCACGCTCCGACCGTCATCTTCCTCCCACCTGATCTCTCTTTTCCACTCGCTTTCCCCGGTCCCAACCGTGACAGGCTAGGGTTCCTGTCTCCGCGGCCACCCTCCCTCGACCATGTTATCCCCTCGCCATCGGCTACCTCCCATTGTCGCCTCCCCGTAACGTTAGATGCCTCCCTTTACAGCTTGTCCATTATGCCATGCCAAATACGTAGGTACACGTTTAGTGGGCGAGACCGGCTGGTGAGTGGGGTTATTTGCAATTGTTCAATATATGTTTTATGTGTGTGTGGAGTTATTTTCGAGTGTGTTTTTTTTCCATTTTTTGGTATTTTTTTGTTGTAAGTATGTTTTGCTCCACATTTTCCTTTTTCATTTTCTATAGAAGTTTTATTTTTCTTTACTGCTTACTTCATTATGTTTTCCTTCGTTATTTGGTTTTTGCTTTGATCCATATTAGTCTATTTATTTTATTATTTTATTCTTTCTGGTTTTCATTTTCTTCTTCTTTTTAATTTTCCATTGTTTACTTTATGCGTTTTTTATTTGTTTCTTACCCCCTTTCATCCCTTTTTATTAGTAAAAACAAATTGGTCTTTTGTTGCATATGAGTATTTGTGAAGAAAGTACGTTGTGAATATGTTTGAAAGTCGGGTGAACAATTTTTAATTCATAATGAATATTGTTTAAATAAATGGTGAAGTTTCCCAATGAACATTGCACAATATAAAGTGAACACTTTTTTTCAACATGGTGGACTATTTTTAGTAAATGCTATACATTTTTAAATGCACATTAAACATCTTTGGAATACAGGATGAACTGTTTTTAAGCCCGGAGAACATTTTCTAATAGACAACAGACTTTTTTAAAATACGGTGGACTTTTTTAGTGTTGGATGAACATTTTTACACATTGATTTTCTTTTACAAAAGTGTTCTGTAGAAAATATAAATGTTCACTTAGTTTTTGAAATTTTCATTTAAAGAGGTCTTCATAATTTTTTCTCTAAAGAATGATCTTTTTACAGATAGCGTAAAAGCGTTCTAGAAACCAAGATAATCTGTGATAACCAAAGAAATTCAGTAAAACCAAACTGGGTGCGCTTGGGGAAGAAAACGAGATGCTACATGCAATTTGGGCAGGAAGTGTACTGACTGCAGCATGTGCGTCATGCGCCCTATATGACGCAAACAAGCATCATACAGGACCAATCTGCCTTAACCCAAGTCCTATTTGGTGCCTTAAGCGCCATATATAGTCTATTTGTTAACTGGCGCGCACCTATATCACTTTGTGTCATTGTGCCAGAAGAAGGAGCAATTCTAATTCTTGAATATGTTGCCATGCAGGTCTTTGAGAACCTCAAAATAGTATGTATCAATGCCTGCGTCTGACGACATATCATATCTGAATTTCAGTGCACTCGGTATACAGGAGTAAGTTTCTCATGGTATATCAGTGACACACACTCCTATGGTGCATACGAATGCCTTGTTATCTTTGTTGCCTCGATAGCTCGCTCAGTATTCTGTAGCAGTAAGAGTTGTCCCAACTTTGAAGCTTGAGAATCAGTTCTGAAATTCTCTGCAATTTCACTTGACAGACACACATTCAGTCCACAAGTAGCAACTTGCATGCCTCAACTATTCTGAACAAAGAAAACATCACCGGAAGATCAAAGGATGATTAAAAAATCATTGCTGACAGAAACTTGTTTGTACACGCTTTTTATCCTCTTCGGTACTTTACTACAGGTGCAACTCATGTCAGCACTATTATACCTCATTTTGTTCTTCCTTTTGGTAGCGCGAACCTAAACCACAGTCGCCCCTAGTTGAACCGGTGTTATGTGGCGGTAAAGCTTGTCTTGCGAATTTTCTAAAGAGCATTTCCTTGGGCACTTCGCACCTTAAATCCGATTTGCAAAAATTTCACTGTCCCGGGCAGAAAACGTGCAATGGCGACCAAGCACAAGTTGACCAAGGGCACCGATAGGGAGCGGAAGCTGGACAACAGGTATGATTTGCCTGGAACTCCGTCACAAGTAGAGGGAGATAGAAAGTCCGAAAAGGGGATCGACAGCGTGCACGCTGCTGACAACCAAGTATTCAGTCTGCACATTCATAGCTAGTTGTCCACATTCATTCAGTCCACACATTCATAGGTCGCCTGCGTACATTCATTCAGTCCACTCATCATGTACTGACCTATGTACTGACCGGCGACCAATCAAGAAAGCTATGAATTTCCAAAAGGATTTGTATAACCCACCCAATACATTTTTAATAGAGACGAAAACAGGCACGGTAGCAACAGTTTATTTGGAACGAGCTGAAAGTTGAAGCTAGGATGTACTAGAATCTTACTACTTAAGAAAAAAACACTCTGGTTGACCTTAGATTTAATAATTAGATTACTAATAGTGGTAGTTTTGAGTAAGAGCGGTAGGACCATTAATAATTAGGTTGAGAAAATTAAAACTCTCCAGATATGCAAAATGATGCCTTCCTCATGTATGTTAGTGCATACATGCATGCATTCCTCATGCGTGAAGAGAATGCATGACCCGACATGTGATGCATGAGAAAAATAATACTCCTATATAGCATTTATCTAACAAATTGCATGAAGGCATGCATTAGTAAACCCATAACCACATGATAAAGCCGCGTGGCTGGTATATATGCAGTCCATCGCAAGTAAGTGTGTCCGGTCCTTACACTCCAGTAGTAAGCCAGCTAGCTATATTTTGCTTGAGAAGAAAGCTTGTAGGCATTGGTCTCAAAACCAGTTGTTTTCCTAGACGAACAATGTCAAGGATTCAATCTGGCTATGAAGGAAAACAGGTGTGTAATTCTTGTCATCGAATGCATTGATTAACTATGTAGTGGCAAACTGGCGGTGGCATGTATGGTTGAGCAGTGACAACAAGCCCTAAAACCACCGTCTGGTTGTATGAGCTGCACATGCTAGGCCTGGCCTCAGCAGTGTTGGCGACACCACCGTCTGGTTGTATGAGTACCCCTGAGATGGCGTGATGCAACTTTTGCAGGACACAATGGTTAAAGAGATGACGTTGCAGAGCACCGAACTGCACCCTACCATGTTATACGTGGAGGGCGTGTTGGGTTCGAAGATTGGACTTGGGCATCAGTCGATGAAGGCTCACATCCAAACCAAGACAAGGACAATGCGGTATCAACCAACACATTGTGAGTCTTTGCTGGCATGCCGAGCTGGATCTCAGTCACATAGCTGAAGTAGTCACATGGAAGGCTTTCGACGAAGCTCAGACCAGAGGCGTTGGCCTGATCAGCAGCGCAGCTAGATAGGCGGTTGGCGAGGCGGCGAACGCGGGTGTGGTACTCTTGAAGCGTTGAAGGAGAGTGGTGCACTGACCGCATGAAGACACGGGCATACGGGTGCTTCTAGTGGAGCTGAGTAAGGCGAATCAGCGACGTGTTCCAGATGTTCCATTGGTCCATGTTACGTGAAGGTAACATGTGTAGCCTGATTAGACTAAAGTGCTCAAAAATTTTTACTCAAGGGATTCAAACATATCATTCATTTGTGATGCATAAAGAAAAATAATGATTAGACTAGCGCTCTGCTTTAGCTTGGCTTTACGAAAGCCTACAGTCTTCACATGTAATAATTTTGTAGTGGTCATGGCTTCGCTCGCAGCTGTTGTAAACGACATCCTAATTTTCTTTTTTGAGTTATTTGGATTTTTTTACCACATGTGTCATATGGCGTAAACTTCATCCTAATTAGAAAATGACTGCTGGTACAACTCAGCAGGATTATTTTAGAAAAGATCAGCGGCTTTTGCAGCTGTTTGATTCAGATGTGTGTGGCCGTTTGATAGCAAGCTCGCAGCACAGCGTATTCCTATTCTTGCTTTGCATCCTCCTCTCGAAGCAGCCACCAGGGAAGCCACCGATACTACTGTAGGGTAACGCAGCAGAAAACAAAAAAATTTCAACCTATGCACCAGCCCAGGACCACTATGGAGACTGCATACAAGGTTTGATCTTTTTCGTTACCGACTCGTAGCGCAGCGGGAACTAGTGTCGATGACGATCGGCGGTGCAGATCCCCGCAGCTAGGATTTACAACCTCCCAACCGCGAGGATGTATACCCTCATCTGCTCCTCAGACAGCCCTCCGGGAGACGGTCGAACAGCCCCCCGGACGGTGTCACGGACAGCCCTTCGGGAGGACCTTCGATACTCAAACGGTCACTCAGACAGCCCTACGGGAGGACCTTCGAAACCTGGACGGTCACACGGACAGCTCTTCAGGAGGCACTCACGAACTAATACCGAAACTACGATCTCTCTACAGAGTTGCACACATACAGTGTCATCTATCCGACAGGGCTTCGCCATCCAGAACTAGTTTCTGCCGGAACTCAGACAGCCTTTCGACTCTACGAAACTATTTCGCTAGGAGGGAGAGAGAAGCCAGATCATGCATGGCACTTGTATGTGAGAAAGAGTTGTTCCTTTAGGCAACCCCCTCCACCCCTATTTACAGGCCAAGCCCAAGGGTGGCTTCTCCAAGAAGCCAAGGGGATAATACCTAAAGGCCCTCAAGGTGGCTTCTCCAAGAAGCCAAGCAGAAAGTACTTTCACTATTCATGACGACATTTTCAGCGTTCGTTCGAACTAAAAATATTTATGTGGGCTCAGAACATTTCCAGTACCGACAAAAATAATATTCAACGCGTTCCCAAACAATTTCGGTTTAGTGATTTTCATCTGCGGAAAGCAAACAAGAATGCGTTTTTACTATTCATGAAGACAATTTTTCGCGTCCATTAAATCCGAAAATATTTCTGCAGGTCTTAGAATAATTCCAGTACCCCATAAATGATTTTGGATTTGTTCGAAACAATTTCAGATTAGTGAATTTCATCTGCGAAAAACATCCGAAGTGGTACCGGCAGCATCGGAGCATATCCGGTTATTATCCCAAAAAATTGCAGAAAGCTTCCATAATGATTCTGGCACCCTCCAAGAATTATCAAGCATGTGCCGAAACCAATTTGACTTAACGGTATCCCCTGAAAAAACTTTTCAGTTTTACCGAAACTCATCCGATGACCTCTCTCTTCGGAACCTTTTCCGCTGTCCGAAACTTTTCCGGTGTCCGAAACTTTTTCGGTGATTTTCTCTCAGATTCCCTGTCTAGTATTCAACAGATAGATGACCCTTAAGCGTGTGACCCTATACGTCCGGTGAAGTATAGACATGACCAGAACCCTTTCCGATCAATGATCAACATCGGAGCCGTGGACACCCATATTGGCCCCTATACCCACACGAATGACGAGTGAACCTCCAGTTGCCGTGTGTTATTCCTGTTGCTTCGCAATATGTTACAAATACCTGAGCTGAGACATGTTGGCATTCCCGTGGATCAACAACTTGTCCATTATGCTAGTTACCTCTTACCGGTATTGTTCTCTTTTCTCGTTACCGTGTTCCGGCATCCCCGTGATCAAATCACAAAGTGTCTGGCCAGACGATGATGGATACCGTAATACCGAGGGGCCCCAGAGATATCTCTCCATCGTCGGAGGAGCAAATCCTAATCTTGAGCTATTAAGTTACTTGACATACTTTTCCATGAACCCGTAAGCCGCCGTAATAGCCACCCATTTACGGATGATGTTTAACAAACCCCAAAGTTCATGAAGCAAGCATGAAGAAACTCGATACTCTCATGGTCTAAGGAATCATGCAAACGTTAACCATCTCTGTGTTATCAACCATAAACTTGTGACGAATGAATCTCATAGCATAACATCAAACCGGGTCAATTCAACACAAATGTTCTCTTAACATTGTGCCCTCAAAGTTGCTGGCATAGACATGCCCATGATTGGGAAAACATAATCATCATGCAACACTTGATCTAGTCTTAGAGGCATGACTAGGAATACATTTTACCGTTTATTATTCCACACGTGCACATGGGTTTTCCCCAGAGCCTTTATCGATATACGGGCTTGGGAACCACATCAGTTATAGCATGGACCATAAACATAATTATGAACATGGAGACAAATAATAGCATTTATTATTGCCTCTACGGCATATCTCCTACAGACTCCCACTTGCACTAGAGTCAATAATCTAGTTTAATGCTAATGCACTTCACACCTGTGGCACACCGGTGTAAATATGCTTCGCTTGTGGTATAGCCTGATATCGAACGGAACTGACGACTTTAGCTCCGTGTGTATCTTTGTATATCCTCACGTTTTCACACTTCCACAAAATTCATATATGTGAATCATTGGTCGAAACCTGATTCCTCAAACTGAGCTATGGAGCAACTATCTGCAATAGTGTCCCATTGACCAAAGCCTTATTGAACCATACTTAAGTTCTTGAATGAACTATATGACTCAACATCTTGTTTGTCGCTTCTAAAGCGGCAACATACTCCGCCTCTGTTATAGAATTCTCTACGGTAACTTGTCTGGAACAATTTCCAACTAACTGTGCCACCATATTGTGTATTACACAAAACCCTTAACTTAAATCGAAAATTTCCTGGAGAAAAGATGAAGACAGTATCGATGTAACATTTTACAACGAACTCTTCATGATCTCCGCTTGCGAGAAAACATATCATCAGTACTTACTCTACTACTCAATGACATCTTTCACTATTGTCCCACGATCAGTACTTTTATCACTTTAGTATCCATACTCGCAACACCTTGGGAGTATCGGATATATCTGGTTGTTTTACATACCATGGAATACATGATTAATCCAAACACAAAAGTGTGTGGAATCTGCATCATGTATTTTGCTCATCAGTGTTTTGGGACACCGAGTCTTGCAAAAAACTCTTCCATGTGACTCCGGCAAGAATCACTCCTTGACGATTTTAAATGCTAAAAGGTTTGAGCACCTTGTCAATATGTATTCATTGCTTAGCCCTATTAGGTAAATCTATCTCCATAGATCACTATGCCTAATATTGAGGCTATTTAGCCTAAGCACTTCATCAAAAAACTATTTTCAAATGAAGTCCTAATTTGTGTCAAGAAATTTATTTCTAATTAACAATGTGTCAAGCACACAAGGTTTTTAGAAATATTATTACGCTCCCACTTACTTTCTTGAATTACAAGCATCTTCGTTACCTATTGATGAAGTCAAACCCCTTTGACCATTTCATCAAAGCACGAAGATTTCCTTTGATCTGATGACGAAGATATCGTTTATCTCGTCGAGTTGCACTATTCTCCCACTCACCTTTTTGAAAGAACCATTCTCTTTAAAAGCACACCGTTTCGCGGCAAAACTATTTGCCTCGGTATAGTGAGGGAGGAATACCCAACATTTTGGTATAACCTACAAAGTAGCACTTATTTGATTTGGAATAGGTTTGTAACCTTTTACACAGGCCCCATATTCCAAATATTAAGAAAAGATATAACATGGTTGGGCGTACCATACCATGGCTTCATTTCAACAGACCCGATGGAGCTCTTTTTAGTGTAAAAGCCGCAGTCTCTAAAGCATCACCTTAAAAGGGATAATGGCAAATTTATTTATGTCTTCTTTGACCTTACCATGTCATAAATGGTTAGACTACATCTCCACGGACTTTTCACTTGCAGTGGTGTTCCGGGAGGTGCAAGTTATGAAACCCCTTTCACAACTCATCAGACATTCGCTAAACATGTAACCCAAATATTCCTTTGTGCAATCAAATTACAGAAACATAATTTTCTTGTTACAATAACTACTACTTCATTTTTGAAAACCTTTCAAATGATTTCAAAAGATCCAGACTTACATCTCATCAAGTAAATATCCATATATCTACTTGAGTCATTTCTGAAGATAAATAAATCCACCACTAACAACACTTCAGACTACACACATCAAATGTATGATCACTAATAAGTTTGTTGTTCGTACCTTATGGCCTGTGAACGGTATTTTAGTAACTTCACTTTTCGAAGGAAAGTTGCAAGTGTCAGATGATTCAAAATCAAAAAGACTTCAAAATCCATCATAATGGAATTTTCCATGCGGGTTTCTCCAATGTGACCAAATGTAGTGCCACACTTGTGTGGTATTCTTTTAGTCTTGCAAAATTTAGCGTTAGTGTTATGGATGTATCATATTACAATCAATATTCGTAACATACATCCCATCTTGGATGGAAGCATGGCCCTTCATGTTATTCATAATACTTAACAACAATTGTTGTTTTTATGAACAACTCTTTTGCGGCAAACATTGTGCAATGGGCTAGAGTGTATGAAACTCTAAAATGAATTATGAAAGTAAATCCAGAGGTATTGTATTATTATCAATATTCATAACATACATCTCATTCATAATGAAAGTATGGCCCTTGTGTTATTCATAACATCGAACATAAAAAGTTCTCTCATGAACAACCTTCTTGCAAGATACCTTATGCAATGGGCTAGAGTTTGTAAAACTCTAAATGAATTATGAAAATAAATACAGACGTTGATACACCGATGGAAGGTATAGTAACATTTACTATGTTCCATGTGTATACCTTAACCTCATTTCTGGCTAGCCTTTTAGGCCATAGTAGCTCTTACGTTGATTCGTAACAGAATGCAACCGAGCGAGTATCTTTGTGATTAACTCACAATACCCAAAAATTGGTGATTAACATGTTTAACCATAATTCCCAAGAACTATGTCTTTGACCAGCCTACTATACATCAAAAACTTGTATGACTTTCATACATGAGCTGGATATTCCAGTCATCTTTCTTTGTGCCTTTATACTTCTAATAGTTTAACTTTTAGTATTTCTCCTACTCGCAAAAGAAGCACCCAACTTAAGAGTGGCGTTAGCCCCGGACTTCCTAGGCGTGTAAGTCATAATAACACCATTTGGACACTTCCTTTCTCTTTAAGTTGTTGTTTTATTCGCCTTTTATTATATGACAGGCGTTCTTCTGGATCCCTTTCCCAACAGTCAAATGCATAGTAAACACTTTTACTAATACTTGCAAACAAACATTGCTTTGTTTGTATCTGAAAATAATTTTCAGTTCCATGAATATCATATAACTATCCCAACTTTTGAAGTTTGGGTTTCATGGAAGCAAACATATTCCACTTGACCGTAACAGAATTCTAGCTTTTGGATCGAAGGACGAGAGTCACATGATCCATAGCATTAGCGGGAGGATACAGAAAGCATGCGATAGGACAAAGTCCTTCTCGACACTTTTGAGGACAATCCTCATATTACGTTACCAATCATAAAGTTTTAACCAGATATTTAATAGCTATTCAGTTTTAACAGGGAAGGTGGAAACGCGAGCCATTATTCTACAACTATTTTGCAAGAAACACTTAGACAGTGTTCATAATAAAATGCACTGAGAATTAAACATGTTAATTCAACAGTGTTCTCCCACTCAAATCAATATCTCTAAAAATTAATTATGAGTGATACAAGACCCACATTTCAATTGTTCGTCATTGGTGTAACACCACTGATGACGAAAAATCTCAACTGGTAGGCCAACTTGCCAATCACATCTCTATGTAACTCTTGTTCATCTTTCGATTTGTGTGTTCCGAGCTCATGACGGTCATGCCTGAACGTCAAGACAACCAAGTGATCTCGCTGCGATGTCTCAACTCACCCGCCTCACACTTCTCTAATCGTTCGTACCCATGTGACACGGCGTACCCCAAAACGATAGGTGCCGTGACGGTGCTACACTTGGGAGAACACTAACTACTTGATTTTTTTTTGAGAGATCACCCTAATGAAAAGCGACTACCGCGCAATCAAGAAGGGTGCATCATAAGGGATACACATCTCAGGCAATTCATAATAGCATGACATGGTATAGCCCTTTCTGACGGAGAAGTCTTTCATTTCTTCGTCTTCGGCATTTGCGTCGGCGTTCACCTTCGCTAAGATTGCCACCACCTTGTCGATGCACCGGATAATATTGCTATCTCTATAGCTAATAAAATAATTGCATTACTTAAGGTTGACATGCAGGTCATTAAAGTGACAATCATATGGTTCCAGCCATCATGCCCAATCATGACACACAAGTCATGTTAATTTACATTATATAGTCATCTCATACATAATCAAATTATTATGAGCACTGCTATACCACATCACATGCAAACCATCCTGCAAAGCCAAGTTAGACGCCTCTAATCGGTTCATACAAAAAAGGTTTTACGTGGCTTCTAAGGTTTCGAAACAAACCGAAGCTACCTACGTCCATCATCAAGTATGATTTATTCAAGTCGCTAGATTAACTTTGCAGGGCGTATGAAACACAAGATAATAGAATCTCGAGCCCCATGCTGAACTTCGTCATACGCATGACCCCCGTGCAGATCATATCTGCATTGCCCTTTCGTCGGCTAAATTTCATCTTTCTTTTTAACTACGGTGGAATTCAATGAACTGTTAGCACTTCGTTGATCAATCAGGATCGCGGATTGCCAGAACATTGAAACTCCACCATACTCTTATCAATATCAGAAATATGCAAATTCCAGGGAAGCAACAAGAACACCGGGTAACAGATTTCATCTGTCACCCGCATAAATAATTTTGAGCAATAGATCTCATCTACTACCTAATTATATTATGCAATACCCATACATCTCTATGTATTCTAGATCGCAACCTGCATCTATGCATAGCACGACTCATGATGCCACTGTAGGATAACGCGGTAGAAAACAAAAAAATTCCAACCTACGCACCAGCCTAGGACCACTATGGAGACTGCATACAAGGTTTGATCTTTTTTGTTACCAACTCGTAGCGCAGCGGGAAGCAGAGTTGATGACGATCGGCGGTGCAGATCCTCGCAGCTAGGATTTACAACCTCCCAACCGCGAGGATGTATACCCTCATCTGCTCCTCAGACAGCCCTCTGGGAGACGGTCGAACAGCCCCCCGGACGGTGTCGCAGACTGCCCTTCGGGACGACCTTCGAAACTCGAACGATCACTCGGACAACCCTTCGGTAGGAACTTCGAAACCCGGACGGTCACACGGACAGTCCTTCGGGAGGCACTCACGAACTAAGACCGAAACTACGATCTCTTTACAGAGTTGCACACATACGGTGTCATCTATCCGGCAGGGCTTCGCCGTCCAGAACTAGTTCCTGCCGGAACCCAGACAGCCTTTCGGCTCTACGAAACTATTTCACTGGGAGGGAGAGAGAAGCCAGATCATGCATGGCACTTGTATGTGAGAAAGATTTATTCCTTTAGGCAGCCCCCTCCACCCCTATTTATAGGCCAAGCCCAAGGGTGGCTTCTCCAAGAATCCAAGGGGATAATACCAAAAGGCCCTCAAGGTGGCTTCTCTAAGAAGCCAAGCAAAAAGCACTTTCACTATTCATGACGACATTTTTCAGCGTCCGTTTGAACTGAAAATATTTATGTGGGCTCAGAACATTTCCAGTACCCACTGAAATAATTGTCAACGCGTTCCGAAACAATTTCGGTTTAGTGATTTTCATCTGCGCAAAGCAAACAAGAATGCATTTTTACTATTCATGAAGATAATTTTCCGCCTCCATTAAATCCGAAAATATTTCCGTGGGTCTTAGAATAATTCCAGTACCCACTAAAATGATTTTGGATTTGTTCCGAAACAATTTCAGGTTAGTGAATTTCATCTGCAAAAAACATCTGAAGTGGTTCCGGCAGCTCCGGAGCATATCCAGTTATTATCCCAGAAAATTCCAGAAAGCTTTCAGAATGATTCTGGCACCCTCCAAGAATTATCAGGCATATGCCGAAACCAATTTGACTTAACGGTATCCCCTGAAACAACTTTTCAGTTTCACTGAAACTCATCCGATGACCTCTCTCTGCGTAACCTTTTCCGCTGTTCGAAACTTTTCCTGTGTCCGAAACTTTTTCGGTGATTTTCTCTCAGACTCCCTGTCTAGTATTCAACAGATAGATGACCCTTAAGCATGTGACCCTATAGGTTCGGTGAAGTATAGACATGACCAGAACCCTTTCCGATCAATGATCAACATCGGAGCCGTGGACACCCATATTGACCCCTATACCCACACGAATGAATATTCGAGTGAACCTCCAGTTGCCATGTGCTATTCCTGTTGCTTCGCGATATGTTACAAATACCCCAGGTGAGACATGTTGGCATTCCCGTGGATCAACAACTTGTCCACTATGCTAGTTACCTCGTTACGGATATTGTTCTCTTTTCTCGTTACCGTGTTCCGGCATCCTCGTGATCAAATCACAAAGTGTCTGGCCAGATGATGATGGATACCGTAATACCGAGAGGGACCAGATATATCTCTCCATCATCGGAGGAGCAAATCCCAATCTTGAGCTATTAAGTTACTTGACATACTTTTCCATGAACCTGTAAGCTGCCGTAATAGCCACCCATTTACGGATGACGTTTAACAAACCCCAAAGTTCATGAAGCAAGCATGAAGAAACTCGATACTCTCATGGTCTAAGGAATCATGCAAACGTTAACCATCTCTGTGTTATCAACCATAAATTTGTGACGAATGAATCTCATAGCATAACATCAATCCGGGTCGATTCAACACAAATGTTCTCTTAACATTTTTACCTCAAAGTTGCTGGCATAGACATGCCCATGATTGGTAAAACATAATCGTGATGCAACTCTTGAGCTAGTCTTAGAGGCATGACTAGGAATACATTTTATCGTTTATTATTCCACACGTGCACATGGGTTTTCCCCAGAGCCTTTATGGATATACGGGCTCGTGAACCACATCAGGATTAGCATGGAACATAAACATAATTATGAACATGGAGATAAATAATAGCATTTATTATTGCCTCTAGGGCATATCTCCTACAACTACATCACATCACCGCAATAGAGGCCGACGAGCGTTGCATGAAAGCACCGACAACAACCTGGCACGCGCCACACCATTGTGTCCCTTTCTCTCTACGGCATCGCAACCACTGCATTTCAACTCCGGCTTCGATGATGACGGTGGCATGGCAGCTCCGGCAGCCGCTGCATAGGATCTCCGGCGGCTTCGTGGCCACTGCATCGCAGCTTCAGTGCATCGACATCAACGCTCGCTACATAGCAGCTCCCACGGCTTAGCGGCCAGTGCATGCTAGCTTCGACGCATCAGGCTCGACGACCGCTGCATAGTAGCTCCGGCGACTTCACTGCAGCTGCATCGCACCTCCAGAGGCGTCGACGACCATTGCGTCGCAGCTCCGGTGGCATCAACAACTGTTGCATCGCAACACAACCTCCAGAATGTGCATTCTCGATTGGAGGATTGTAGGGGTGCTTGAGCCGCATCGCTCATGGCAGAGAGTGAGCAAATATGTGCGGAGCGAAGAAGTAGAAAGAAGGTATCGCGACATTTGAAAGAAAGAAAAATGGGTGGCTCACGACTCATGCTGGAGATAAGGATGGGTGGCTCACGGCATTAGACAACGGGAAGACCTAGCAAGGTGAATGCGTTGATGCATCCTGAACGTTGGACGACAGAAGATGGCAGCAACGAATTCCAGAGTGTGCACATGCGGTGCACACTGAGGGTCTCCTAGACCAGCTGGTGCTCTCTGCTCACTGTTGGATGGCATAGTGAGGTCAGCGTATTAGCTGGTGTGCGCTTGGTGCAAGGTCAGGACACAAAATCAAGCTTGTAGGTGTAGCAACAGAGGTCGCGAGAAAGGTCGCTTTGGTTGATCCATATATTTATTTTTTCTAATTTTGTTTAATAATATACTCCCTCAGTCCCATAATATAAGAACGTTGTTTACACTAGTGTAGTGTCAAAAACATTCTTATATTATGAGACGGATGGGGTAATAAAGATGGTTATGTGCATACTTGGATGAAAAGACCAGGGGTCAAAACCTCATTTTTGGAAGGAAAAATCTAATGTGGCAACAAGACATGTTAGTAGAACCGTCCAGTTCTAGCCCCCTTAGCTTTATGAGCTTTTTGACGTTCTCATCCAATTCCTGTAGCCCTGCGTATCCACGTATGACCAGAATCTGGAGGGATCTGAGCTCACCCAACCATTGAGGTAATTATTCATGTTCATTATCCATTAGGCTTAGAAGTTTGAGGGAAGAGAGATGTCGGAAGGTCTCAGGTGTGCCGCTCAGATCACCACACAATTCGATAATTAATTCAATGAGGCCAGTAAGGCGTCGTGTGGCTGCAGCAGAAGTTCTATTCCAAGGCTGCTCAGAGGATTTAGAGTTTCTAGTAATCGTCAAATGTGCATCACCAAGATACATTAATACTCCCTCCATATTCCCTTATACAAGGCCACTTCATATTCTTATATCTATTTTGACTATTGATTTTACCAACAAATATTGAGTTATATGCCTGAAAAGTACGTCATTGTATGCACATTTCGAAGAACTTTCCGATGACATATTTTTTATTAATACAATATATATTTTGTTGACCAAAATTACAAGTCAAAGTTTGAGAAGAAAACGAAGTGACCTTGTATGTCCAGTACTTGAAATTTATGCGGTGGTGCCCGTCAGCATGGGCATTCCAGCGACCAGCATTCACATGCTACCTAGCACGTACCTCTCCTTCTCCTCGACCTCCGCCGCCGCGGCGCCCACCATGTGTCTCGGAATACCCCTACCACCCTCCATGTCGTCGCATTAGACATGCCCCACCCATCGGCAAAGACGACAGTGAAGGGGGCATCGGATCGAAGCCCCTCGTGAGGCATAGTCTCCTCTGGGGCTGCCGGATCGTTGCCCCGTCGGACATCAGGGGTTGGGGATACGCAGACAGGGCGTGTACCGCATCCGAGGGATGTTCTGTTGCTAACTAGGAAAGTTGGCTGGCCACGTCAATTGATGATGGATTTTATCTGGTTATTATTTGTGCACCGGTTCTTTGTGGGATTAAAAAAAAAAATCGGTGGAGAGGTGGGAGGCGTACGTGGGAGGTGGGGGTTGTCCTTCCATCGATGGGAGGACGAACTAAGGATGTATGAACATCCTGTCTAGGAGTAGAGATTATCAGGACTCAATTATCCCGATAGCATTTAGTGAGTAGAAAAAAGCTTGGTGGGGACGAGCGGAGCAAAGGTTGAGTCGCCTTTGGTAGCTGCTTTCTTGGGTTCCCACTGGTGTCCCGTGGAAACAACTTTACAGCATGCGAATATGTGGCCTTGTCATCACTGCTCAGCTTCCAGCTAGCAGCTGCCGGAAAGGAATGAATTGACAATGCTAAAGCTGCACGAGAGCGTTCATCGTGCATGCGCGTGCACGGTTCCGTGTGAATTGTGATATGGTGCATTGGCGTATCTGCTTGTTTTGGCCGGTCTCCTCGAAAATTAGAAGTAACGTTGCTACGTGAAATGAGTAGATGGAATGCACCTGTGACCTACTATTGCGTTGCCTATCCAAGCAAACATGAGCCTAGTTCAAGTCATGACTCGGTGCGTTTTTCTTTTGATTTCTTGACCCGGTTCAAGTCAAGCACAAAAGACCGAGATGCAGCGCATGGCTGCATGCACGTAAATGAAACTAATGCATGCATGCATTTAAAATTGCCGAGGACAGCAAACGACCGAACATGCAAACGAGGTAACGGGTGTAGCACGCAAAAGCAGTCAGGTTCCCTCCCACGCTACATGGCGCATCCGGGTTTACGAGCGTGACAGGGCTGCTTCCTTTAGCTTTCACTAGTAAAAATACACGTGCGTGTAACGGGAGAAATACAAAAATGTATGCATCCTAATCTAATAGGCATGACTTTAGGATACATCCCACACTCTCAGTTCCATGACCTCTATTTGAACAAAAAGTCCTATCTGTGTCACCACCTATCCTTGTTTTTGACTTTACCGATTGTGGACGGGTTGTTCATCTAGTTACATCACGTCTAGACATTGTCAGTGCAAGGGATGAGCTGGACCACCTCACGTCATATTTGTCGCTGAACCTCGCATAGCAGAAGGGAATGTTTCAACTAATCTCTCGAGCGGGAGATGAGGGCCCACTCCATGAGTCCCTCTCCGCATGTGTTTCATCCCTCATACTCTGTCGCTCTACACATGTCTCATCATGCCTCCTTCACACCACGCATGCTTGCACTAATATATTATTAAACAAAAACATATTAAATGGCTATTAATAATAGAGTTGAGAAAATAACACTAACGTAGTAAAATGGCAGCCCAATATATCATTCATAGGAAATTATTCACAGCAACAGAAATTTCATGATTCTTAAATAGCTAACATTTCTATCGATTAAAATAATTCTGGTTTTTGGACCCTTAAATCAACCACAAAAAAAGTGCTTACCAGACATATAAACTTTAGTGTTTCTAAGCTTGAAGTGGCGCAAGATTGGTAGCATTTGTTGGCCAACCATGCGCTGGTACCCCTTAGAGAATGTACCTTTGCAAAGAACAGGTACAAAACAGTGATGAATTAGCAAACTAAAGCTAGCGGAATGGGATCTCCCCTTGTACTCGACAAGAGAAACACTAAGCGCCATTGGTAAAAATATTAATCAACGTATGTGTCAGATCCACTCACCTTTCTCTGCTCTTCCAGTGAGCAAAAAGGCCCGTGCAATTGTTTCAGAGAAACAAATTTACAACCTTCAAACCGAGCCATTGAGAATATAAAACATACAATGATTATTAATAATGTAGTCCCACCTAATTCTCCTATACATATCATGTTAAACTAAGTGACGGTATACGTATGCAAACATATAACTGATAAATTTCACCAGCAAATAATGATATAGTCTCACATTTAACAAAATGGTAAAAAATAGCATAAATCATGGCTGATAGCAATATAATAAATTCTTGTTAGTGATAGTTTGACTCCCAACACAAGAAGGCGTTGTAGCAACATAATAAAGACAAATCCCTTGGAAGACTATTTCTGAAAACAAATTACATACTATGCACAAGCGTATGGAAAAGGATCACTCAACATTGTCAGCTAGTAAAAATGCATGAGGAGGAAGATCTGAAAAAATAAGTCAATTATTTGAAAGAACTTTCCCATGTTTTTTAGTAAATGAGAACAATCATCGTGACATATTAGAACTTATTCAGGACATCTTCTTCTTTTACTGAAGGAAGTAGTATGTTCCAGCCAAATTGTCAAATCACTGCTCGGTTCCTTGTTAAAATCCTATACATCAAAATTTATCCCGCAACAATATCTACCACCTGTAGTTATTAAATGGTTAAAAAGCAGCTTGGCTAAGACGTATGCTGGTCTTTGTACCAAGCATATAGTGGAGTGCATGAAATCTGTCGTCAGTGTCAATGTTCAAAGTCGAGATTGGGTCACCGATCATGCACTGCCTCTGATCCCGAACACGGCGAGGATAAGCAGGCCAACCACAAAGTCTGCAGTGGTGGCCGTCAGGGCGACGATCGGGTTACCCGTGGTTCGGCGCCAAGCTACAGAACACGCCCATGACCTTGCCGCCTCCAGTGGAGAGGGGCCGTCAGTAGTCGCTTGTAGGGTATAGACGTGTTCGTGGCAGGGGATCACCTCAGGAGGCGTTGGTCGATTAGGTACGTGCCCGCTCACCGCTTAAACCTACATGAAAAATTTGTTGCCAACCTACAAGTTTTCAAGACTGAACCTTCACACCAAAACATCGTGAATTGAGCAGGAGTACTAAACAGGGTGATCATCACACCTTCATGCAACAACTTGGTGCAGATTGGTACCCACCACTTGGGTACGTACCAGTACAATTGACTGCCAACCTTTGGGAGAAGCACTCGTTCCCGTCAGTGACACAATGACGGTCGGGGCTGCACCTAAAGCACCGATACTAAGGGAAACTGGACGGGAGGAAGATGAGCCATACCTGCAGAGCTCGATGAGTCGCTTGCCGGTTCTGTTCTTCAGGGACCGTGGCCGATCCAAAATTTCAGCCGCCATCGCCGCCTTCCTGTTGTTCATGAGGGAGATTCTGCAATCGACATGACAGGCAGGCTTGGTCACCTGGCCAGAGGCTAGTGGTGGTTCTGGAACCACAGTCGATGGTGGACGCATGCCCTACCTTGGCGGGTCTACTCTCTTCCTCTGCTCCGACGCCAGACTCGGCGTCTCTTCCTCTGCTCTGAGGCCCAGACTTGACGTATCTTTTTGTTGCGAAGCCCAGACTCGCCTACAACCACGTCTCAACGACAATGGACGAACTTCCGGGGAAGTCGGCGGGGGTAAGATACTTGTAGACTTGCAAATTTGCGATGCAATTTAGCTTTTTATAGCACGAATTCTTTGTGGAATCCGTAAGGGGACATCCATGAATACGTATTGTAGTAGTTTTCCTACCCGGATTCGATCCAAAATGGATACGGCACACGGCGCTGGAGAAAAGGGAGCGAGAGGCGGCGGCTGCGCACGCAATACGTCGTGCGTCCTCTCCTCAACCGAGAGTAAGTTTTGGCAACATATCTTTCGTTTTGGCAACCAAAAATTAGTAATAAGGGCCGACGAGCTTTTATTATTTTGGTTTCCTTTACACGTATGGGTCGGGCGGCCGGTTTCCCTTACTTTTAGTTTCCTTTAGACACGTATGTCTCTGGTTTCATATGTTCGTTAAACCGAACCAAACCCAAGACAGCTTTTATTATTTTTGGTTTCCTTTACACGTATGGGTCGGGCGTCCGGTTCGCTTACCTTAGTTTCCTTTACACACGTACGTTTCTGGTTTCCTATGTTCGTTAAACCGAACCAAACCCAAGACATACCGTACATCAATAAAAAAACTCAAAACGGGACAAACTAAGCGGAACCAAACCAAAAATATCAAGTCCCTTTAATAGTAGGTATAGATACCTTTCGGCCTAACGAGCGTCTCATCTCTACATACGTTCATGCATAACATAACATAACCGCCATAACATCAAGCTGCGGCTGTCCGACGCGCCGGAGCTGTGGCTGTAGGGGTCGCAGGAGACGCTACAACGAGGCGCCGGCTGTTGACGGGGCGCTGTTGTGGACTTCTAGCTCTTTTGGCTCCGGCTGGAGCGGTGAGATGGGGGCGGGCCATCATCGGAGAGGCGGTCGCCACCACGGCAGCCTTTGCCGCGGTTGGAGCTCGAGCTTCCACACGCAGTAACAAAAGCCGTCGGCTGGTTCTCTATGATGACGCCTCCAAGGAGGAAGTGGTGTCAAGGACACACCATGTTATCCGAACCGGCCAGACCGGTCATAGGTTTTCACTCGGAAGCTACGAAACAAGGCTGTTAGGGTGCTCACTCTGGATCTTCCTACTCCTTGTAAAACCATTATTAGGTGGACCTCTTTGTCTGACCTTTCGGACCTCGCCTCCTTCTAGCCAACCTCGCCACTGGCCCTTCCGACCATCCCATCTCCCGTTTATTTGCACATATTCTGCAGGGGACAAAGAGGAAACGAAAACAATGTGGAGTAGCCGTGGATGTAGTTTAGTCAAACACTCAAACTTGGGTGGAGGTGGTGTTCATACGGACAATGAGTTGAGAGACTTGAGGTTGTGACGAACACATCACATGCCAAATTATAGTAGGTACTGGTAGGCAATCTAAATGTGACAAACACTTCACATGCCAAATTAATCAACACGTCTAACTAATATGGGAGAAAGAAAATGCGACGAAGCACTGCTGTCCCCTGCATACAAGAGTTCACACCAGGTTATGTACACCTGACACCCAGGAATAACCATCAATTGGTTAAGGCATCTCTCGCTTGAGCAGAAGAAACAACTCCATGGACCATGGTACCCAGCAGCCTATTCATCCTGGCCGTCGCCATGGTCGTTACTGGCGGAGCACTTGTCGACCAGCTGGACGTAGGCACGTAGCCCCTGGCGCACCATTGGTGATGGAGGCGGGCATGAAAGTGCTGGTAATCCTCGCTGCCAAAAAAATTCTCAGGGACAAGGAGTTGCATCATGAGGTCGTCGGGAAGTCGGCGCCTGCCACCACCGCTGCCGCTGGAGCGACCCCCCTTCTCGTCGGCGGTGGTCGTGATCCCGGTGAACTCCGTCCCCAGCGTGGCGGCTTTGGTCTCCATCGATCAACACACGAACCAAGCCCTAGGCTAGCCTGCCTCAGGACCCAGCTGCTTTTATTCTTGTCCCCGAGATTCGGAATCATAGGAGTCCACCTCTGTGGACCGGGCTCCCACTGGGCTAGGCTCTTCTCTATCTCTTCCAAATGGCAGCTTTTGTTTAAAAAAAACGCATGTGTGCAGGGAGTTATTACACTAGTAGAAAAAGTACTTGATATTCAGCCCTTAGTCCCGATTTGTAAATTAACCGGCACTAATGTGACCATTAGCGCCGATTCGAACGGCTATGCATTAGTTCCGGTTTGTGTTGAACCTTTAGTACCGGTTCCTGTCACAAACCGGTACTAAAGGGGTGGTGGCAGGCTGGCGTCAGGCCGGGGGCCCATGAGTCCCTTTAGTCCTGGTTTGTGACACAAACCGGGACTAAAGGTCTAACATATAGTGCCGGTTTGTGTCACAAACTGGGACAAAATGGGTCTAACCTTTAGTCCCGGTTGGAGACACGAACCGGGACTAAAGGGCAATTTTCAAACTCTACCCCCCTTCCCCCTATGTATCGTCATTTCAGTTTTGTAAAAAACCAATGAAAATGATAAACACTTCAAAAATTAAAATCTTCGAGATGTAGTTATGTTACTACATCTTCTACTTAGGAAAATTAAAAAACTTAAATTTGGACATGTTTTGCAAAAAAGTGTTATGAAAAAGTAAAACGGCCATATCTTTTGCATACGATGTCGAAAAAAAATGTATAATATATCAAAAAAAACCAGCACTAAAATCCGCATCGGATGGAGACTGCCTATAGCCTGTTTGCAAAATTTTAGAATCCTCAAATTCTAAAAGGAAAAAAAGATATGCTCAAATTTCATTTTTTTTAATTTGGGTTAAATCTGGTCAAGTTGTGGTCAAACTAATTATTCAAGAAATATTAGTGTTAATAAATAGTTATTTTAGTTTTTTTGACTTTTGGTCAAATTGTGGTCAAACTTCTTATTCAAGAAATATTTCTGTTACTAAATAATAATTATTTTTTAGAATAAGAGTTTCAAACTCAAACGGTGAAACATGTGACTTCATGCTCAAGCTAAATTCCCGAGGGTTAATAGGATTGACTGCTTATTATTGTTAGGTAAACAACAAGTGTACACTTAGAAACTAGGGGGAATAAAACTCAGAAGTTAAGCGTGCTCAGGCTGGAGTAGTGAGAGGATGGGTGACCGACCGGGAAGTTAGACGATTTGAAATGATGAGGGGTAATTAGAGCAATGATGAGTGGTGATTAGAGACTAAATCGTCAAATAATTTAGAAAATTGAAAATCAGAAGATTTTTTTTTAAAAAAAAACCAAACCTTTAGTACCGGTTGATGTTACCAACCGGTACTAAAGGTCCCCCAGACCACTGCGCTGGCTCGTGCCACGTGGTGGGCCTTTGGCCAGTCCCCACCCTTTAGTGCCGGTTACAGAACCGGCACTAAAGGGCCTTACGAACCAGAGCTATAGCCCGGTTCTGCACTAGTGTTATCCTAAGAAAAGGAATTAATATTTTGTAACCCCCTACGTGGCTAAATAAAACAAGAAACTTGTAAACTTTATTTAACACAGTACATGCTCAAACATTACCCCTATGAACGCGCGCGCAAACATACCCTACCCCTATGAGCACCTTGGAGAGATTGAGCCAACATATCATCTTGAGATTTTATGAAGTCACCGTAGGAGCCTCGCAGTTGACGAGAACGTCTTCTCCCAGTGAATAGGGTTCGGCTCATCTGCAGTCATGTTATTACTGCACCGGTACAGTTGCTTGCACAATCTACCGTTTAATCTAATCGGAAGGCTCTCATTTCTTCTCATCTGTCCCTGTCAAAGCATCGTCTTCTTCCTTCCGCCGACCCCGCCTCCGACCCTCCACCTCCTTGATCAGCTTATCGTGCACACAAGTGCTGCTCCCGCCGGCCGCCAAGCCCGCCTTCGTCCACGCCAGCACCGGTGGCTACAACATCCGGAGCTGCTTACTTATCAACGGCGTGCAGCAGCTGCCTCATGGAGCTCTCGCCGTCTGCTGCAGCAGCTAGCTGCGCTAATTATTACGCCATAATGGCTAAGTGCAAAGCTGATACAACATCATAGAGATCCGAATGCCTGACTGTATCTGTAAGTACAGCGTGCAGGCATATGTTTACCCCTAGAAAATCAGAGGAGGACGTAGTACTACATAACTCGTCGAGTTCTTTGATTCGTTCGGTGGTCGGTGAGTGTCGGTGGACAGCAAGAACGGCCGTACCACTAGTGTAAGGTTGCCCTTCTGCTGGTCGAGGACGGAGGCTTGCTTTTTAGAGCCGGGGAGAAGGAGTCCGCGACAGCCAGCGCCACGAGCAGCAGGGCGACCTGGAGGCTCCTCCCGCCGATTTCTACGAGGAACACGACGACGGCGATATTCCGGAGCAGCACGAGCGACCTCGACTTGCAGGAAAGTATCAGCCGGACGAGGGGACAAGCACGCCTAGGACGCCATACTCACCTTGAACGACTCAATCAACCAGTGCCATGCCCTCCACGGTTGGTGCCCCAAGAAATACTGGCCGCATCAGGCCTCCGATGGCGACGACGAGGACGAAGCAGTGCGGCTCACGCTAATAGGTTTTCCTTTCCATTTATTAACAAGATTTTGGAGGAGGAAGGAGAACCATCAGATTATAATGGATGGTAGATATTAAAGCTACAGTACCCGTACAGTGATAGTTCAACTGCAGAGGAGCCAAACCCCAGTGAATACGCATCGCCGGAAGTTCTGAAATAAATACAAGATAAATGCGAGCATAAGAACTTGAACCATGGTGGGCATAGGATGCGACTGTCCATGTAACTATTAAACCACAGGATGATCTGCAAGAAACGTATAACCTTAACAACATGCAATCAGTAAAATAAAGAGGTTTAGCATGTATGTATGACTAAACCAATAATTTTTTGAGGGAATGATGATGAAATAATATTAATAGTCCGATGTCGTGGCCTGTGAATCTGGCCATGTGGCGCTACAAGTTTCTCTTCAAGAAGCACCTTGAGGAGTGCTTTGACAAGTATCTCAGCTCGAGGATGTGGAGGCTGGTAAGGCCAAGATCATGGCGGGCGCATTCCTGTCGGACGAGATCGTCGCGGCTGCCTACCATGAGAACGACAAAGTGTCTGACCTGCTATCATGCCGCATGGTGGACGACCTCCACTCCAATGGTTCCCTTCGCAACTGCATCTCGGTCTGAGACATGTCGGGAGCTTCAATGACACCCGCATGGACGTCTGCATCATATAAGGACTGGTACTATGATCTTTATGGTATAAACGAGAAACGTACTATCAGGCCAAAAAACCAGTGTACCCAACTTAAAAAAAAAATGAACTCCTGAGGCAGCCGAAGAGTGCACGTTGGTAATAGCATCGGACTCCAATCAAGTTATAAATGGCATATAGAAAAACAACGGTGGTGTTTATGGAGCAATCATCAGTGAAATTAGACATAGAGCTTCTTTTTATAAACTGTAATTTAATGTTTGAGGGTAGAGCCTCTAATGGTCACCCCTTTTTCCACGTAGACAAGGTAGCCTTTTATTGCTTGTTGATAATTATATTTATAATTACAACAGAGCAAGGAGGCAAATGATTCACAAAAATTAAAGTGCAAGAGCTGAATGCACCTTCCTGGTGCTTACATATAGTAGCTTAAAAGTTACTAACTAGGAAGTGAGGTCGGCGTGCACTGGTGGCGGCACGTGGTAGTGAGGTGGCACGTAATACAGCGGTGGTGTCGCTGGCGGGGGACAGTGGCGAGGATGGGCTTGCACTGGTGGCAGCGACATGGACGAGGACTTCAGGCTTGATGGTAAGGGGTCCGCCGGGATTGGTGGAGAGAAACTTCCTACTTTGCCTTCTGTCCTCGCGGAATTCATGCCACCTGCTGAATAAGCGGTAGTGTATTGGACATGCAGCAGCAACGCTACCATCGCCATCACGACGAACTGTCTCGCCATGTTTGTTAGGTGCGAGCAACCAGCCCACTGTTGCAGGATGATCAATCTGGATCTCCTGACGGCCTTCTATATATCATAGAGGTTGACGCATGCGTATCATGTCAATTAGTAATATAATTATGAATCGAACGATTGAGCTTGATTGGGTTGGATTTGAGTAATAATTTCCCTCTTGATTTTTGATTCCTTTATCGTTCAGATTTGCCAATCGTCAGAAAGATCAGCGCAATCATATTTATTCGTTAGTACATTTAGATCCATTTGTTATGGCTAGACATGGAAGGGGGTAATGTGCCGAACATTTAGGCTCAGCCTGTGGACACTCCACTAATGCACCGTGCTAAAATCCTTTTTCCAGATCTCCTTCTCCAAAACCTGAATAAAATTTTAAATTTTGAAAGATATTAGCTTCAATCACTTCATATAAAAATAGTGGAAAATTTTAAAATGGACGAAAAGGGGCATAATATAAGGTTTTTAACCCACAACTTCACAAAATATACAGTGTGCTAACGAGTACGACACAGATCTAATTTATTTCATGAAATATTTTGGACTATTTTTTAGTGTCACGTTTTTCTGTGACCTGGTGATATTTTCAATATGAATCACACCAGTTAGAGGCATCAATCAAGTTAATTAGGAATAGAATAGTTTCCTTTTAGTCGAGCACGCTGCTAATGATAGGAATATACTATCTTATATCTTATTTTTACTAATCGGAAGCATCATATGAGACTCCATGTTAATCATAGAGATACAACAATAATAACATTTGAATTGGTTAATATACGATTAGTAGGATTAAAAGAAATCTAGAAGTTTCACATAGCAGTGTTATGATTGTCCCAAAATACAAACATAGCAGTCCTATTAGGTCACAATACATAATGCACAGCTTCCAAACGTCTGTCTTGATAGGTTACTGAGAGCAAGCCAATAATTGTTGGTTAAAAACAACAACACATTTAGGTCAAATTCCTGCTGCTTGTGCTCATCCCACACACAGCTGTAAAAATTCTTCAATTAATGGCCTAGGTACACATCAATGTCGTTGCCGGGTTTCTTAGGGACTTGGATAAGAACTTGCATCATAATGAACTTCCGCTTCATGCACAGCCAAGGAGGAAGTTTATAGATACATATAGTCACAGGTCAGATGCTGTGATTGCTCTTCTGGTCCCCAAAAGGATTAATGCCATCCATGCTTAAATCAAACCATACGTTCCTTGCATCACCTGCAAATTCCTCCCAGTACATTCTCTCGATTTTTCTCCACTTCGACTCGTCAATAGGTGCTCTCAACTTCCCGTCTTTCTTACGGTCCTCTCTGTGCCATCGCATCAACTTGACATGCTCTTTGTTTCTGAACAGACGTTGCAACTATGGTATTATAGGAGCATACCACATCACCTTGGCAGGAACCCTCTTCCTGGGGCGCTTGCCATCAACATCACCAGGGTCATCTCGTCTGATCTTATACCACAATGCACCGCACACCGGGCATGCGTTCAAATCCTCGTACGCACCGCGGTAGAGGATGCAGTCATTAGAGTATGCACGTATCTTCTGCACCTCCAATCCTAAAGGGCATACAACCTTCTTTGTTGCGTACGTATTGTCGGGCAATTCTTTATCCTTTGAAAGCTTCTTCTTCAATATTTTTAAGACCTTCTCAAATCCTTTGTCAGGTACACCATTCTCTGCCTTTCACTTCAGCAATTCCAGTGTGGTACCGAGCTTTGTATTGCCATCGTCGCAATTGGGGTACAACCCTTTTTTGTGATCCTCTAACATGCGATTGAACTTTAGATTCTCCTTTACACTTTCGCACTGTCTCTTTGCATAAACAATGATCTGGCGAAGATCATCATCGGGCACATCGTTTGGTCCTCTTGATCTTCAGCTTCCCCCGTTGCAGCATCACCATATTCAGGGGGCACATAGTTGTCATCATCTTCTTCTTCTTTACTGTCTTCCATCATAACCCCTCTTTCTCCGTGCTAGGTCCAAACATTTAGTGTGGCATGAAACACTTATAAAGAAGGTGGGTGTGAAGGGTTTTCGAGTCAGAGTAAGACCTTGTATTTTCCCACATATAGGGCATGGACAACACATAAAACCATTCTGCTTGTTTGCCTCAGCCACTGCGAGAAAATTATTCACGCCCTTAATGTGCTCGGAAGTGCGTCTGTCATCGTAAATCCATTGCCGGTTCATCTGCGTACATCATGAATAGATAAGTGACCAAATTAATAGAAGTTCATCATCACATTAAAACCAAAGTACATACATAGTTCTCATTGAACAACATATAGCTCTCCAGAGCATCTAATTAAACCAAACATTGAAACTATGTAAAATATTTCAATGCATCAACAAATGCGATCATAACCGCAACCAAGGTAACGATTGATCCAACGACATAATGATACCAAACCTCAGTATGAATGTCATATTTTCTAATCTTTCTAATATTCAAGCGCATTGCATCCATCTTGATCTTGTGTTCATCGACGACATCTGCAACATGCAACTCCAATATCATCTTCTTCTCCTCAATTTTATTCAATTTTTCCTACAAGTAATTGTTTTCTTCTTCAACTAAATTTAACCTCTCGACAATAGGGTCGGTTGGAATTTCCGGTTCACATACCTCCTAGATAAAAAAAATATGTCACGTTGCTCGGCATAATTATCATAAACACTAAACTAATAGTTATAAAAGACAATATATATATACCACATCTGAATCATAGACAGGACGAGGGCCGACGGAGGCGGATACCAAAACCATCGAACTATATAATAACAAGCATAACAAAACTACACAAGTATCTATCTAAATCATACAAGTAAGAACGTTTTTCATTTGGAAAGAAGATAAGATCAAGAGGCTCACCATGATGGTGCCGGCGAAGAGATGCGCGGGCGATCAATAGCGGTGAGGACAGGGACGGGACAGGGCAGACCGCCAAACCTGGACAAATCTCGAGGAAAATGGAGCTTGAGCCTCGACAAGAGAATGCTTAAGTGTGGCTCGGGCATTTCATCGAACACCTCATGTGCATAGGATGTGAGCTAAAGCACCACAAAGGTCTCCAACGGCCGGCCAGAAAAACAGCGCAATGGAGTGCTCTGCTCGCGGGCGAGGGGGTATATATAGGCATCTCATTGGTCCCATTTCATGGTTGGAACAAGGACGAAAGGACATCCTTTGGTCCCGATTGCAGCCAAGAACCGGGACCAATGTTTGTGGGCCTAGAGCGAGGCCCATTGGTCCCTGTTCGCGTTTGGAACCGGGACCAAAGGGGCCAGACACTAGTAGAAAAGGGGGCAAAGGTCCAGGCCGGGTCAGCCCATTAGTCCCGGTTCAATCCAGAACCAGGACCCATGGGGGCATTGGACCTTGTTCGTGAGCCCCGGAGGCCGGCCGGGCCACGTGGGCCATTGGTCCCGATTCGTCTGGACCTTTTGGTCCCAGTTGGTGGGACGAACCGGGACCAATGGGCCTCTCTACTGGCCCACCACCATTGGTCCCGGTTGGTGGCTTGAACCGGGACCAAAGGCTACCCTTTAGTCCCGGTTCATGCCATCAACCGGGACCAACGAGGTGCCTATATATACCCCCTCGCGTGAGAGCAGAGCACATTGCTCTGTTTTTTCTAGCCGCCGAGGGGGAGAGGGCTTGGTGGTGCTCTAGCGCACCTCCTATGCACACAAGGTGTTCGATGGAATGCCCGAGCCACACTACTTAAGCTTTCTCCTCTCCAAGCTCGACCTCGAAGCTCCATTTTCCTCAATATTTGTCTAGGTTTAGCAGTCTGTCACGCCCCGTCCCCGTCTTCACCGCCGTCGATCACCCGCCGATCTCATCGCCGACACCACCGTGGTGAGCCTCTTGTTCTTATCTTCTTTCTGAAAGGAAAAATATTCTTACTTGTATGTTTAGATAGATACTTGTATTATTTTCTTACTTTTATTATTGCATCTTATATAGTGCGATGGTTTTGGTATCCGCCCCCGTCGGCCCTCGTCCTGTCTATGATTCGGATGTGGTATATATTATCTTTTCATAACTATTTGGTTCATTTATTGTTTATGACAATTATGCCGACTAATGTGACATAGATTTTATTTATCTAGGAGGTTGTTGAACCGGAAATTCCAATCGACCCTATTGTCGAGAGGTTAAATTTAGTTGAAGAAGAAAACAATTTCTTGAAGGAAAAAATAAGAAAAATTGAGGAGGAGAAGATGGTATTGGAGTTGCATGTTGCGGATGTCGTCGATGATCACAAGATCAAGATGGATGCAATGCACTTGAAGATTAGAAAGATAAGAAAATATGCCATTCATACCGAGGCTTGGTATCATTATGTCGTTGGATCAGTTGTTACCTTGGTTGCGATTATGATCGCATTTGTTTTCGCATTGAAATGTTTTACATAGTTTCAATGTATGGTATAATTAGATGCTCTGCAGAGCTTTATGTTGTTAGATGGTAACTATGTATGTACTTTGGTTTTAATGTGATGATGAACTTCTATTAATTTGATCACTTAATTATCTATTCATAATGTTCTGTAATGATTTTTGACACACTTAATTATATATAATGCAAGCAGATGAGCCGGCAATGGATGTACCGTGACAGACGCACCTGCGAGTATATTAAGGGCGTGCATGATTTTCTCGAAGTGGCTGAGGCAAACAAGCATAATGGTTTTATGTGTTGTCCATGCCCTATATGTGGGAATACGAAGTCTTACTCTGACCGGAAAATCCTTCACACCCACCTGCTTTACAAGGGTTTCATGCCATACTATAATGTTTGGACGAGGCACGGAGAAATAGGGGTTATGATGGAAGACGGTGAAGAATAAGAGTACGATGACAACTATGTGCCCCCTGAATATGGTGATGCTACTGAACATCAAGGGGAACTAGACGATGTGCACGATGATGCTGCAACGAGCGAAGCTGCTGAAGATCAAGAGGAACCAGACGATGTGCCCGATGATGATGATCTCCGCCGGGTCATTGTCAATGCAAGGACGCAATGCGAAAGTCAAAAGGAGAAGCTGAAGTTCAATCGCATGTTAGAGGATCACAAAAAAGGTTTGTACCCCAATTGCGAAGATGGCAACACAAAGCTCGGTACCGTACTGGAATTGCTGCAGTGGAAGGCAGATAATGTTGTGCCTGATGAAGGATTTGAGAAGCTACTGAAAATATTAAAGAAGAAGATTCCAAAGGATAACGAATTTCCCGACAGTACATACACAACAAAGAAGTTCGTATGCCCTTCAGGATTGGAGGCGCAGAAGATACATGCATGCCCTAATGACTGCATCCTCTACCGCGGTGCGTACAAGGATCTGAACGCATGCCCGGTATGCGGTGCATTACGGTATAAGATCAGACGAGATGACCCTGGTGATGTTGACGGCGAGCCCCCCAGGAAGAGGGTTCCTGCGAAGGTGATGTGGTATGCTCCTATAATACCATGGTTGAAACGTCTGTTCAGAAACGGAGAGCATGCCAAGTTGATGTGATGGCACAGTGAGGACTGTAAGAACGACAGGAAGTTGAGAGCACCCGCTGATGGGGCGCAGTGGAGAAAAATCGAGAGAAAGTACTGGGATGAGTTTGCAAGTGACCCAAGGAACGTATGGTTTGCTTTAAGCGCGGATGGCATTAATCCTTTCAGGGAGCAGAGCAGCAATCACAGCACCTGGCCTGTGACTCTATGCATGTATAACCTTCCTCCTTGGATGTGCATGAAGCGGAAGCTCATTATGATGCCAGTTCTCGTCCAAGGCCCTAAGCAACCCGACAACGACATTGATGTGTACCTCGGGCCATTAGTTGAAGAATTTTTACAGCTGTGGAATAGAAACAGTGTACGTACGTGGGATGAGCACAAATAGGAGGAATTTGACCTAAAGGCGTTGTTGTTCGTGACCATCAACGATTAGCCCGCTCTCAGTAACCTTTCAGGACAGACAAACAAGGGATACCTTGCACGCACTGTTTACTTGACATCGATAGTATATACCTGGGAAGCTGCAGGAAGAATGTGTACCTGGGCCATTGTCGATTTCTTCCAACCAACCATCAATGTCGAAAGAAAGGCAAGCATTTCAAAGGCGAGGCAGATCACCGGAAGAAGCCCGCCATGCGTACCGGTGATCACGTACTTGCTATGGTTAATGATTTACACGTAATCTTTGGAAAGGGTCCCGGCGCACTAGTTGTTCCGAATGACGCTGAGGGACACACACCCATGTGGAAGAAGAAATCTATATTTTGGGACCTACCCTACTGGAAAGACGTAGAGGTCCGCTCTTCAATCGACGTGATGCACGTGACGAAGAACCTTTGCGTGAACCTGCTAGGCTTCTTGGGCGTGTATGGAAAGACAAAAGATACACCTGAGGCACGGGAGGACCTGCAACGTTTGCACGAAAAAGACGGCATGCCTCCGAAGCAGTATGAAGGTCCTGCCAGCTACGCTCTTACGAAAGAAGAGAAAGAAATCTTCTTTGAATGCCTACTCAGTATGAAGGTCCCGACTGGCTTCTCGTCGAATATAAAGGGAATAATAAATATGCCAGAGAAAAAGTTCCAGAACCTAAAGTCTCATGACTGCCACGTGATTATGACGCAACTGCTTCCGGTTGCATTGAGGGGCTTCTACCGGAAATCGTCCGATTAGCCATTCTGAAACTATGTGCATTCCTCAATGCAATATCTCAGAAGGTGATCGATCCAGAAATCGTACCAAGGCTAAGGAGTGATGTGGCGCAATGTCTTGTCAGTTTCGAGTTGGTGTTCCCACCATCCTTCTTCAATATCATGACGCACGTCCTAGTTCATCTAGTCGACGAGATTGTCATTCTAGGGCCCGTATTTCTACTGAATATGTTCCCCTTTGAGAGGTTCATGGGAGTCTGAGGGAGTCCCGGATTAGGGGGTGTCCGGATGACCGGACTATAACCTTTGGCTGGACTCCCGGACTATGAAGATACAAGATTGAAGACTTCGTCCCGTCTCCGGATGGGACATTCCTTGGCGTGGAAGGCAAGCTTGGCGATACGGATATGTAGATCTCCTCCCATTGTAACCGACTCTGTGTAACCCTAGCCCTCTCCGGTGTCTATATAAACCAGAGGGTTTTAGTCCGTAGGACGAACAACAATCATACCATAGGCTAGCTTCTAGGGTTTAGCCTCTCTGATCTCGTGGTAGCTCTACTCTTGTACTAACCATATCATCAATATTAATCAATCAGGAGTAGGGTTTTACCTCCATCGAGAGGGCCCGAACCTGGGTAAAAACATCGTGTCCCTCGTCTCCTCTTACCATCCGCCTAGACGCACAGTTCGGGACCCCCTACCCGAGATCCGCCGATTTTGTCACCGACATTGGTGCTTTCATTGAGAGTTCCTCTGTGTCGTCATCTTTAGGCCCGATGGCTCCTCCGATCATCAACAACGATGCGGTCCAGAGTGAGACTTTCCTCCCCGGACAGATCTTCGTATTCGGCGGCTTTGCACTGTGGGCCAATTCGATTGGCCATCTGGAGCAGATCGAAAGCTATGCCCCTGGCCATCAGGTCAGATTTGGAAGTTTGAACTACACGGCTGACATTCGCAGAGACTTGATCTTCGACGGGTTCGACCCACAGCCGAGCGCGCCGCACTATCGCGATGGGCACGATCTAGCTCTGCCGCTGAACAGTGCCCAGGAGGCCGCCCCAGTGTCCGCTCCGACCCTTAGTTCGGAGCCGACTGCGCCAATCGAGGACGGGTGGCTGGACGCCGCCTCAGGGGCTGCAATCTCCATAGCGATCGAGCCGAACACCAACCTTGTCCTTTGCGAAGCTAGTGACTCCAAGGTGCTGGACTCCTTTCCGTACTCCGAACCTTCCGCGCCCCTGCCAATCGAACCCAATTGGGCGCCGATCATGGAGTTCGCCGCCGCGGACATCTTTCAGCACTCGCCCTTGGGCGACATTCTGAATTCACTAAAGTCTCTCTCTTTATCAGGAGAGCCCTGGCCGGACTATGGTCAGCAAGGATGGGATGCGGATGACGAAGAAGTTCAAAGCCCACCCACCACCCATTTTGTAGCCACTGTCGATGATTTAACCGACATGCTCGATTTCGATTCCGAAGACATCGACGGTATGGACGATGATGCAGGAGACGAACAGGAAGCAGCGCCTATAGGGCACCGGACAACCACCTCATCCCATGATGTATACATGGTGGACACACCTAAAAGAAGCGACGACGAGGAACAAAGGGACGCAACAAGGGATCGTTCCCTCAAAAAGCAATCAAAGCGGCGGCGTAAGCGCCGCGCCAAACCCCACCTCGACAGAGACCCAGCCAATGAGCGGGGCAAACTGGCGGATGACGAACATGCCATCGAGCAACCATCCGAACAGGGCAATTTGGGTAAACAAACCGAACAACCCGTCCCCGGTGAAGATAATAGTCCGGAGGATCTCACGCCAGACAAGTTGCTGGAGCAGAAGAACCTCCATAAAAGGCTCGTCGCCACTGCGCGTAGCCTAAAAAAGCAGAAGCGGAAGCTCAAAACAGTGGAAGATGCACTAAGAATTAGATGGGGCAAAGTACTCAACACCGCAAACAAGTACGGCGACAATCGTCATTCAAAGAGCTATCCGAAGCGGAAATTACTGTCGAAATTTGATGAGGAGGCCTTAGAGCCCCCGCAATAAAAAAAGAAAAAAGATACCCGGTCGGATAAACAACCCCATGGCCAACATAGAGCGGCAAGGGGCGCCGCACTCAAGCTGGCATGCGATCTGCGCAAGGATTCACATCAAAAAGACGGCCTAGCCAGATCTATCTACGGGCCAAGAAAGCAAGCTCTAGTAAGCAATGCAACGCAACAAGTATCCAACCATCACGACACACCCAAATATAGGGGTGCCGCACACCCCCTATGTTTCACCGATGAGGTGCTGGACCATGAATTTCCAGTGGGATTCAAGCCCGTAAACATAGAGGCATACGACGGAACAACAGACCCTGGAGTCTGGATTGAGGACTATATCCTCCACATACACATGGCTAGAGGAGATGACCTCCACGCCATAAAATACTTACCCCTCAAGCTCAAAGGGCCAGCCTGACATTGGCTTAAAAGCCTTTCCGAAAACACCATCGGAAGTTGGGAAGAGCTCGAGGATGCTTTTTGGGCAAATTTTCAAGGGACCTATGTCCGACCTCCGGATGCAGATGATCTAAGTCATATAACTCAACTACCCGGAGAGTCAGCCCGAAAACTCTGGAACAGATTTCTTACTAAAAAGAACCAGATAGTCGACTATCTGGACGCCGAAGCCTTAGCAGCTTTCAAACACAGCGTTCGAGACGAATGGCTCGCCAGACACCTCGGCCAAGAAAAGCCAAGAACAATGGCTGCATTAACAAGCCTCATGACCCGCTTTTGCGCAGGAGAGGATAGCTGGTTGGCAAGAAGCGGCACCAGCGACCCAAGTACATCCGAAGTCAGGGATGGAAACGGAAAACCACGGTGTAGCAAGGACCAGCGCCGAACCAAGGGAAACATCTTAAAGAGCGCGACAGTCAACGCCGGATTCCAAAGCTCTCGGTAGAATCAGAAAAAGCTGCCCCTCAAAGATAGCAGGGATGAGCTATCTAACCTAAACAACATCTTGGACAAAACATGCCAAATCCATAGTACTTCCGGGAAGCCTGCAAACCATACCCACAGAAATTGTTGGGTCTTCAAGCAATCCGGCAAACTTAACGCCGAACACAAGGGGCTCGACATGCCAAGCGAGGACGATGACGAACCCCACAAGCAGAGCACCGGAGAACAAAAGAAGTTCCCACAAGAAGTCAAAACAGTAAACTCACTTCACGTGACAAAAGGGAAATACAGAGTGGCGCCTATAGAGATACGCGCCATACGGCCCGTCCCAGAGGAGTCCCGCCACTGGTTGTTACAACCAATCACCTTCGACCACCAGGATTACTCTAGAAGTATCCGGAACGCAGGCTGGACTGCCTTGGTATTAGATCCGATAATTGACGGACTCCACTTAATGGACGGTGGCAGTGATCTAAACCTTCTATACCAGGACACAATCTGCAAAATGGGGATAAACCCAACAAAAAATCGCCATGGCAACACTTCCTTTCAAGGGGTAACGCCAGGCCTAAATACCCATTGTACGGGCTCTCTCCTGCTAGAAGTTATGTTCGGCTTCCCCGACAACTTCTGCCGTGAAAAGCTAAACTTTCGCATCGCGCCATTTACAAGTAGCTATCAAGCACTACTAGGACGAGAAGCTTTCGCCCGCTTTAACGCAATACCGCATTATGCATCCCTTACGATTAAAATGCCCGGTCCACGAGGCATCATCTCATTAAAGGGAAATATCGAGTGTCCTCGAGCGCGGAATACTGTGCGGCTGCCTTGACAGCCACACACTAAACTAGCTTTACTAGTTAAAGCACCTAAACAGGTCGTTCAGACCCCGGACATGGCTAGACGAGTCTGGCGTAAACATGCGAAGGCTTATCAGCCGCATACCCCAGTTCAACGGGCTCCGCGCGTATACAACAAGAGACAATCAAGCTCAAATCCTACCCATTTCCCGAATAATACTTTGTTTATTTAATATAACATAAATTTTTGCACGATTGTTTTCAACTAAGTTCCTCTCTTTTACAGATGAGCACCGTGCTACACCCGTCCAGGATACGACACAACGGAGACACAGGCGCAGACATGCAGTAGGGACCCGTTCCAAGGATTCTTTTCAGATTAAGACCCTGCGTAAACCTTTTTTACTGTCTCTTGTTGATAACATCCCCTGGTTTCTTTCCCTAACCGAGGAGGAGGCTGGCGTCTTGGCATTTGGCCACGTCAGAATTTTGCGCGTACCTGGACACCAAGGGCTTCTTACCAAGGGCGTTGTTCAGCCCGTCTCCATAAAGACCGAATACCTTTGGGAGTGTTCGGCGTCGCGAGTTTGTCCTTATATGCATCAGCTCCGAATGATGTCTTTGGTCAAATGTTGGGTTTGCCCGGCTCCTGTGTTTTGCTGCCTTACGTTCCGCTCTATCGGCTACTGCGACAGCAGGAGAACTACTGCGATTGTGCCCCGGTTCAGCCAGGCGAGCACCTCAGTAGAGAAAGCCGAAAACTGACTGTCATGATATAGCGTGAGACTGGTCAACCACTCGATGACCCGCCGGAATCTTTAAGATTCCCCCGCATTAACGAAGGGCCGTTTCCCGGTCAGGCACACACGCGCCCCGAATTCGGGTGAGCGCGGTGCCCCTAGGGGCTATATAGTAGCCCCACTGTCAAACTCCTATGGCCAAGTGAAAGTGATAAAGCATTATAGTCCGGTTTCCTAGTTCTGTGCGCTATCACCTCCTTTATAGGACCAAGACGTTGGATCAAGTGTGAAAATGCGCCTTTTGCGAACAGCCCCACATTCTGTGCGTGGGGGCTGAAGCCGAAGACTGCCATCTTTGAGGTTATATACACATATACATTAACGGCCGCACAGGAGGTATTCTAATTCTTGAAAGCACAAGTATAAAAAGCTCTTATATTCCATCGAAAGATGGTTTTACAATGATACACGTTATTTGAACATAACATCCTTAGAGCACTGCGTCTCTATTAAACGAGCGCCCTGCAGAACTTCCTGAAAATAGTGCTCGGCAGGTACTCGACTTTCGTCCGAATCTTGGGATGCAACAGCACTGGCCTTCATATCCGCCCAGTATGTCTTGACACGGGCATGAGCCATCTGTGCACCCTCTATGCATGCCGACCTCTTCATTGCATTAATATGTGGCACCGCACCGAGGAACTACCGCACCAAGCTAAAATAACTCTTCGGCTTGGGCCCTTTCGGCCACAGATGACGCACGACATGATTCATGGTGAGTCCGGATAACCTATTCAGCTCCGCCCATGCGGCCAAACAATCGGATACTGAAAGTGGGCGCTCTGGATTGTGGAACTGTGACCAAAAAATCTTCTCCACTTCGTGGTCATTTTGATCTCGGAAGTGTTCGGCCGCGTCCGCGGCACTCGCCGCCAAGTCCAGGTAAGTGTTCGCCGCACTCTACTTCCGGTCCAACAGAGCATATTTAGGATCCCCGAACTTCATTCACAACATATAGGGCTTTCCAACCGTGATATCTCTGGCCTGACATAGCTCCTCATTCATAGCTCTCATCGCAGAGCGAGTGTACTTGGCCTCGGTAGTGACCTTCTCTAGGTCCTTCTGTGCCACCCGATCTTCTTTTTCAAGAAGCTTGCAACGGTCGGCAGCATTCTTCAACTTTTCGGCCATCTCGGCCATTTCCTTCTTGCTTTGGCAGTGAGCAGCCTGTTCGGCTTTCAGCTCTTCAGCCGCCTTTAAGGCAGCCGCATCGCTTTTCCTGGCCTACTCCTTGGCTCGGACAAGTTCCGCCCGAAGGTTTTCCATGGCAGCGGCACCATCTGCATCAAGCACATATGTTGTAAGGTACGGGCATCAAGCTCCTCTTACCAGGTGTCTTCGGAGAAATTATATACCTTGTGCCTCGTCAAGCCGCTTGTTGACAAGAGCGATGTCGGCATCTGCCACGTCAAGTTGCCGCTTTAGCTCGGCAAATTCTTCAGTCCGGCCAGCCACCGGACACTCCGCCACCTACATAAGAAAGGCGCAACATTATACCTGGGATTATGATCCTCGGCGCGCCGTCCTTTTTTGACAACGCACCGAGTCTCAGGGGCTACTATCTATACAGGGCACATCTTATATATGCGGATCTGTCAAAAGGTACATCGTTTCACGTACCTCAAAACCTGTCAGTAAACTCCGAACGGCCTCGTACAATCCGCTTTTCGTGGATGAAATCGTTCCAATCACCGTATCCATCAACGCATGGTGCTCATCTGAGATAGATGCTCGCCTGAGAAGATCCTTCAGCTCCTCCGACCGTGCACCGGATGGTGCCGGACTCGTCCGCTGTCCTTCTTCGAAGGCCGGACACGGAGGGCCTTGGGGGGCCATACGACTGCCTTCTGGCCGTGCCGGATTCAGAGAAACCCTCCGTGACGACACCTCAGGGTCGCCCGCCTCGCAAGGCGGTACGGCAGGGGGAGGTGTTCCGCTCTCCATCATCTCCGGACGAAGGTCCCCTGAGAATGAGCTCTGCTAAGAAGAGCGGAGATCCGAACTACAAGGTAAAATTTCGGTTACCTTCTTCAGAAATAGAATGGGGATATCTCTCATTTTAAAACCCCCCTCTTTACTTACGGCTCGGTGGAGAGCTGATCCCCTTGGGGACGCAATGCGGCCGAGGCACCTCCCGGCGCCGGACCCTCTGATGAAGATTTCTTCCGCCGCTTTGAGGCCATGGCCTCCGGGTCTTCAGAGGCGGTCCTCTTCTTCCCCTGGTTGGAGGGATTCTCGATTCCTCCTTCCCTGACAGCCTCCTTCGGGGAGGCGGTAGCTTCCTTGTTCCCCTCTTTGCCTTCTTCCAAGCCGCAACCTCCACCATCCTGGTTAACACGGGATCCAGCGTAATCTCGGGTAGGGGAGCCAAACACCTGCTTAGTTTTGCTTTCGCTATCCACTCCTGCTTAAGGGACAGCTCTGTTAGCGGCAATTTTATGATAAATATATGTATAGCGAGTCCGGGTATAGGGCTACTTACTTGAGCGTCCGGACGATTGCATCTCAGACCTGCGTCCTCGGATGAATTCGGACACATTGCTTGTGATCCGAAGAACAAATTGTACATCTCCATGGGCGTCGCGCCCGCAAAATGTTGGAGGGCTCGTGGTCCTTCTGGATTAAACTCCCACAGGCGGAGGGGGCGGCGTTTGCAGGGCAGGATGCGGCGAATCAACATAACCTGCAGCACTACGGCCAGATTGATATCTCTTTCTGGGAGATCTCGAACGCGGCCCTTCAACAGGGGCACGTCCTTGGACAGGCCCTAGTTAAGCCCTTTATTGACCCATGATGCTAGCTGTGGTGGGGGACCCGAGCAAAAGGCAGGTGGCGCTATCCATTTGGTGCCCCTGGGAGCGGTGATATAAAACCACTCTCTTTGCCATAAGCCGAACTCCGCTTGAAAAGAGCCCTCGGGCCATGGAGCGTCGGCAATCTTGCTTATAACAACACCTCCGCACTCCGCGTGCTGCCCCTCGATCATCTTTGGCTCTACTTTGAAGGTTTTGAGCCATAATCCGAAGTAAGGAGTAATATGGAGGAAAGCCTCACACACGACAATGAACGATGAGATATGGAGGATGGACTCCGGAGCTAAGTTGTGAAATTCCAGCCCGTAATAAAACATGAGCCCCCTCACGAAGGGGTCAATCAGGAAGCCTAGCCCCCGAATGAAGTGAGACGCGAACACCACGCTCTCCCCGGGCTTGGGAGTGGGAATGACCTGCTCTTGAAAGGGCAGCCTATGCAAGATTTCGCCGGTTAGATACCTGGCATCACTTAACTTTAACACGTCTTCTTCCGTAATGGAGGAAGGCATCCACCGGCCTTGAAGGTCAAAGCCGGACATCGTCGGAAGTCCGAAGCGCCTGAATCTGAAGCTTTGGGTGTTGGAACTCGAGGTAAGAGGCGGATTTGGTTGAGATTGAAAGAAAGGAGTCGAGCCTTGGTCTCTTTATAAAGAGGTTGAATACCAAGAGCCCTCCCCATGACCGTTTGGGACTCACCTTTGTTTGAGAAGACATACCAACGGACGCGGTTGGGTTACCCACGGCCGTATTGATGAGAATCCCGAAATAAAGGGACATGATCTCTGCATTAACAAGACATGCCAAGGAAACTGCCTTGCTAAACGCGCTGAGGTGGGACAGTAAAACGATTCGAATAAAGGCTTGGCCCTGGCGTGATGTCATGCTGCGGAATACGTCAGCAGATTAGATTTGTACAAATATTATTCTCTCCATGGTGGTACGTGGAACTTATTTTGCAGACCCGGACACTATCCTTTTGTTCAAAATATTCTATGAAGTATTCGGAGGAGGAACCCGCCTTGCAATGCCGAAGACAATCAGCCCGCCGGACTCGCCGTCATTGAAGCCTGGTTCAGGGGCTACTGAGGGAGTCCCGGATTAGGGGGTGTCCGGATGACCGGAGTATAACCTTTGGCCGGACTCCCGGACTATGAAGATATAAGATTGAAGACTCCGTCCCGTGTCCGGATGGGACATTCCTAGGCGTGGAAGGCAAGCTTGGCGATACGGATATGTAGATCTCCCCCCATTGTAACCGACTTTGTGTAACCCTAGCCCTCTCCGGTGTCTATATAAACCATAGGGTTTTAGTCCGTCGGATGAACTACAATCATACCATAGGCTAGCTTCTAGGGTTTAGCCTCTCTGATCTCGTGGTAGATCTACTCTTGTACTACCCATATCATCAATATTAATCAAGTAGGAGTAGGGTTTTACCTCCATCGAGAGGGCCCGAACCTGGGTAAAAATGTCGTGTCCCTCGTCTCCTGTTACCATCCACCTAGACGCATAGTTCGGGAGCCCCTACTCGAGATCCGCCGGTTTTGACACCGACAGAGTCCTAAAGAAATATGTCCGTAACCGCGCTAGGCCAGAAGGAAGCATCTCCATGGGCCATCAAACAGAGGATGTCATCGGGTTTTGTGTTGACTTCATTCCTGGCCTTAAGAAGATAGGTCTCCCTAAATCACGGTATGAGGGGAGACTGACTGGAAAAGGCACGCTTGGAAGGGACTCAATAATATGCAGGGACGGATATTCTTGGTGTCAAGCACACTACATAGTTCTAAAGAACTCTACCTTGGTGACCCCGTATGTCAAAGAACACAAGAACAGTCTGTGCTCCAAACACCCGGAGCAGTGTGACGACTGGATTACATGTGAACACATCAGGACTTTCAGCAGTTGGTTGGAAACACGTCTCACAGGTGACAACACTGTTTGTGATGAGCTGTACTTGTTGTCCAGGCGACCATCTTCAACTGTTACGATTTGGCAAGGATACGAGATAAATGGGAATACATTTTACATGATTGACCAAGATCAAAAGAGCACCAACGAAAACAGCGGTGTCCGCTTTGATGCAACAACCGAGAGGGGAAAGGACACATATTATGGTTACATAGTGGACATATGGGAACTTGACTACGGACATGATTTTAAGGTCCCTTTGTTTAAGTGCAAATGGGTCAATCCGTCAGGAGGCTGGGTACAGGTAGACCCACAGTACGGAATGACAACAGTGGATCTGAAAAATCTTGGGTACACTGACAAACCGTTCGTCCTAGCCAATGATGTGGCACAGGTTATCTATGTGAAGGACATGTCTACCAGACCGAGAAAAAGAAAAGATAAGGAAGCGAATACATCATACGATGAGCCAAAGCACCACATAGTTCTTTTAGGAAAAAAGGACATCGTGGGAGTGGAGGGCAAGACAGACATGTCTGAAGATTATCAAAAGTTTCATGAAATTCCTTCCTTCAAAGTCAAGGCTGACCCAGCATCCTGATAAACGATGAAGATTATCCATGGTGTTACGGCGCAATAAGCAAATGACACAAGCGAAGAAAAAGTGAAGACTTTCTCCCGCAACTATTATGATGATACCATGCCAACTTTGTAATAGACGAGTATGATACCATTGTCCGTTTTGTACATGCACATGCTATGTGGGTGAAATTATGATACCATGCCAACTTTTAACTTTTTCAGAGTTCATTTGAAATGCTTTAATGTCTTATGGTTCGGCCCTCGTAATACCATTAATCCCGGTTCGCTCCTTGTCAACTACGTTGTCACCAAGAACACTCTCAAGAGGTAGCCACATGGGCCATTGGTCCCAGTTCGTCTGGACCTTTTGGTCCCGGTTCCACGCACGAACCGGGACCAATGCGCCTCCCCCCTGGCCCATGACCAGGGTTGGTCCTCGTTGCGCTCAGAGTTTAGTCCCACCTCGCCAACCGAAGGGCGCTCACACCGGTTTATAAGCCCATCCCTCTTTGCCTTGTTGAGCTCCTCTCAAAGTGAAAATAGATGCCCCTATATAGGGAATTTGACCTAAATTCATAGTGAATTTCTCTGAAATTTATAGAAATTTATTATGAATTTAGGTTGAATTTTCTCTACAGGCGCATCTATGTTCATTTTTTTAGTAAAGTTAATCACAAACTTGTGATTCACACAGATTTCAAAGAATTCAAATTTTAACTATTCGAATTTGAAAACTAATGGCACTAACAGAAAGTTTATAATTTTGCTGATCTAAAAGCAAAAAGAATTAAAAATAAAACAAAAAACAAAAGAAAATAAATAATACAGAAAACAAAATAAAAATAGCAACAATAAGTATTTTGTTGTAAGTAGAAACAAAATAAAATAAATAAAGCAACAAAGAAAACAAAAAAACAAAAAAAGTGTTTTCAAATTTGAAAACTAATGGCACTAACATAAAGTTTATAACT
>NC_041385.1:35566006-35567061 GCF_002162155.2 Triticum dicoccoides | reverse complement strand
AAGCAAAAAACAAAAGAAAATAAATAATGCAGAAAATAAAACAAAAAAACTGGAAAAAAAATTAAAAAATAGCAACAATAAGTATTTTGTTTTAAGTAGAAACAAAATAAAATAAATAAACCAAGAAAGAAAACAAAAAAAAAAGTGTTTTCAAATTTGAAAACTAATGGCACTAACAGAAAGTTTATAATTTTCCTAAAACTAAAAGCAAAAAGAATTAAAAAATAAAGCAAAAAACAAAAGAAAATAAATAATACAGAAAACAAAACAAAAAAACTGGAAAAATAAAATAAAAATAGCAACAATAAGTAAATAAAAAAACAAAAAAAATACCTCCTACTGGGCCCCCACGGCCTGAATACGACTAGAAACCCTACCATGGTTCAGGATTTAGGCCCGCAGAAGGCCGAGCAAGCCCACAGGCAAAGCAGTGTCAGATTAGGCCCATAGGCCTGCAGTTCAGAGGAGTTCGAGTGGGAAGAGGCAGCGGAGCTTATAAACAGGTGCGGGACGCTCTCAACTAGTGAGGTGGGACTAAACTCCCACCACCACGCCGCTGTGCAAGGCCATTGGTCCCGATTGGTGCCACGAACCGGGACCAATGCCACCCTTTGGTCCCGGTTCGTGGTAGCAACCGGGACCAATGCCCCTCTTTAGTCCCGGTTCGTTCCACCAACCGAGACCAAAGGCCGCCGCTTCCCGCCCTTTGGGCTGCTGAAAAGAGGCCTTTGGTCCCGGTTGGTGGCACGAACCGGGACAAAAGGGTGCATTAGTTCCGGTTGGTGCCACCAATCGGGACCAAAGGCTTTGCTATATAAGCAAACACTTTGCAAAAATTCAGAATTTCATCGCCAGTTGCCCCCGACGACGCCGACCTCCTCGACACTGCCAGGCTTCCCCGCCGCCGTCGCCGTCGCCCGTGCCCCCGAGCCCATGCCGACGCTATCAGCCGCCCCCGAGCCCTAGCCCACGCCGTCCGCCGCCCACGCCGTCGCCGTCCGCCGCCCCCGAGCGGGCTCGGTCGCACCCCTGCCCCACGACCCGCCCCCCACCGT
>NC_041385.1:35560736-35565490 GCF_002162155.2 Triticum dicoccoides | reverse complement strand
CGACCCGCCCCCCACAGTTGCCGTCGTCGCCGGCTACGCCCCTGCCCCGGCCCGCGCCCCCCATCATGGTCGTCGCCGACGCCCTCGCCGCTCCCGCCCTCACCCTCGCCGGCCGCCCCCGATGTGAGCCGCCGCCGTCACGGCTCTGTGTTCAGTGCTTCTTTTCATATATACATGTGTATTTTTTTTGTTCATTGCATTTTTTTCATATATATAATGTATATATGTATGTGGTAGCTATATGATGAATGGATGTGACTATGTATGTATGAATATAATGTTCATAGCATTTTTTTGTTTATATATGTTTTTTCATATATGTATTAATTTTTTATTTAGGTTGTTAGTAGATACCGATTTTAGGTTAGTGTAGAGGAAAAAGTAAAATAAGGAAAAGGAAGAAAAGAGGAAGAAGGAAGAAGGAAGAAGAAGAAGAAAAAGAAGGAGAGGAAAAAGGAAAATAAGAAGAGGAAGAAGGGAGAAGAAGAGGAGAAATAAATAAGAAGAGGAAAAAAGAAGAAAAAGAAGAGGAGAAGAAGAAAGGAATAGAGGAGAAGAAGAAAAATAGAAAATATTCAGGAGGGCTATGTTCATGATGGCTCCGGCCCGATGGTCAGGAAGGACTGGGTGAAGAAGAGGGCTATGTTTATGATGGCTCCAGCCCATTAATGCCGCTACAAGAAGAGGGCTATGTTCATGATGGCTCCGGTGACCCAATGGAGGTACAAGAAGGAGACCGTGCTGACTGCTCCGGTGACCGAACCGGGTCCGACCAGGTATATATATATTAGTTAAGCCCGTGCTGACTAGTTAATTGATGCATTCATTGTTTTGGTATATGTACACATATTAATTAACTCTCGTCTTTCTTCCTTTTTCTACCCCTCCGGATCGAGCACAACTTCGGTAAGGAGACGGGGCCCGAAGAAAAAGTTGAGCTCGGATGAAAGGTTTGAGATCACAGCAATCGCGCCCGACGGCGAACCGATTGAACCCATCTGGACAAAGAACGCATTTTCTGCTCAGTGCGGGGTTCTTGTTAGGGACAAGATCCCGATCAGCATCCACCAATGGTATAAGTCTAAGGAGGAAGACCCTAAGGTGTCTTATGTCAATGATATGCAGAAAGATGATCTTTGGACTGAGCTGAAGGCAAATTTCACCCTACCGCCAGATGAGGATCCGGAGAAGCCAGTTAAAGAGCAATTAATCAAGTCTTGTGCTCTTAAGAAGATGGCAGGCCTATTCAGGAGGTGGAGGAAAGAGCTGAACAAGTTTGTTGACAAAGAAGAGACACCGGAATTCATCGGCAAATATGAGAAGATCAAAGATCACTGGCACGCATTTGTGGCCCACAAGACATCGGAAAAGAGTAAGAAGATGTCGGCGACAAACAAGCAAAATGCTGCGTAGAAGAAGTTTCACCATCGCACGGGGTCAGGTGGCTACCTCAAAGCCCGGCCTAAGTGGTCCAGGGCTGAGAATGATCTTCTTGATAAAGGGATCAAACCAGAGACAATGAACTGGCCAGACCGTTGCCAGACTTGGTTCTTCGGGGCTGGCGGAACCTTGGACCCTGTATCAGGGAAGTGCCTTTGGACGAACGAGCAACTGAAAATACCAATCAACAGGCTTCGGCACTATATCGATGCAGCGTAGCAAGGGACGTTCGTTCCACACAGGGAGAAAGGACGAGCTCACAATGGCCCTCGGGAATCCTGAGCACCCTGGACGGACACGAGGCATGCCAGGCCCCATTCCGTGGAAGGTTGATTTTCCGTTCGCAAGGGGTTACAAAACCCAGGAGAGGAGGAAGAAACTAGAGCAGAGCCAACTGCAGGCGCTTCACGAAAGGGTACAAGGGCTAGAGGAACGAGAAGCAGATCGCAGCAAACGACCTGCCGAAGCTTCCCCCGAAGCTACCCCGCCATCTCAGCGGAGAAGCAGTGTGGCTTCCACCGAGCTGCTTCAGCCGGAGCATGTCTTGACGGCTCCTGCTAGCTACCTCGTGGATTTTATCACGGAGTCTCAAAATTGCCACCTTATGACGCAATGGCAGAACTTCATAGTCAAGGCGGCTGTCGGCCAAGTTCGACCTTCTGAACCCAGCGCAACTTTTCACTGTCGTCTAATTCCAGAAGGATATGCTAGGGTGACAGTGGACGAAATAACGGAGGGATTTGAGGACTTCCAGCTTGACCACCCTACCGGTGAAGGGGAGCCTCGGCTGGGTTCTGCTCTGAAGACTCCATGCCTATGGCGGAAGGAGTTCATCAAGCTTCCGAACTGGACGCATCCTCCTCCTCCTCCGGCGAGTTAGGGCACTCTGCCTCCTCCACCGCCTCCTCCTCCGACGAGTGATGATCAGGGCACTCAACATCCTTCTCCGGCGCGTGGCAGCACTCCGCCTCCTTATTCGCCTATGCCGGCGCGCCCGAGCAGCCAGCAGCCTCCTCCTTCTTTGCCTCGCCAGCAAGGGCGGAAGAGACACGCCGCCGCCCAGGCTGCTCCGGCGCGTCGTAGTCCTTCTCCTCCGCCTTGTAAGCAAGCACGAAAGAAGATAGACGCCGCAGCCGCTCCGTCTGCTCCGGCGTCTAGCAGTATAGCCAGCAGAGGCGGGAGGCAATACAGATACGATCCTTCTCTCAAGCCTCTAGAGAAGTTACCGTACGAGAGGACCAAGGAGAAAAACGCGAAGATCGTGCAGGCCGAAGTGGACGACTTCTTTTAAGGGTTGAAAGCAAAGAGACATCCACCTCCGGAGGAGAAGGTAGATCCGGTGAAAGCAAAGCGCACTCTCGATGCCCTGAGGAAACCAGGAAAGTCTCCGCCAATAAGCAACTATGAGAGCATTACTGAACAGACATATCTCGAAGAGGAGCGGTCGGGAAGTACTGTCAGACATCAAAGGTCAAAAGAACGAGCAGCTGCGAAAAAAATTGCCCATCTCGGCGAACAAGCAAATCAACCGTGCCCCCCGCTCAATGTGTCTAGCGGTGACATCATCGCTAATGCTCCGGAGATGGTGGCCGGTTATGCCAATCTTGTAGATTACCTGCCTGACGATCAATTTCCTGATTTCATGGAGGTGGACGAACACAGATACGAGTACGGGAAGCCTCTTGTCAAAGATGAAAAATCTCTAACAACGATGATGCGAAGATTCCATAATTGGTACATGAAAACCTGCAGAAAGTAGGGAGACGAATACTTTGTATCTGAACATCAAAGAGGAGCACGACCTCGTTGGAACTGATCTATTGCCTGTTCCATTTGAGGAGTTCTTCGAGTTCTTCAATCAAAAGGCCGTCGATAAATTAACGGTCTTTTGCTACTGTCTGCAAGTACTATTACTGTCATTAAGTCTCTATATATAGCTCAGCTCTTTCATTCCATGTATTTATAATTAATTATCCTCACTATATTATGCAGATTGAAGATCGTCGAGTGCAGAAAACAAGAAATATATGATATTGGGTTCATTAACACAAATATCATAGATGAAATTCAGGTTAAAAAGCACACCGAAGAGGCCGAGGCCAACTTGCTACAATCGTTGATCAAAAATCAAAACAAAGATTTAATATTCTTTCCTTACAACTTCGAGTGAGTGTTATTGTTGTGTGCATATTCGGTTTCCCTTATTACTCGAGCAAGGATATAGTAATGTAATTGTTGAGTTATGCATGCGTGCGCAGCTTCCACTATGTTCTTCTGGAGATTAAGCTTGAGCGGGGACTAGTAACCGTCTTAGACTCGAGACGAAAAGATCCCGAAACCTATGCGGACATGACTAAATTGCTCAACAAGTAAGTTCAATCGATCATTATCGCACCATATCGGCAACTTTTTATTCATTTCCTGATATCTCAAGTAATAATAATTATTTTCTTTGTCTTGCAGGGTTTGGAAACAGTTCACCGCAGAAGCTTCGGGACTGCCGAAGGAGCTGCGATATACATACCCGAAAGTAAGTACTACTAGCTAGCTAGCTAGTTGCGCGCATCTCCCATTGATTCTATAGCTATACTTTCATCAATGCCATTTATAATGCTTCATTATCAGTTTGATTGACCTCTATTTCTCATAAAGTGCATGTGGCAGGAACAAGGGAATGATTTATGTGGATACTACGTGTGCGAGTTCATCTACAACGCGACTTTGAAAAATAAATGGGGCTACTCTCAAAGACAATATGAAGTGCGTAAGCAATAATATTCAAAATTCCATTTTATTACACCATCATTTCTGTTGAGTTTTATTCATATATATGTATTAATTAACCCCCTTCTTCAAATTAGACGTGGCAGATGCCGAATGAACTCCTAGAACAAGATCGCATGAAAGCAATTCAAGAGGAATTGGCGGCATTCTTTCTTGACCACGTCATCAATAAAGCCGGAGAATACCATGTGGAAGTTGATTTCAATTGCTACGGGATTGTAAGAGATCTTACATATTGTATATGCACGTAGCCAGTAGCGTGGGATAGATAATACAAAAACTTGTTGTTCGACCAATCTCTCGGAGAAGGAGAGGTCGATCGATCACTTCTCTCAGTATGCATGACGAACTTCTGTACGTAATGGTTCCCTTCATTTTCTTACTTGCTAGCGTGTCGAGGGCTTGTCTATGTATAGTACGTAGCGTCGACCAAGCACGGACATAAGAGAGGACACTTCTCTCTATTAATTAGCTAGCTAACACAATATATGAAACACCTAAATTAACCCCCCAAAACCCCCAACCCCCCC
>NC_041385.1:35536394-35560428 GCF_002162155.2 Triticum dicoccoides | reverse complement strand
ATGCTGACACGTGGATGCCTTTTAGTCCAGGTTGGTGCCACCAACCGGGACCAAAGGCCCTCCAGCCTGGGCTCGGCGCACCGGCCACGTGGAGGCCCATCTGTCCCGGTTCGTGTTAGAACTGAGACTAAAGGTCTAGGGCATTAGTAACGACCCTTTAGTCCCGGTTCAAGAACCGGGACAAAAGGCCCTCACCAACCGGGTCTAATAGGGGGTTTTCTACTTGTGAGAAGAACCGGGACCAATGCCCCATGAGGCACGGCCGGACCCCTGGCCTCACGAACCGGGACCTATGCCCCCATGGGTCCGGTTCGTGACTGAACTAGGACTAATGGGTTGGCCCAGCCTGAACCAAAGCCATGTTTTCTACTAGTGTAACCCTCCACGTGGAGCACCATCTGTCCCGGTTTGTAAGCGAACCGGTACTAAAGGTGTTAGGTTTTAGTCTCAACCCTTTAGTTCCGGTTCCAGAACCGGGGCTAATGGGCCTGTGGAACCAGGACAAATGGCCCATTTTCTACAAGTGGTTTTAGGCACCACAAAGGGAGTAGTTTCTTTTTCTAGCTCAGAAATTGAAAAAAATGTTTGGAATTTTAAATTTTCCTGGCATTAAGGAAACCTTCCAGATTTTTTCATAAAATGTCCGTGTTTCAAATTTTATTGAAAATTAAAAAAATTATCACATTTTTCAAATTTTGTTTACAAATTCAAAAACATCATGTTTACAAAATATGGTCAGGCTCTTGAAAAACGATCAAAAATAAAAAAAATTCAAGAAAGGTTAGCATTTCCAAATTTAGTTTGTGATTTCCAGAATATGTTCGGAAAATTAAAATATGTTCATAATTACAAAATTAGTTCGTGTTAAAAAAAGTTTGGAAAATTCAAAAGATGTTCTTAATGTCTAATAATTGTTCTAAGACTTTTCTTAAAAAATTCATTACAAAAACTCTGCATGTAAGTTATAGTACCTCCATTCAGTTTGCTACATGTATGAGTTTGTTCTAGTGCATGTTTAGCGAACTAACTGCAAACATCCACCCGCTCGCCTCACTACATGCGCCAATGGTCGGCCCAGTTGAGAGCCACCTGTGTGTTATGCCACAATATGCCGCAAAGAGCGGCAGATGGGAGATCCCCACACACATCGGGACATCCTAATCAGCACCCTATTTGATCCACATGTTAAGCACATTCTGGGATGTCCCATTTTTCAATCGTTTTGTGTTGCCGTTCCGCTAGGATTTAATATATTTTTATGTGTGTGGGGGGTTATTTTCAAGTCTATTTTTGGGTATTTTTTTGTTGTAAGTATTTTTTGCTCCACATTTTTCTTTTCAGCTTTCTATAGTAATTTTATTTCTCTTCTACTGCTTATTTCATTATGTTTTCCTTAGTTCTTTGGCTTTTTTGCTTTGCTTCATATTAGTCTATTTATTTGATTACTTTTCTTTCTGGTTTTCATTTCTCTCTTCGTATTTTGAATTTTTTATTGTTTACTCTTCTTCCTTTCCCTCTTTATTCCCTTTTTCATTAGTAAAAACACATTTGTCTTTCTGTGCTTATGAGTATTTCTGAAGAAAGTTCATTGTGAATATGTTTGAAAGACTGGTGATCATTTTTTAATACATGGTGAATAGTTGTTAAACATACAGTGAAGTTGCCCAATGAACATTTATCAACATAGAGTGTACACTTTTTTTTTAAGATCGTGGACTGTTTTTAGTAAATGATGAACATTTTTTCAATGCACATTAAACATCTTTGGAATACAGGATGAACTGTTTTTAAGCCTGGTGAATATTTCGTAATAGACAACACACCTTTTTTAAATACGGTGGACTTTTTTAAATGTTCACTTTGTTTTTTGAATGTCCATTCAATATTCACAAAATGTTTATGTAAATATAAAGAGGTTTTCCACTAAAGAATTATATTTTTATAGAAAGTGTAAAACCGTCCTAGAAACCAAGATAATTGGAGATAACCAAAGACCATTATGTATAACCAAATTGTGGGCGATCTTTCGGAAGAAAACTAGATGCTACATTCCCGCAAATTTTTTTAGAAAACTAGATGCTACATGACATTTGGGCCGAAAGTGTACCGACTGCAGCATGTGTGTCACGCGCCCTATTCTGACAGAAACAAGCATCATATAGGAGCACTCTGCCTTAACCCAAGCCTATTTGGCAACTTTAGCGTCATATATAGGCTATTTTGTAAACTGGCACATACGCACATGACTCCGTGTCATTGTGCCAGTAGCAGGACCAATTGTAATTCTTGAATATGATGCCATGCAGGTCATTGAGAACCCCTCGGTCAACCATCTCGATGCTTGGGCTACCCGGCATGAAAATGAGCACAAAAACAATGTAAAGAATAAAGAAACCATCGAGAAGTGAAGTATCATATATTAAGTGTTCTATATGTATCCTATATCCTATATACATAAGAAGTTCACCCCCACTACCTTATTTATCTAAGCATGCAAGTTATCCACATCATCATCCATTCTCCTCTTGCCACATCAGCACTAATCCTCCACTCCGCTAATCCACCACAATCCACCATGGCATTTTTTTCTACCCTCATAATCCACCATGTCGCCATAAAATCATGCTGTCGTTTGATAGCCACGAAGTAGCCCAAAAGTTTCATCTTACAGAATGACCACGTCGGCAATCCATTACCAGCAGGGGAAGAGAGACCATCCGCAGCCTGGCTAACAATACAGAACGACAACAGAGAAGAGAGACGGACCGTAGCAGGGGAAGAGAGACCGATCCGTCTCCCTTCCTTTTGTCGAACCCATCAATCACTGTTTCCCCCTATATAGTCCGGGGCGGCGGCTGGTATCCCATCTCCTTCTACTCCGGCACCCTCCCCATCGACAGCACCCCCAAGTTCCCCAATCCGCTGCATGCACAGCAGCACGACGAAGCCGACGGCGAGGTCGCGTCTCCGTCGGTGTCACCGCAGATCCATACCATGGAGGCCCGTATCTCAAGAGCCTGATATGTTCCACGTCATGCTTAAGAAGGTCAGCAGCTTCAATCCAGCTAACTATGTAGCCTATGTACATAGCCAATCCAATAAGCACAGCGCCATGGATCCAATACATGCAGTAGCTTGATTGATTAATTAGAAGGCATTGCAGCACCGCGTGAGAAGTAAAAGGAATCTAGGATTGCCCGCTCTTTTGTGTTGCAGGTACTATGCAGAGAAGTCCACGGCGGTGCCATCATCCGGACATGGATCAGGGAGGAAACCCTCTATCTGGAAATTGGGAAGCCAGATTTGGAGTTTGTTTTTTGCCTGCGTGTCTTCAAATTTATGGAAGTGAACCCTTGCATCGTATCCCAATCGGTGACTGCGATTGGTGCATATGCTGTCTTTGGTAGTAGTCACTGAACATCAAATTGGTCGCCACGCCCCGACTCGCCTGTTAGAATACATTGTAACACGTATATACGGTATAAATATAAACTGTATATACACCCAGTATGCCCGGTAGGCTAGCGTGTTGCGTGGTTGTTGTAACCTGTAGTTGTGATTGTTAGGATTCATCCTCATCTTGTATATCTTTCTTGAGGATCAATCCAACAACCGAACTACCAAATCTTGTAAACCTCTTTGCCTATATAACATGCAACGCGTCCCTGCCAGAGGCATACGCTTCATCCAATCTTTCATGGTATCAGAGCCAACTTTCTCTCCAACATCCAAACCTAGTCATGGCTAGCTCCAGCTCCGCCGCCGCCGCTTTTGCCCTCATTCCCATCGCTGACAAGCTGCACCGGGGCAACTAGCTGGTCTGGCGCACGCAAGCCCTAGCCACCATCCGCGGAGCGCAATTGATTGATCACCTCAACCCTGATCACCCGTTCCCGGAGCCCAAGCTTGCCGATAAAGACGGTAAGCCGACAGATGTGCGAAACCCTGCGTATCTTGTCACCCTGGCGCAAGACTCGCAGGTGCTGAGCTTCATCTTCAACTCGATCTCACCACCTGTGATGATCCAAGTCGACCACTGCACCAAGGCCGCCGCGGCATGGACCGCCATGAGGGAGATGTTCCTCTCCTAGACGCAGGCCAACATCGTCAACATGCGGATCGCCCTCTCCACCACCAAAAAGGGCACCGCGACCATCGCCGACTACATCGGGCGCATGAAAGCGTTGGGCGACCAGATGGCTTCAGCAGGCAAGCCGCTCGACGATGATGACATGGTCTCCTACATCCTCGCCGGACTAGACTACGACTACATCTCGTTTGTCTCGTCCATCTGCGCCGCGAGGACTGAACCAATCAAGGTAGCTGAACTTTACTCTCAGTTGATCGGTTTTGAAAAGCGTCTTGCTATGTTCGAAGGTGGCAACCACTCCTCCCAGTCCTTGGCCAATACTATCTCTCGTGGCCGTGGTGGTTTTGGCCGCGGTGGAGGTGGCCGTGGCAATGGTGGCCGCGGCAATGGAGGAGGTGGCCGTGGCAACAGAGGCCGTGGCAATGGAGGCGGTGGTCGTGGCAATGGAGGCCGCGGCAACGGCAACGGCAACGGAGTAGCCGATGATCTTACTGAGGTCGTCTGCCAGATCTGCAAGAGGCCAAATCCCACCGCCCTCGAATGCTACCGGCGCTTCGACATCTCCTACACCAAGAACGAGAAGAGCACCGGATCTGCCACAACCTCGTCCTATGGAGTAGATACCAGCTGGTATCTGGACACTTGCGCCACCGATCACATCACCAGCGAACTCGACAAGTTGACCGTCCACAACAAGTACCACAGCAACGATCAAGTCCACACTGCGAACGAAGAAGGTATGGAAATTAGTCATATTGGTCACACTACCGTTCGCACCCCTACTCGTGATCTTCATCTTAAGAACATCTTGCATGTACCCGATTCCGCCAAAAACCTTATCTCCGCCCATCGCTTATCCACTGATAATCATACCTTCCTTGAAGTTCACCCAGCTTTTTTTCTCGTCAAGGAACAGGGAACGAGGAAAACCCTTCTGCGCGGCAGGTGTAGACAAGGTCTCTACCCCGTATCATCGGCTCCCTTTAGCTCAAGCAAGCAAGCGTTTGGTGCAAATAAACTGCCTGTTGAAAGGTGGCACAGTCGGCTAGGGCATCCGTCATCTACCATAGTGCGTCATGTTCTTAGCCAGAACAATATTCCTTTTTCTAGTAGTGAGTTAAATAAAGAAGGAGTTTGTGATGCATGCCAAATGGGCAAAAGTCACCAACTTCCTTATCCTAGTTCAAACAGTGTGTCTAAAGCTCCTTTAGAGCAAATTTTCTCCGATGTATGGGGGCCTGCCCGTGATTCTATCAATAAGAAAAACTATTATGTGTCTTTCATTGATGATTACAGCAAATTCACGTGGATATATCTACTTAAGCACCGATCCGAAGTGTTTAAGGTCTTTCATGAATTTCAAACCCTTGTTGAAAGGTTGTTCAATAAAAAAATCACTATGCAAATAGACTGGGGTGGCGAATATGAACGTCTAAATTCCTTTTTTCGTCAATTAGGAATCACTCACCATGTCTCATGTCCCCATGCTCATCAGCAAAATGGGTCAGCAGAAAGAAAACATCAACATATTGTTGACGTAGGGCTCTCTCTCTTAGCCCATGCCTCCATGCCCTTGAAGTTTTGGGATGAGGCTTTCCTCTCTGCCACATGTCTGATAAATCGCACCCCTAGCAAAGTGATTAATTTTGAAACTCCTCTGACACGTTTGTTTCAAGAACAACCCAATTATCATTCTCTTCGGATCTTTGGATGTGCATGTTGGCCGAATCTTTGCCCTTATAATTCCAAAAAGTTAGAATTTTGTTCCAAACAGTGCGTGTTCCTTGGCTATAGCAATCTTCACAAAGGTTTTAAATGCCTAGATGTTACTGCTGGACTAGTATATATATCCCGTGATGTTATTTTTGATGAGACAGTTTTTCCCTTTGCAAATCTAAATCCAAATGCAAGCACCCCTCTCCGGTCAGAAGTCCTTTTACTTCCTGAGTCTACACCTTTTGATCATGAGGACGAACCTGTAGTTGATCAACAGGCTAATTTTCACCCTAATCTTGTTGCTAACAGTGGAGAAAATCCAGTTTTTGTGCATGATTTTATGCAGCCAGAACAAGACGAAACTGTTGCGCAACACGAGGAGGATTCAGGTGCTGCGGGCAGTGATCCCGAACCTGCAGCGTCAGCGGGTGCAGGCGAACCAGGGGCAAATCTGCCTCGACTGCGCAGACGCCGCCGCGGGAATGACGCGTGGCGCGCGCTGGATCGCCCGCTGGATCTCCCGACAGCGCGTCGTCAGGTGGGCGCACATGCTCCCCTCTCGCTAGCCGCCAGGTGGGCCAACCAAGCGAGGGAGACGTGCGCACGGGCTCTCACGTTGATCTGCCACGACAGGATGAGAGATCCTCTGTTGCTGCCGACAGATCTGCTACGGAATCGCGTGCTGACACGGGATCGCATGCGGAACCTCCCTCCTCTGGCGGATTTTCTGTGTCGCATGCACCTGCAGCTCCTGATGTGCCAACTCGGCGAACACGGTCACAACACGGTATTTCAAAACCTCAAATTCGTATAGATGGCACAGTTAGGTATGACAAGCTCAAACATTGTTTTGGTGGTCTGATAACTACTGGTGAACCTCATAAGTTGCAAGAAGCTTTGAATGATACAAATTGGAAGAGGGCCATGAATGATGAGTATGATGCTCTTATTAAAAATAAGACTTGGCACTTAGTTCCACCAACAAAAAATAAAAATATCATTGATTGTAGGTGGGTCTATAGGATTAAAAGAAAGGCAGGTGGTCAAATTGATAGATACAAAGCAAGGCTAGTAGCAAAAGGTTTCAAACAAAGATACGGTATAGATTATGAAGATACCTTTAGTCCTGTTGTTAAAGCAGCTACTATCAGACTTGTTCTTTCTGTTGCAGTATCCAGTAACTGGAGCCTCAGGCAATTGGATGTTCAGAATGTGTTCCTCCATGGCGTTCTAGAGGAAGAAGTCTATATGAGACAACCACCTGGCTATGAGATTAAAGGCAAGGAAAATCATCTCTGCAAACTTGACAAAGCGTTGTATGGTCTAAAACAGGCACCTCGGGCATGGTACTCCAGGTTGTGTGACAAACTTCAAGCACTTGGTTTTAAACCATCAAGAGGGGATACTTCTCTGTTCTTTTTTAGAAGAGGAAAAACTATTATGTTTATGTTGGTCTAGGTTGATGATATAATTGTTGCTAGCTCCTCACAAGATGCAACTGTAGCTTTGTTGGTAGATTTGAGAAGAGATTTTGCCTTGAAGGATCTAGGAGATCTACATTATTTCTTGGGAATTGAAGTTAAGAAGGTAAAAGATGGCATCCTTCTGACCCAAGAAAAATATGTTATGGATATATTGAAACGTGCAGGTATGACAAATTGCAAGATTTCAAACATGCCTCTCTCAACATCTGAAAGGCTGTCAAAGGAACAAGGAGAACCTTTGGGGGCTGAAGAGTCAACAAGGTATAGAAGTATGGTAGGTGCCTTGCAATATTTGACATTGACAAGACCGGATATTTGTTTCCCAGTGAAAAAAGTTTGTCAGTATTTGCACTCTCCTACCTCACAACACATGACAGCAGTTAAAAGAATTTTGAGATACCTTAAAGGTACTATGAGTACAGGTCTAAAATTCACTAAGTCAGCTTGCAACATTGTTAGTGCCTTTTCAGATGCTGATTGGGCAGGATGTCCTGATGACAGAAGATCAACATGAGGTTTCTGTGTGTTCTTTGGTCCCAACCTGATTTCTTGGAGTGCACGTAAGCAAGCTACTGTTTCAAGGTCAAGTACTGAGGCAGAGTATAAATCATTAGCCAATGCAACTGCTGAGATTATTTGGGTCCAAACTCTTCAGCGTGAACTTGGAGTTGCTCATTCGCCAGTTGCCCGTCTTTGGTGTGACAATATTGGTGCCACATATTTGTCAGCAAATCCAGTGTTTCACGCAAGAACTAAACATATAAAAGTTGACTATCATTTTGTTCGAGAGAGAGTAGCTAGCAAGCTACTGGATATTCGGTTTATACCCACAGGTGATCAAGTTGCTGATGGGTTTACCAAAGCCTTATCATTGCGAAAATTGGAAGATTTTAAGAGCAATCTCAACTTGGTGAAGTTATGATTGAGGGGGCGTGTTAGAATACATTGTAACACGTATATACGGTATAAATATAAACCGTATATATGCCCAGTACGCCCGGTAGGCTAGCGTGTTGCGTGGTTGTTGTAACCTGTAGTTGGGGTTGTTAGGATTCATCCTCATCTTGTATATCTTTCTTGAGGATCAATCCAACAACCGAACTACCAAATCTTGTAAACCTCTTTGCCTATATAACATGCAACGCATCCCTGCCAGAGGCATACGCTTCATCCAATCTTTCATCGCCATTGGACTTTGGTCATCAGGATTCTCTTATTCACTCTTTTATCTGGATTGATGGATGTTCCACCCAAAATTTACTGAGACTGCCGAAGACTATGAAGTGTTTTCTCACTTCTCTTACTTCTATCTGTCACAAGTTACAGATTCAAGGTATGTATCACCGAACCAAGATCAAAGATCCGGTCAGCTGCAGTCATAAGATCATTTCTTTACATGACAACACTTCTATTTTTAACAAGGTTTGGTAATGATATGAGATGGTCATTTTCCTCGATTTTCTTGAGAGTTGTGGTTCTGTTATGTTTATTTTATCCCATAATGTCTCTTTGCTTTGTGAAATATGGAAATGCATCATTGTTAACCATGTATTGTCATTTTTTGCTCATCCTAGGAACTGATGAGATTAAATATAAGTTTGAAGTCTAGCTGTAGAATTGGAAGTTCATAATTTGCATGGAAGGATTCTAACACCAGGACTACAAGATGCACGCACGATCTCCGCCCCGCCGGAGGACCTTTAATGGCCAATGTTCAAGTACATTTTTCACCTTTTGGGCAGATCTAAGTTTGATTTACAACAAGAGTCCCACATAATACACGATAAGTGTTTGAAAATAGCAATTTGTACATAACTGATCATAGGATTTTCAATTCGTAATCCCTGCACTTTATGTGTTTATATACATTAAAATTTATGTAAACGACATGAGATTATGTACATGACTATATTTAGTAAGAAAATATTGGATCGCATAATTCGTAGTTTTGCAATCTACTAAGTAGTCAGTACTCTGTCCCTTGCAAAAAAGTTATCTTAATATCAAATATCTAATATGCAAATAAAGTTAATCAGTTTATATATTATCATGTGAACAGGACTAACAATTCCCGCATCAACGCGCGGGGAATCATCTAGTATAAATTAAAACATGGAACAAATTAAGCGGGGCAATGCCCCCCTCCCATATTTTCTCCGATATGAGTCAGTTGTCATGATTGAAACGACAATGATACTAGAGTGAGAATATAAAAATGAAGCCAACTAGATACTTGATAACCTAATGCAAGCCATTTTTAAAATATTGTCTTCCTCAACTTTTAACCACTAATTGTTGAATTTGGTGTTCTCACACTTAGAGCCCGAGATATACAAAGCTAAGGGGGCCAGTAAAACAATCCTCTTTGATGAAGGTGAAGAAGTTATTGCTTAGAATCATTTAGCAGATAGCACCAGTAATATAGTTACAAAGAGATGTTTAGTTCCTCCATTGGATCGAGTATGGGGACACCTTCCCGTTTTCTACTAACAATGCCCAGGGCCATAGTCTTGATTCTTGTGACACGACTATTTCGATCGCATTAAATGCCACTGCGCCCACGTGGCTCTTTATTAGCATTATGCCATTATTAGGAATGATTGTGATCCTTGAATATGTTGCCATGAAGGTCTTCAAGATCCCTTCAATCACCCGACTACATGCATGGGCTATTGGCGAGAAAACGAGCACAATGACAATGTAAATAATAAGGCTACACATCGGGAAGCGATGTATTATGGCATATATCATACATTATATCTTCTATATGAATTTACATTGAGAAACATGAAAACAATAGTGAGGGGGCTAGTGCCTCCCCGGTCCTCCCAGAGATGAGTCTTCTACCATGACTCAAAGTACGTAGAGTGAGAATAAAAAACAAGCCTACTAGATAATAGGTCACCTGATAAAAGCCATTTTCAAACCAGTGTCTACCGAAAAATGAACTACAAATAGTGGAGCTTTGTGTCTTCACTGAGCTCGAGATATACCAGGCTAGGAGGCCATTAAAACAATCATCATTGATGAAGGTGAAGAAGTCTTTACTGAGAACCATCTGGTGGACAGCATCAGTCAAGTAGTTACTAGAAATGTTTAGTTCCTCTAGTCCATCAAGTTTGGAGACACTTGCCTACAGGATAAGCAAAACCCAAGCATGCGATACATTAGTCATTCGCCGCAAGTTACTTTGCACATTGGTAGTTCACCTTCTCTGTATGTTAGCTAGTTATATGCCTCATATTTCTTTGACATTTGATATTTTTTATATTCCATTGAGCAACCTTGTGACATGCGCTCCTCATAGGCCGGGCATTACTTGAGCTTTCCGTAGAAGAAAGTTTCCCCTAGTCAACTTGTCGGACGGCGGAGCACCGAGATTGAGGGTGATGGTGGTCGAAGTGGAAGACATGGCAATGGAGGTAGATTGATCGATAGTTAGTTTGGGAATAGGTTGGGTCTGTATACCATATTAGGTTGGAAGCGTTCCTACTCCTCATAAGGAGCCGCGTGGTGTTTATTTATGTGTTACGTGAAAGCACCTGTTCGCTGCGTACAAGGGAAGGTCGATCGCTAGGATATAGCTGCGTACAGAGAAGAGAGAACTAGATAGCTTACGAGAGGGAATAGAGATAGAAGATGGTTGAGATTACATCAAATTTAAACCATATCATCTAACAACATCTACAGGCTCGCCTATGTGACTGCGGGGGCCAGGAGATGGGCCGTCCTCGACCATGTCCACCTCGCCGCTGGAGACCAGCTCGTCGACCTCCTCTAACATGGAAATGGTATGGTATATTGCCTCACTGGGTTTGGGACGTACATGTGCTCCGCCTGCCACAGCGTCACCGTCGGGAACCTATCATTCTCGAGGGGCCCACATCAGCCTATCATGCATGGCAATGGCATAACAAATGGATCATCCAAATGCATGGGACCGGACCAGACCTAAATTCATCAGCCACAGTCTAGCGACTGTTGTCGTCTGTGGGCAACCTACCGTTGGACGCCAGCACCAGTTTCTCCCCGCCATAGATCCATGTCTCAATTTTTACTAGTGCCAAGAATCTGGTGTTCTGCGAGGGTCACCTGTACCAAATCTGGAGGAATGCAACCAGCACAGTTACTTTGCAGCTCCAGGGAGGCGGTCGGCGTCGTGTGGCACAGGATGATCCCCGGTGCCAGCCATGTTAGGATGTTGTTGCCAACTTGGTTGGATACTCAGTGTTTGTTGGTATGAAAATTTCGGTGACGTTGTATGCTGAAGGTGTTTCCAGACTCAAGGGTAATTGTGTGCACTGGATCGGTGGGAGAGGTAGGGATGAGGGCATGGTCTTTGACATGAGGACTAGGAGGTCCACACCTTGCCTTCGCCCAGTGGATGGTGTCATTCCGGAGTCTCCACATGGCGCAGTCTGCTGGTACTTTCTGAGTGCATGACCCAGTGAATAACTGCAATACTAATGAACAAAGAGTTTATCAAACCCGGGCAAGGGTTCGGGCTGAACGTGCACAATAGTGATTTGTCGCTAGGACAGCCTGGTGATATATGATGAGCACCACCAGTCACATTGGTGTTAGTGATGCTTGTCATGCCCGAAACAAGAGATCTGGCATAGTGTAATTTCTATGTGTGGCCAAGCTTGGCGGTTGTGCAAGGAGAACTAAGCAATATTGCTTTCAATCGGGCAACAATAAAACTGATGGATTGATTATATTCGAAGCCAATGGTACAACAGTAGTGGATGCTTCCGCAAAAGCCAAGCAAAGAGAAAAGGATGCAGAGAAACTTGAGAAGAATAGAAGGTTTGTTTACTATGTCTGAGATGACCAGTGTGCATGTCTTGAGAAGAGCAGAAGAAGAGTGAAGATCTAGCAGCAGCAACAATACATTTTATGGTTTTCTTTTCAACGATTCTGTGTGGAAGGTTGGAGTCTATGAATATAGAAAAAAGTATGTGCTGATGCTCCTTTTGAATTGTAAATTTGTAATTCCAATTTTACTGAAACATTCTCTTTGCAGTCATGGTCTAAACTTGAGCACTAACATGTTCGTTACAATGATTCTGCGTGAGCCGCCAGGTCTTGTTTGTCTCAATGCTCGCCATCTCTTCCATCATAGCGGTGTGCCACTCCTTGTCCTTCTCCGCCTCTGCAAAGCTTGCTGGTTCGTCGGCAGAGAAGAGGCACACGTCACTGTATGCCGGATCAACCTGGTCGGTCGCATCGAAGAGATTGTCAAGGGCGGTGGTGTGGACGGGGTTTCTGGAGGGGTGGGTGACCTGCTGCCTTAGCCGAGGCAGGCCTGTTGTCCTCGCGCGTGTCCGGCGTGTTGTGTTCCAGCTGATGCAATCACCTGCAGGAGGCACGCGGGTGATCAGGTGACCGTCGGCGTCGCGCAGCTGGAGCCACCCGTGCCGGATACGTGTGTCCAACCCGATCTCGTATAGTTGTCCGAGCGACTTGATGCTACTGCAGAGGCAGGGTATAAAGTACACCTTTGACAGCATGAGGTGTTCCCTGCTCCGGCATGCGAACAGGATCGTGCCACGCCCCTCGATCTCCATGGACGTGTCGTCGCCGATCTGCCTGGACATGAGCCAACTCGGTCCGGCTCGGGGCGAGCCTGCAAAAAGCTCGGGCAAAGTTGCCGAGCCCCGAGCCAGCTCGACATTGCCGGCGAGCCATGAAACGGACCTCGGCCCGAGCTTTCGAAAAGCTCAGTGCAGCTCGCGAGCCTCGCCATGGTGGGTCACAGACAGGTGGGGCCGTCTTCCCCGACAAAGGCGGAGACGACATATGTGGGGCGGCGAGGCAGATCATGACCGGCGAGGAGCGGCCGGGGCGGAGCAGAACCCAGGCAAAGCTAGTGTTGAGTGGTGGCTGGATGCATGGGAGCATCTCGTGCACCGCAGGTGGCTGAGGATGACACTATTGGTTTTGGATCCCAAGCCGTACTTTTTTCTCAGGGAGCCCCAAAATTCACGGTTACCACGGTAACCACGAAGTACCGTCAAAATTCGGATGAAATTTAAAAATCAAATTTTGAATTAGAATATTTCAAAGTTCATATAGATAAAGTTTAAGTCCTTCTTTGAAGTTGCTAAACTTACCCTAGCGTATTTGCTATTCACACGCACCTATTGCGGCTGCTCTCACAGATCTCGAGTTCGACTCCCTGCAGCTCCCACAATTTCACAATTTTTTTAGTTTTTTACTTTTGCATACTAAAAAGGAGATAAATATGCGAGGGGGAATACTCGAACCCGTGAGCCGCTGCTCCAGAAAGGTGGTGGTAACAAGCTAGGCCATAACAAGCTATGCTGCTACATACGAGATGCCGTAAATTTAACAGTAAGGTCAGCGTTTGAATTCAAAATTTAAAAAGAACTCAACTTTTTTTTGCATGGTATTTTCCGCGGGGTAGCGGTAAACGCGATAACCAAAACAGTGGGTTTGACAGAAATTAAAGCTACCAAAGAAAAGATGAGCTTTCGGGCCAGACCGAGCCGAGCCATGCTCGGCCTGCACTATTTTTGGTCTAGCAAAGATAGCTCGGCTCGGTCCATCTCAACTGCGGGCCGAATTAAACTCGGGGCGACCCCAAGAAAGCTCGGGCCGAGCCGAAAAGCCTGAGTTTTATGTCCAGCCAGAGTCGCCGAGCTTGACGAAGCCGCATACGCTCGTGTCCAGCTCGGAGAAGAATTAGCACCACCCACACATGTGGTTGCTGACGCCGGAGTCCAAGAACCAAGCCGTGTCTTAGTGACTGGCCTGCTTCTTTGATGTAGCATTGGATCGCTCCTCGTTGAGCAGGACGTGCTCGAAGGACGGTGCGCTCGGACGTACTTGTACAGTGAGTGAGTCCAGGCTTGCGATCAGCAATGCCTGCTCCTCTTCCTGTCCTTTATGCTCGAAAAAACCGAGCACATTTTTTAGGCTTTTCTCGTTTCTTTCTCTCTATGCTCGAAAAAACATCTAGTAATATATTTTAAATCATTAAACAAAGAGTTCCCTTTATGCTCTATTCCATCTGTCTACCATCACCACTTCATATATGTTGCTACAGGCAGGTATTTTTCTTCGAGAAAACAAGCTACAGAACACGTATGTATGCTGAATATGCAACACATAAAAGGGTATAATATATGTTTGTGTTCATGTTACATGACTCGGAGAACCATGCATATATCAAATAATATAGATAAATGTGCTCGGTGTATATTGATAAACTCACGATTATTGTTTAGTTATCAAATGTAAGCCCATTTCCAACACCAATTTCTTTTAGTATTTTTCTACTAAAAAGAGGATGTGATGAATGTTCTCAAGGTAACAATACGGGCTAAATATTCTTCTTAAGCCTCTCAACCTCAGCTTCTGAAAGAATTTATGACTATGCTCTGCTACCAAAACCTTCGATAACCAGAGCTTGCCTTCACCAAATGCTTGATGGCTCGGAAGTTTCCGCTTGAGGGATCCTTATTATCTCATGATTTCTACATCCTTCGCCTGAGGCAAGGTACCTAATTGCATGTTGAGCATCTCAGCTCATGCTTTCCAGCAAGCTATATTCCTGTGAAAGCGTCCAATTGAAGTTTATCATTTTCACCCTCCATCAAATCCTTGTTGGCTTGAGTTACCTCCACCTTCATCTTAAGGTCCTCCAATTCCGTCAAGATTTCTTCCTTCTCAGCATCAAATGCCTTTGCAGATGCATCTTTCTCAACCTCCAGCCGAAGGTTATCATTTGCAGCCTGCACCTTACCATAATCATCCTCCAACTCCAAGTTCTTTGCCAGAGCTGCCTTGAGCCTTGACTCCAAAGATTCTACCCTCGCATCCAGCTCTGCCTTCTGTGCCCCCATGACCTTCAGCTCCTGCACCTTATCCTTAATTTTCTTCTTCGCTTCTTCCTGGTACGCATCTGCTGCTTTCATGAGCGCCAAAACCGCCTTCCTCGCGTCCTCCAGCTCCCCCGCCTTCTCCTTAATTTGCTTCATTGCCCCTTCTTGGTATGTATCAGCGGTGTTCATTAGCATCGGACCTGCCTTCCTCGTGTTCTCCAATTCCTCTGCCTTTGCCCTAATTTGCTTCTTAGCTTCCTCTTGGTACCTATCGGCAGCATTCATGAAGAGCAGGCCCGCCTTCCGGGTGTCCTCCGTTTGCTTGGACAGCTCACCGGATAGTCCGGTGTTTTGGCGCTCCAGCTCTCGCACCTTGTGCCCCAGTGTCAAGACCTGAGTCGAGGACACCTAAGCAGTCCTCGTCTTTTCTGCCAGTTGCCTCTCCAGTTCACGCTTCTCGTTGGACAGTCGGGAATTTTCTTGCTCTATCCTTCGTGCCCTATAATATTCTTCAACACAGTCTGAAGTGTATGTTTTAGAAAAGGGTGTAATTACTAATTAGTGGAAAGAGATGCATGGGATCACGCTGCAGGCTGGACTGCACACATGGAGATGGGATTGATTTGATGGAAGAATATATACATATGCTCTGGCGTAGCGCACCTGACCAATACGAACGACGATAATATGACATGTTGCAGAGACTTGCACTTGCTTGCGGCTGCTGTTGTGTTGTCACGCACTCGTCGAAGGTAAAAGATGCAGCCCGTCGTCCTTCATGCCCATGTGGATGGAAGCTACCTCGGGTGAATATCTATCTATATGTAGATAAGGGACCGGAATAATGAAAAGAGAGAAGGAAAGGATGGAGTGTCAATGAGGAAGGCGAAGGAGAGAAGGCATACATGGGTGCTGCTGGTGAACTAAGAAGAGGCAGGATGCATGGAGTGTTGGTGAGGGAAGAAGTAGAGGAGGGAAGGTATGTTCATAATGTGCTGCCAAATTAAAGAGTGAGGGAGTGGGGCTCAGCTCATGTGTCTAGTCCAAGACATCTCGCATGATTTTTTAAAAAGGAAACTAGAGGGTCCGATCAAAACCAAACTCCGCTCTTTGCCACTTTTTTCCCTTATAATTTAATGATGTGTAGCTCTCATGCATGTAGTGAAAAAAAAATCTAAGCATCTGTCCATTTTGCTTGTGTTTGTTGTGGTACTTTGTCATCAAATGTTGTTTGTTTGGCATGCAGAATTGTTGCATAGTCTTTAATTTAGGGGTTTCTCCATGAACTTCCCTTGGACGATTGGATCATTGTTACTTGACCTTTTTGGCTACACCTAGGGTCGTGGGCATAGGGGCCCTAGGCCCATATCCACCCCTAGCTTTCAGCAAAAGTGAAAAAATGTATGGCACCACAAATTACATCCCAATGAATGTAACATGAACGAAGACATCACATATCTCAAAGATTTTTTTATTTCATTGCATAATACCAACTATTCACCATTGCATTACTAATGCAACACATTACAACCAAGTTATTTGGAGCCGCACGGTGATAAGAATGATAGAATGCTACATTTATTCTTCTCATGTGCCTTAGCAACTATGAGATGTAGCTGCTCCTTGTCTTTGCTAAGGGCATCAATCTCACTCTTCTTTTCCTCCAATGCCGCCTTTAGTTTCCCATTCTCACCATCCTTTTCAGCAATGTAATTCTGGAGCTCCTCAATTTTTAGCTTCAACTTGTTACCTTCAACCTTCTCAGACACTAGTGCTTGCTAGACTGAATTCATCTCATCATTCAGGCATGAATGCTTCGCGTCAAGTTCAATACAGGATGCTTGCAGCTGTGAGACAGAAATGCGAATCTTCACCAACTCATCCTTCAGCCTATCTGCCTCGACATCTTTGTTGTACCCTGCTTCCTCAGTTGCTTCCTTGCTGGCGTGGATTTCCTCTATCTTCCTCTTGAGGCTCTCTACCTCCTTCATGAATTTGGCCTTCTCGGCGTCAAATGACTTCACAGCTGCCTCCTTCGCCTCCGCCAATGCAGTCAAGTCCATCTTGAGGCGTTTGACCTCTAATTCAGACATGGCATGTTTCTGCTCTGCTATTAAAATCTCCAAACGAAGCTTATCCTTTTCACCCTCCACCAAATCCTTCTTGGTTTGGATTTCCTCCACCTTCCACTTAAGAACCTCCAAATCCTTCGTGATTTTTGCTTTCTCGGCGTCAAATGCTTTTGTAGCCGCCTCCTTTGCCTCCACTAATGCAACCAGTTCCATCTTAAGGCTCTTAGCATCTTCTTCAGACATGCTTTGTTTTTTCTCTGCAGCAAAAACCTCCAACTGAAGCTTATCATTTTTAGCCTCCAACAAATCCTTGTTGACCTGGAATTGCTCCATATTCCCCTTAAGATCCTCCAGTTCCTTGAGGGTTTCAGCCTTCTCGGCATCAAACTCCTTGGCATCAACCTCCTTGGCCTCCTGTACTGCACCCAATTCCACCTTGAGGCTCTTAACCTCTGCTTTAAATACACTATTCTCCTGCTCTGCAATCAAAATCTTTGACTGGAGCTCATGGTTTTGACTCTCCACTGAATCCTTGTTGGCCTAGATTTCCTCTATTGTCCTCTTCAGATTGTCCGTTTCCTTCATGATTTCTACCTTCTCGGCTCCAAATGCCTTTGCCGCTGCCTCCCTCACCTCCACCAATACACCCACTACTTGCTTAAGGCACTTAACCTCTGCTTCAGACTACCCACATTTCTCCTCCGCTGTGAAAACCTCAGACCGAAGCTTATCATTTTCTCCATCCACTAAATCCTTATTTGTTTGGATTTCCTTCAGCTTCCTCTCAAGTTCCTCTAATTCCTCGGTGAGTTCTGCATTTTTTACATCAAATGCCTTGGCGGCGGCCTCCTTGGCCTCCGCCAATCCACCCAGTTCTATCTTAAGCATCTCAATCTCTGCTTCGGACATGTTTTGTTTTTCCTTTGCGATCAAAGCCTCTGAACGAAACTTGTCATTTTCGCTCTCTGCCAAATCCTTGATAGCCTAAATTTCCTCCAACCGTCTCTTGAGATTCTCCGATTTCGGCCAGATTTTTGCTCTCTCGTCGTTGAATTCCTTGGTAGCACCCTCTTTTGCCTCTGCCTCTTCCTTGTGGCTTGAGATCGCCTTCGTCTCCTCCAGTTGCTTCTCCAGCTTGCCCTTCTCGCAGATCAGCTGGGTAATTTTGCGCTCCAGTTCCCACACACTATCCCCAAGTGTGGTGACCTGGTGCGACAGGGTCCTCACCCTGACATCTGTGAAGAGATCTGCAACGACATACATACGTACTGTATGTTTTAGAGGAGAGAGCTGGTACATTACACGCACAGTATTGCACAGATAAAAAAAGGAAAGATGATGACTTGGCACACACCCGCAAACCAAGGCGCGGTCGGTGACGACATGTCTGTCATCTGCCGCTGTTGCCACGCACTCGTCGGAGGTGGAATGGAAGACGCGTCGCTGTCTCGCTGTGCACCAGACCGGAAAAGAGGAATATATATACCTGCTCAAGCTGCCTCAGCTGGGTAGGGCAATAACTGAATATATGCAAAAGGAGGAGAGGATGAAGTGTCCATGACTCCATGAGCAAAAGGGAAGAAGCGTGGGGAGACAAGGGAAGGGATGGAGTGTGGGTGGGGAAGAAGGATGGGTTTTGTTTGGTTTAAGAAGAACATTGAACATATTCCGACTTATCTAGCTGCAAGGCATCGGTAACTGCAGTCGCAAGGCATCCTTTTTCTTTTCTTTTCTTTTCTTTACTTTTTGCAACAGTGCTTCCATTGCAAAAAATCAAAGGACAGAACGGTTAGATTCCTCGCAACTCCCAAAGTAATGTGTAGTAGTAACTATTTTTCCGTTTTTATATAATAATAATAATAATACTAATAAAAAGGAAACTGAAAATCCTCGCATCTATTCCCTTCGTTCCAAATGAAAATCCTCGCTTTGACTTTTTTGGTATATCGAATTCGCTATGTACCAAAAAAAAAAACTCGAAGCGAGGATGCTGACGGTGTTCCCTGTCCGTGGATGGCCTGCGTGAGATGCTGGCGGTGGACGAAAGCAGTTTGTTTCCTTCAAGCCGTGCCATGCCATGGGAGGTGCTGACATTTTTGTTTAATCGTCGTCATGGGTTCATGGCCTACTCATCGCGTCACATACGTCGTGTCTGGCTTCGCTTCGACGTCTCGCTTAGGCGTATTCGCTGTCATTTTCGTCCAGTTCCGGCTTAATTGCTAACGCGGCAAGACGCATTTCCGGCGTATTTATGGCTGCGTTCCGGCTTATAATTGCTAACGCGGCAAAGACGTCTTTCCAGCGTATGTATCGTCGCGTTCCGATTCAGGTGCGCGTGGAGGACCACTTGTTCCGGCGGCAGCTCCATGGCGGGGGGAACGGCCAGTGCGCGTGCGGGCGCGGGCGCCGGGGGGCTGGCTGGCGGCGGGCAGCACCACGGCGGTGCTCCCGCGGGACCGGGCCATGGGCAGGTGCCAGGGCGCGAAGGCGGCCGCTCGCGCCAGTGAGGTCGGGGATGACGCCGGCCGCCGCCAGCCGGAAGGCGGCGACAACTTCACCGTACACCTTGTCGCGCCAGAAGTCACGCCAGCCATGAATGTTCTAGCGGCCGCCCATGTGGGTCCGGAGCTCCTCCGGCGTCGCGACGGGGCCGAGCGTCAGATAGCCGTCCGCGATGATCTTCCGCTGCCGGGGAAGACGGCAACCTGGCAGCATGAGGAGGCTATACCGGTGCGGCTCCTCCGTCTTCGGATTGCCGAGGCTGGACGGCCAGGCGCTCGGGCCATCGTCATCACCGCCGGGGCTGCTGCTCCAGCGGTGGTAGGCCATCAGGGGCGCTGCACTGGTTTTCTCGTCGCCGACAGGAGGTCGGGTGTGGGGGGCCGGTGTTGGGGCAGGTTCTTATAGCCGCCCGGGCGACGGGAGGTGGGCGGCCAGGCCGGTAGCCAGAATTACTGCTCATTAATGTTGGCGCCTCGGGGCGTGACGGGACGACGGAACGTGGCGGCAGGGGGTGGAAGGCAAGGCAGCCGTCGATAGTTGGGCTTGGAGATATGTCTGTTCCGTAAGGCGCTGATAGTTGGTTCTCGGCGGAGACTTTGGTGGTTTCCTCAGGGCATCGATAGTGCGCTTTGCGTTCACCGGATCTACCTTCTCCTCCGGAGGTGGATGTCTCTTTGCTTTCACCCCTTCAAAGAACTCCTTCACGTGGGTCCGCACAATCGTATCGTTTTCCTCCTCGGTCCTCTCATACGGTAACTTCTCTAGAGGCTTGAGAGGTGGACCCTATTTGTATTGCCTCCCGCCTCTGGTTGTGCTGCTAGACGCTGGAGCAGACGGATCGGCTGCGGCGTCTGTCTTCTTTCGTGCTTACTTATGAGGCGGAGGAGAAGGAGTACAACGCGCCGGAGCAGCCGGGGCGGCGGCGGGTCTCTTCCGCCCTTGTTGGCGAGGCGGAGAAGGAGGAGGCTGCTGGCTGCTCGGGAGCGCCGGCGTAGGCGGAGAAGGAGGCGGAGTGCTGCCACGCGCCGGAGAAGGAGGCGGAGTGCCGCCACGCGTGCCCTGATCGTCTCTCACCGGAGGAGGAGGCGGTGGAGGAGGCGGAGTGCCCTGACTCGCCGGAGGAGGAGGAGGAGGCGGAGGCGTCCAGTTCGGAAGGTTGATGAGCTCCTTCCGCCATAGGAATGGAGTCTTCAGAGCAGAACCCAGCCTAGTCTCCCCTTCACCGGTAGGGTGGTCAAGCAGGAGGTCCTCAAATCCCTCCGTTGTTTCATCCACCATCACCTTAGCATATCCTTCTGGAATCGGCTGGCAGTGATAAGTTGTGTCGGGTCCACCAGGATAAATAGAGCCAACAGCCCCCTTGACCTTCAAATTCATCCATCGCGCCATAATGTGGCAATGTTGAGACTCCATGATAGCATCCACGGGATAGCTGGCAGGAGCCGTCAAGACATGCTCCGGCTGAAGCAGCTCGATGGAAGCCACGCTGCTTCTCCGCTGAGATGGCGGGGTAGCTTCAGGGGAAGCTTCGGCAGGTCGTTTGCTGCGATCTGCTACTTCTCGTTCCTCTTCTCGTTCCTCTAGCCCCATTACCCTTTCGTGCGGCGCCTGTAGTTGGCCCTGCTCCAGTTTCTTCCTCCTCTCATGGGTTTTGTAACCCCCTGCGTCCGCAAAACTAACCTTCCACGGAATGGAGCCTGGCGTGCCTCGTGTCCGTCCAGGGTGCTCAGGATTCCCGAGGGCCATTGTGAGCTCGTCCTTCTCCCTGTCTGGTACGAACGTCCCTTTCTGCGCTGCATTGATATAGTGTTGAAGGTTCTTGACTGGTAGTTCCAGTTGCTCATTCGTCCAACGGCACATCCCTGATACAGGGTCCAAGGTTCCGCCAGCCCCGAAGAACCAAGTCCGGCAACGGTCTGGCCATCTCATTGTCTCTGGTTCGATCCCTTTTTCAAGCAGATCATTCTCCTCCTTGGACCACTTAGGACAGGCTTTGAGGTAGCCACCTGACCCCGTGCGATGGTGAAGCTTCCTCTTCGCAGCATTTTCCTTGTTCGTCGCTGACATCTTCTTACTCTTTTCCGATGTCTTGTGGGCCACAAATGCGGGCCAGTGATCTTTGATCTTCTCATATTTGCCGATGAATTCTGGTGTCTTTTTTTTTTTGACAAAATGGTTGAACTCTTTCCTCCACCTCCTGAATAGGGTTGCCATCTTCTTAAGAGCACAAGACTTGATTAATTGCTCTTTAACTGGCTTCTCCGGATCCTCCTCTGGCGGTAGGGTGAAATTTGTCTTCAGCTGAGTCCAAAGATCTTCTTTCTGCATTCATTGACATAAGACACCTCAGGGTCGTCCTTAGGCTTATACCATTACTGGATGCTGATCGGGATCTTGTCCCTAACAAGAACCCCGCACTGAGCAGAAAATGCGTTCTCTGTGCGGATGGGTTCAATCGGTTCGCCGTCGGGCGCGATTTCTATGATCTCAAACCTTTCATCCGAGCTCAACTTTTTCTTCGGGCCTCGTCTCCTTACCGAAGTTGTGCTCGATCCGGAGGGCTAGAAATTAAAAGGAAGAAAGACGAGAGTAATTAATATGTGTACATATACCAAAACAATTAATGCATCAATTAACTAGTCAGCACGGGCTTAACTAATATATATATACCTGGCCAGACTCGGTTCGGTCACCGGAGCAGTCAGCATGGTCTCCTTCTTGTACCTCCATTGGGTCATCACCGGAGCCATCATGAACATAGCCCTCTTCTTGTACCGACATTAATGGGCCGGAGCCATCATAAACATGGCCCTCTTCTTCACCCAGTCCTTCCTGACCAACGACGTCGTTGAAAAATGTCGCAATGACATCAGTTCCTTCTGCGATTATCTCCCCCAACATCGCTTCTGTTGCTTCATCTCGGTAGTGCTCCATAGTTTCTGCAAATATTTACAACATGTCAATTATTATTCAAACATGGTACAGATGGATATATATTAGTGGCAAACGTAGAACTAGCTAGCTAATCACAATAAGGAATCATGTTAGTGGCCTCGATGCTGCTTCTCTAGGGTTTGGGATAGCCTCGACACAACGCTTCAAGGGTTTGGGGTGGCCTCGACGACAACGCTCTTTTAACTTGGTAAATTTGGGTGGCCTCGAGAGTTTTGGTCGAGCGAGAGGGCCGAGGGGGGTGCTGCCGTTGTATAGGGTTATCACGGTCGAGAGGGGGTATATATATCGACCGCCCCTCATGTCGAAGTTATCTTGAGGGGGCGGCGAGGGCGAAGGCGACAGACCCGATAAAACATAAGAAAACGAAGAAGAAATAAAAAGAGGAGAAGAAGAAAGGAATAGAGGAGAAGATTGAAGAAAAAAAGAAGAAAAAAAAGAGGAGAAGAAGAAAGGAATAGAGGAGAAGAAGAAAAAATAGATTCTATTTTTTCTTCTTCTCCTCTTCCTTTTCTTCTTTTTTGTTCTTCTTATTTATTTCTCCTCTATTCCTTTCTTTCTTCTTCTCCTCTTCTTTTTCTTCTTCTCCCTCGAGAAAGGAAAATAATTAAGGAAAATGAAGAAAAGAGGAAGAAGGAAGAAGGTTTTTTCTATTTTTTCTTCTTCTCCTCTATTCCTTTCTTCTTCTCCTCTTCTTTTTCTTCTTTTTTCTTCTTCTTATTTATTTCTCCTCTTCTTTTCATCTCCTCTTCTTCTCCTTTTCTTCCTCTTCTTATTTTCCTTTTTCCTCTCATTCTTTTTCTTCTTCTTCTTCCTTCTTCCTTCTTCCTCTTTTCTTCCTTTTCCTTATTTTACTTTTTCCTCTACACTAACCTAATTAAAATGCACTAACCTAAAATCGATATCTACTAACAACCTAAATAAAAAATTAATACATATATGAAAAAACATATATAAACAAAAAAATGCTATGAACATTATATTCATACATACATAGCCACATCCATTCATCATATAGCTACCACATACATATATACATTAATTATATACATGAAAAAAATGCAATGAACAAAAAAATACACATGTATGTATGAAAAAAAGCACTGAACACAGAGCCTCGACGACGGCGGCTCACAACGGGGGCGTTCGGCGAGGGCGACGGCGGCGGCGGCGAGGGCGACGGCGACGCCCACGGCGGGCCGGGGCAGGGGCGTGGCCGGCGAGGGCGATGGCGGCGGCGAGGGCGTCGGTGACGACCACGGCGGGCTGGGGCAGGGGCGTGGCCAGCGACGACGGCGACGGTGACGGGGGCGACGGGCGTGGGCGGGCGGCGTCGGCGGGCGTGGGCGGGCGGCATCGGGGCAGCGC
>NC_041385.1:35379027-35536266 GCF_002162155.2 Triticum dicoccoides | reverse complement strand
TGGTGCCACCAACCGGGACCAAAGGCCGCCGCTTCCCGCCCTTTGGGCTGCTGAAAAGAGGCCTTTGGTCCCGGTTGGTGGCACCAACCGGGAGTAATGCTTCCCCCTTTAGTCCCGGTTGGTGCCACCAACCGGGACCAAAGGACCCTGTGTTTCCCGCGTCGGGGCCAAAGTTTAGTCCCACCTCGCTAGTTGAGAGGGGCACGCAGTGGTTTATAAGCCCCACTGCCGCACCCCTCTCGAGCTCCTCTCCAATGTAGGCTTGCGGGCCTATTTGCTACTGCTTTGCCTGATGGGCCTTCTAGGCCTACCGCGGGCCTGAATCCTGGCCCATGGTAGGGTTTCTAGTCGTATTCAGGCCGTGGGGGCCTAGTAGGAGGCATTTTTTTTGTTTTTTTTGTTTTCTTTCTTGCTTTATTTATTTTATTTTGTTTCTACTTACAACAAAATACTTATTGTTGCTATTTTTAATTATTTTCCAGTTTTTTGGTTTTGTTTTCTGCATCATTTATTTTCTTTTGTTTTTTGCTTTATTTCTTAATTCTTTTTGCTTTTAGTTTTAGAAAAATTACAAACTTTCTGTTAGTGCCATTAGTTTTCAAATTTGAAAACATTTTTTTTGTTTTTTTGTTTTCTTTCTTGCTTTATTTATTTTATTTTGTTTCTACTTACAACAAAATACTTATTGTTGCTATTTTTAATTATTACGAGGGCCGAACCATAAGACATTAAAGCATTTCAAATGAACTATGAAAAAGTTGAAAGTTTGCATGGTATCATAAATTCACCCACATAGCATGTGCATGTACAAAACGGACAATGGTATCATACTCGTGTGTTACAAAGTTGGCATGGTATCATCATAATAGTTGCGGGAGAAAGTATTCACTTTTTCTTCGCTTGTGTCATTTGCTTATTGCGCCGTAACTATGGATAATCTTCATCGCTTATCAGGATGCTGGGGTCAGCCTTGACTTTGAGGGAGGAATTTCATGAAATTTTTCATAATCTTCAAACATGTCTGTCTTGCCCTCCACTCCCACGATGTCCCTTTTTCCTGAAAGAACTATGTGGCGCTTTGGCTCATCATATGATGTATTCGCTTCCTTATCTTTTCTTTTTCTCGGTCTGGTAGACATGTCCTTCACATAGATAACATGTGCCACATCATTGGCTAGGACGAACGGTTCCTCAGTGTACCCAAGATTTTTCAGATCCACTGTTGTCATTCCGTACTGTGGGTCTACCTGTACCCCGCCTCCTAACAGATTGACCGATTTGCACTTAAACAAAGGGACCTTAAAATCATGTCCGTAGTCAAGTTCCCATATGTCCACTATGTAACCATAATATGTGTCCTTTCCCCTCTCGGTTGTTGCATCAAAGTGGACACCGCTCTTTTGGTTGGTGCTCTTTTGATCTTGGTTAATCGTGTAAAATGTATTCCCATTTATCTCGTATCCTTTCCAAATCGTAACAGTCGAAGATGGTCCCCTAGACAACAAGTACAACTCATCACAAACAGTGTTGTCACCTCTGAGACGTGCTTCCAACCAACTGCTGAAAGTCCTGATGTGTTCACATGTAATCCAGTCGTCGCACTGCTCCGGGTGTTTGGAGCGCAGACTGTTTTTGTGTTCATCGACACACGGGGTCACCAAGGTAGAGTTCTGTAGAACTGTGTAGCGTGCTTGAGACCAAGAATATCCGTCCCTGCATATTATTGAGTCCCTTCCAAGCGTGCCTTTTCCAGCCAGTCTCCCCTCATACCGCGATTGAGGGAGACCTATCTTCTTAAGGCCAGGAATAAAGTCAACACAAAACCCGATGACATCCTCTGTTTGATGGCCCATGGAGATGCTTCCTTCTGGCCTAGCACGGTTACGGACATATTTCTTTAGGACTCCCATGAACCTCTCACAGGGGTACATATTGTGTAGAAATACGGGGCCCAGAATGACAATCTCGTCAACTAGATGAACTAGGACGTGCATCATGATATTGAAGAAGGATGGTGGGAACACCAGCTCAAAACTGACAAGACATTGCACCACATCACTCCTTAGCCTTGGTATGATTTATGGATCGATCACCTTCTGAGAGATTGCATTGAGGAATGCACATAGCTTCACCATGGCTAATCGGACGTTTTCCGGTAGAAGCCCCCTCAATGCAACCGGAAGCAGTTGCGTCATAATCACATGGCAGTCATGAGACTTTAGGTTCTGAAACTTTTTCTCTGACATATTTATTATTCCTTTTATATTCGACGAGAAGCCAGTCGGGACCTTCATACTAAGCAGGCATTCAAAGAAGATTTCCTTCTCTTCTTTGGTAAGAGCATAGCTGGCAGGACGTTCATACTGCTTTGGAGGCATGCCGTATTTTTCGTGCAAATGTTGCAGGTCCTCCCGTGCCTCAGGTGTATGTTTTTTCTTCCCATACACGCCCAAGAAGCCTAGCAGGTTCACGCAAAGGTTCTTCGTCACGTGCATCACGTCGATCGAAGAGCAGACCTCTAGGTCTTTCCAGTAGGGTAGGTCCCAAAATATAGATTTCTTCTTCCACATGGGAGCGTATCCCCCAACGTCACTCGGAACAGCTAGTCCGCCGGGACCCTTTCCAAAGATTACGTGTAAATCATTGACCATAGCAAGTACGTGATCATCGGTACGCATGGCGGGCTTCCTCCGGTGATCTGCCTCGCCTTTGAAATGCTTGTCTTTCTTTCGACATTGATGGTTGGTCGGAAGAAATCGACGATGGCCCAGGTACACATTCTACCTGCAGCTTCCCAGGTATATATACTATCGGTGTCAAGTAAACAGTGCGTGCATTCGTGGTATCCCTTGTTTGTCTGTCCTGAAAGGTTACCGAGAGCGGGCCAATCGTTGATGGTCACGAACAGCAACGCCTTTAGGTGAAATTCCTCCTATTTGTGCTCATCCCACGTACGTACACCGTTTCCATTCCACAGCTGTAAAAGTTCTTCAACTAATGGCCTTAGGTACACATCAATGTCGTTACCGGGTTGCTTAGGGCCTTGGATGAGAACTGACATCATAATGAACTTCCTCTTCATGCACATCCAAGGAGGAAGGTTATACATACATAGAGTCACGGTCCAGGTGCTGTGATTGCTGCTCTGCTCCCTGAAAGGATTAATGCCATCCGCACTTAAAGCAAACCATATGTTCCTTGGGTCACTTGCAAACTCATCCCAGTACTTTCTCTCGTTTTTTCTCCACTGCGACCCGTCAGCGGGTGCTCTCAACTTCCCATCGCATCAACTTGGCATGCTCTCCGTTTCTAAACAGACGTTTCAACCGTGGTATTATAGGAGCATACCACATCACCTTCGCAGGAACCCTCTTCCTGGGGTGCTCGCCATCAACATCACCAGGGTCATCTCGTCTGATCTTATACCGTAATGCACCGCATATCGGGCATGTGTTCAGATCCTTGTACGCACCGCGGTAGAGGATGCAGTCATTAGGGCATGCATGTATCTTCTGCACCTCCAATCCTAGAGGGCACACGACCTTCTTTGCTGCATATGTACTGTCGGGCAATTCGTTATCCTTTGGAAGCTTCTTCTTCAATATTTTTAGTAGCTTCTCAAATCCTTTGTCAGGCACAGCATTCTCTGCCTTCCACTGCAGCAATTCCAGTACGGTACCGAGCCTTGTGTTGCCATCTTCGCAATTGGGGTACAACCCTTTTTTGTGGTCCTCTAACATGCGATCGAAATTCAGCTTCTCCTTTTGACTTTCGCATTGCGTCCTTGCATCGACAATGACCCGGCGGAGATCATCATCATCGGGCACATCGTCTGGTTCCTCTTGATCTTCAGCAGCTTCGCCTGTTGCAGCATCATCGTGCACATCGTTTGGTTCCTCTTGATCTTCAGTAGCATAACCGTATTCAGGGGGCACATAGTTGTCATCGTACTTTTCTTCTTCGCCGTCTTCCATCATAACCCCTATTTCTCCGTGCCTCGTCCAAACATTATAGTGTGGCATGAAACCCTTGTAAAGCAGGTGGGTGTGAAGGATTTTCCGGTCAGAGTAAGACTTCGTATTCCCACATATAGGGCATGGGTAACACATAAAACCATTCTGCTTGTTTGCCTCAGCCACTTCGAGAAATTCATGCACGCCCTTAATGTACTCGGAGGTGTGTCTTGAACCGTACATCCATTGCCGGTTCATCTACGTGCATTATATATAATTAAGTGTGTCAAAAATCATTACATAACATCATGAATAGATAACTAAGTGACCAAATTAATAGAAGTTCATCATCACATTAAAACCAAAGTACATACATAGTTCTCATCTAACAACATAAATCTCTGCAGAGCATCTAAATTAATTAAACCATACATTGAAACTATGTAAAACATTTCAATGCGAAAACAAATGCGATCATAATCGCAACCAATGTAACAACTGATCCAACGGCATAATGATACCAAGCCTCGGTATGAATGGCATATTTTCTAATCTTTCTAATCTTCAAGCGCATTGCATCCATCTTGATCTTGTGATCATCCACGACATCCGCAACATGCAACTCCAATATCATCTTCTACTCCTCAATTTTTCTAATTTTTCCTTCAAGAAATTGCTTTCTTCTTCAACTAAATTTAACCTCTCAACAATAGGGTCGGTTGGAATTTCCGGTTCAACAACCTCCTAGATAAATAAAATCTATGTCACGTTGGTCGGCATAATTGTCATAAACAATAGATGAACCAATAGTTATGAAAAGATAATATATACCACATCCGAATCATAGACAGGACGAGGGCCGACGGGGGTGGATACCAAAACCATCGCACTATATAAGATGCAATAATAAAAGTAAGGAAATTATACAAGTATCTATATATATAAACATACAAGTAAGAATTTTTTTCCTTTTAGAAAGAAGATAAGAACAAGAGGCTCACCACGGTGGTGCCGGCGACAAGATCGGCATGGGCGATCGACGGCGGTGAAGACGAGGACGGGACGTGACGGACCGCTAAACCTAGACAAATATTGAGGAAAATGGATCTTGGAGGTCGAGCTTGGAGAGGAGAAAGCTTAAGTAGTGTGGCTCGGGCATTCCATCGAACACCTCGTCTGCATAGGAGGTGAGCTAGAGCACCACAAAGCTCTCTCCTTGCCGGCCACGAAAAACAGAGCATTGAGAGTGCTCTGCTCACGGGCGTATATATAGGAAATTAATTGGTCCCAGTTCGTGGCTTGAACCGGGACTAAAGGGAAGCCTTTGGTCCCGGTTCAGGCCACCAACCGGGACCAATGGTGGTGGGCCAGGACCAAGGCACATTGGTCCCAGTTCGTCCCACCAACCGGGACCAAAAGGTCCAGACGAACCGGGACCAATGGCCCACGTGGCCCAGCCGGCCCCCGGGGCTCACGAACCGGGTCCAATGCCCCCATTGGTCCCGGTTCTGGATTGAACCGGGACTAATGGGCTGACCCGGCCTGGACCAATACCCCCTTTTCTACTAGAGTACTCACTGTCGCTTTGCTACTCTTTTCTTCTACCCGATTGCTGTGATCAGATGATGGAGCTCAAGAGCCAAAGGATCCCGAGCTTGGATACTACATGGAGGTCGTGTACCAGGAGTAGTTCGGCAGTCCCATGCAGGAGGCCTTGCCTCTTTCGATTATTGTCGTTGTTTGCTTATGCCTTCTTAAGGCAACACCTTGTTCGACCTGTCTGTACCCAGACATGTTTGTATTTGCACTGATGTAACCCCGGGTCTCTGTGACACCTATCATAATATAAAGCTTTGAACTTAAAATTGTGTCTTAGAATTGTGTTGTGATATCCTACCGTGAGTCACTGATCTTGATCGTGCTTGTTGTGTGTATGTTTAGTGCACGGTCGGTGTCAGGGGAGTTACCGGCAGCTAAACCCAGCTCCGAGGATAAGTCATCTCTAGAGTTAAGTCATTTCTGGAGTCAAGTCATCTCTAGAGTTAAGTCAGTCTTGGAGTTAAGTCGGCCGCCTACAATCTTGACCCGGCTACAATCATGACCCGACTACAATCCTAACCCAGCTGGAATTATGACTCGGCCTACTATAGGGCCCGGCCTGCTACAGGACCCGGACTTAGACGAAATTCCACCCAAGAGTCCAAATACAAGACGGAGACCCCAAACTTGGAAGACATGGAGGACTTAGAGGACTTAGAGTAGGACTCTGACTTCGGGGATAACCTGAAATCTCTTGTAATCCGAGGGACTCAGCTATTATATAAAGGGAGTCCCTGGGTCATCAGAAGGATAGTTTTTGAGACAGACAAGTCATGAGACAGATGTTTTGACAGGTCTCAAGACAGATGTTTGATAGGTCTTGAGATAGATGTTTTGATAGTTCCCAAGATAGAGGAAGCAAAATAGCGCCCTTGTAATCGAGACCACCACAATCAATAGCAATCAAGCAGGATGTAGGCTTTTTCCTCCAAAGTGAGGGGCCGAACCTGAGTAAACTCGTGTCTTCTCTTTTTCGATAAACCCCATCCAAGTTTCCACCTAGCAGTGATGGCCTCACAACTTAGTCCTTTAGCGAGGATATCTGCCGTGACAAAACTATGGTAGTCGGGTTCAGGGGCGTCACAAGCTGGTATCAGAGTGGACTGCCTGTAGGAACCCCTTCCAACTCCTTGGTCAAAGTTGAGTCTAGTCTTTGGAAAAAACAATTTTCTAACCTACTAACAGTATTGTGTGGCTTACGGGCACACATCGCAAATGGATGGGATTAGAATCTTTTATTTCGCATCTTTACATGGGTTCTAATTTCTCTTCCTTTTAGGTTAAAGATTTTTCTAACTCTAACTCTAGGTTCTCGTAACTACTCATTCCAGAGAGCCCCTCATTCCAGATGATCGCTTGATTCAGCAGAAGATTCCAAATATACTCTTCGATGTTTACCCGAGACCCTATGTGCCCACCGCTTTTGCAATTCCTTACCAACGATAAATCCCTAGGGATTACAACATACACTTGCCATTCATACAATCATTCCCCGTTGCTCTTGTTATGACTCCCTCCGTTCCAAAATAGATGACCCAACTTTGTACTCAATTAATAAAAAGTTGGGTCATCTATTTTGGAATGGAGGGAGTACAAGATACACTACAAAAAAAGACACATTCGTGACATTTTGGGCTGAACGAAAAAAATTTCTGTCATACTTATGACACTTGTATGACGATAATTGTGACAAAACCCGGTAACATCATAGATGTGGTGGCATCCTACTTCTATGACAAAAAATCATGACAGAAAATGGGCTTTTCGTCCTGGGCGGGCCGGAGACGCAACTGCATGACATTCTTTGGGTCATCCGTGACGGAAAAAATCATGGTAGAAGCGAGGGCGAGGAAAATTTCGGCGAGTTCCCGGTTACGGTGGGTGGTCGGGGGCCGAGCGATGCGCGTTTCTCTCGTACATGTACGCGTGTGTGTGCGAGGCATTGGCTCTAACTGAACCCGAGCGAGGCGTTGGGCTCTAACTGAACCCGAGCGATTGCACTGCAGGCTACGCGTTACTGAACCCGAGCGATCGATCGGTGGCTGTTAACTGAACCCGATTGAGTGATTCCTTCGCTACTGTTGCTAACTAAAGTCGATCGATGCTGCCTCTAGATGAACAGTGAGCGTTGGGGGGGGGTGGATGAATAGTGAGTGATGGGGGTGGATGAACAGGACCCCGTGGCGTTGCCTCTGGATGAACAGGACAGCGATCGATCGAGCCGGTTGGTGCTCGATGAATAGGACCCCGTGGAGGGCTGGATGAACAGGACGACCCCGTGGAGGGCTGGATGAACAGTAGATGGTGGAGGGGTGGATGAACAGTAGCCCATGGAGGGGTGGTTGAACAGGAGCCCGTGGAGAGGGGTGGTTGAACAGTAGCCGGTGGAGTAGCGCGGGGTGGAGGCTGGATGAACAGGAGCCTGTGGATGATCAGTCACAGGTGGAGGCTGGAGGAGGTCGACAGTGGATGAACAGTAGCCCGTGGAGGCTGGAGTAGGTCGGCGGTGGATGAACAGTATGGTTTTGATCTATGGAACCTTATCACCAGATTGTTATGGAAGTTGAGAAGTTTTCACCCAAGTTTGCATCAAGAGGTTCAAACAAGCAATAGCCGATATAGACTTATCGTCCTAAGAACATGCAAAATGGCCAATGGAGTGTTAACATCGTCCTTAGAATAAGCTATGTTCAAGTTATTTTTCGGCACACAAGCTTCGCCGAAAAACAGAGAGGCATGGGTTGACATCAGATTTTGGCATTGACAAAAACATAATTAACAAGGCCTCAAATGGAAAAGTTCTCAAAGTGAGAAGGTTTCATATCATCGAAAGGAGAAACTTTGATATTTGGGTCATAGCCATCCGATATCATCTCTAAGGCCAAAGTTGTGTTCGAAGTACTGAGATTTTGTATCCAGAACACTTTTCGGCTGATTACACCCCCAAGACGGCCCCATAAGGAAAACTGATCTACATGAATTGTCTTCCTCTCGTCGAAGCGATCCATTTTGATATAAAGATTGTCCCAATCAGAGGTCGTACGCAAAAGTTAGAACCCGCACAGCACGACCCTCCAATAGGCAAAATAGGACGCCTGAAACTAGACACACATGTGGGTATGTCTTATGAGCTGCGTGAATATTTAGCTGTTTTGCGCGAGCAATTTTGCCCTGAAGATGGACTCAAATTGAAAAAGTTAAACATGAAAGTTGTTTGTCTTGTCGAAAAGAGTAAATAAGCTTTTGGGTGCATTTTCATCGGAGGTCGTTTACCACCACAAAAAAGACCCGCAAGGTGCAGCCAGTTTCAGACGAAACAGTTTTGGAAAGTTTGGATAAAACCAATCCGAATTTGACTAGGGTTTTGGACGTGAATCCAAACATTTTCCTTGCACGGGAAGTACATCCGCGTCTTATATACCTAAGGGGTGACGGCCGATTGAACAACACACAATCAAACAAACGTATCTACTACTTTTTCATGTTCATCTACTTTTTATCTATCTCTTGTATCTTTCTTCTCGTTTTACGTTAATTCTTCATGCTGGACGGCTGCGGATCTATGAGGCTCTAGGGGCGAGCAAATCGACCTGGAGCAGCCCAAAGCTGCCGCACTCCCTGACGTGGTCCCTCCTGGGCATGCGGGGTTCTGGGGTCTCAAAAGCATCTGCCAGCTGTCCTGCGTATCGCGCTGTCGGTCAGATCTCCTTCGACGTGAGCCGCGGTGCATCACCCCCGGCGTCGAGGGTACACGGTGACGTGTTCGTTGTCAACACATGTCTTTCATAACATATGTAGTGATTTTGACTACACATAGCATCATTTACCACCACGTGGAAGGCCTGGAGGAATCTTACTAGGGATATGGACCACAACCACGGACACTTATTAGCTTTTTCGGTGTGCGAATATCACATAAAATTCCACCTTCGAAATAGAGCTGATAATTTTACATAAAGCCTGGTCGCAGTCTATGGAGCCGCCCAAGATGAAAATAATTCTGATTTCCTACAACAATTGGTGAATGAGGCTAAGGATAACCAACACCCAATGCTTATTGGAAGCGACTTCAATATCCTTAGGCACTAGGACGAGAAAAATAATGATCGTTTTGACACTCACTAGCCTTTCTTACTCAATGTTGTGATGCACAGATTGAATCTTCGGGGAGCCACTATGTCAGGGTGACAATATACAACAATCCTCTGGCGCTGACATACGAGAAACTCTATCGGGTACTTATGGATACCAAATGGGAATTAAAATTCCCTCTGGTAATAGTGCGTGCCATAGAGCGTATTAAGACACTTTCGGACCATGCACCCATCATTCTTGATTCTAACACTACTAGACCTCTCATTGTTCGCCGCCCTTTTAAATTTGAATTGAGATGGTTACAACATGATGGCATTGTGGATATTATAAGGATAGTATGGGAGAGGCCTACCGTTGGTCACACACCGGTTCAGAGATGGAACTTCAAAATTTGTGCAACAAGAAAGTTCTTAACTGGATATGCGAAACACACCAGTGGTATGTATAAAAAGGAAACACAACGGCTTTCCTCTATTATCGATGACCTCGATAAAACCAAGAAGACTCGGACTTTGTCTCAACAGGAGATTGATGTGAAAAATCAATCCAGTGAGAAGATTGAACGTCTTTTGCGAGAAGAGGAAATCAAGTGGTACCAAAGATCTGACGCCTAGTTCATTTTGAAGGGAGACGACTATAGACGATATATCCAAATGCTTACCAATGGGCGGCACAGGATGAGGGCAGGTCGAGGGTCAAGCCGAGCTGAAGCGTTATATCTCCTCGTACTACCAGTCTTTGTTTGGGGCTCCAGATGAAGGGAACTTCACTCTTGATGGAATATATGATATTCCACAAGTCACAGTAGAAGAGTATGATATCCTCACGACACCTTTCTTCAAAGAGGATGTGCGACATGCGGTGTTTCAAATGGAAATGAACAAAGCTCTAGGCCACGATGGCTTCCTTGCAGAGTTCTACAAGAACTTCTGGGATGTCATCAAGAATGCCCCGACGTAATTATTGGAGTTCCTTCATGCCGGTCTAGTTGACCTATCCAAGCTAAATTTTGGCGAGATTGTTTTCTTGCCAAAGACCAAGGAGGCTAACCGGATCCAGTAGTATAGATCCATCTGCCTCCTTAATGTCAACGTCAAAATCTTCACCAAAGTGGTGACTAATAGGCTCAACATGGTTGCTGACCATGTTGTATGACCTTCCAAAACGGATTTCATGCAAGGAATAAATATACTCGATGGAGTAGTTATCCTTCATAGACCGTTCACGAGATGTACCAGAAGAACATGAGTGGGGTATAACTAAAAATTGACATTGTAAAAGGCATACGATCTAGTCAAATGGTCATTTCTCCAACAGACCCTCAGAATGAAAGGCTTATCCGATAAATGGCGTTAGTGGATCAAAAAATTTGTTACTGGAGTTAGTGTGGCTGTCAAACTCACTGATGATGTACGATGTCTTTGACCACTTGAGGTACGTCATAGTTGCCGGAGCAACCATGTTCACCTCTCGGTTGATGACTTCCAGTCGACTCTTGTTCTCAATGTCAGCAAAAATCACCAGAGTAGCATTGACCTTCAGGAAATCCTCTACTTTTCCTTCATCATCGTCTTTGTTAGAACCCTTTTCATTCAGTTGACCTTCATGGAACTGCTGGATAAGGAATCTGCACTCTCGAGTGGTATGCTTGGGTAAAATCAGGTTACCCTCCTCGTCTTTCTTCGTGTGGATGGCACACAGTAGATCCAAGACATCCTGGCCTGACCGATCCTTCATTTTTTTGGGAACCTACTGCCCCTTCAGCTTCCCTTTGAACTTGCGTTGGGTCATCACAACTGCCGCTTCTATTTGACCAGCGGCTTCAGCTTTGCGCTTCTACTTTCGACTCGGATTCCTGCCCCTAGCGCCAGGGTCTACAACCTTTCCCTTGCCACTACGGAGTCGGTCCTCTTCTTTGTCATTCGCGTACCGAGTGGCTATCTCCATCATTCGGTTCATGGACAGGGTCCCAGACCGTCCAAATTTCAGTATGAGCTCTCTGTATGTGACGCCTTCTTTAAAGGCGAAAACTGCTTGATTTTCATAAAAAAATTCCACCACATGGTGAAGTGTGGTCCAGCGTGGGATATAATCCCTCAAGGTTTCATTCAACTTCTGGACGCAATGCTGCAATTCAATCAGTCCAGCTAGTCGCTCGCAAGTGCCCTCGAATGTTTTGAGAAACACTCGGGCTAGATCCTCCCAGCAGTAAATGCAAGCAGGGGCCAACTGGTTCAACCACGACCGAGATGATCCTTCTAGCATCGAGGGTAAGTTCTTCATGGCAACATCATCATTACCCTCACCGATCTGTACAGCCACTCGGTAATCTTCTAACCATGTATCTGGATTTGACTCGCCAGTAAACTTGCTCACTCTTGCAGCCAACCTGAAGTTGGGAGGAATCTCAACGGCTTGGATAGCCCTGCTGAAACACTCGGGCATAGAGACAAAAGCTCCACTTCCACTCGGGCGATCCCTGTCCAAACCCTCTCGGTTAGCCCTGCCTCTGTCAACCAGGCCCTGCACAAGGATCGACCTTGCCCCAGGCTCTCAGGGGTCGACTGGATACCTCCGCTCATCATCATACGGGCGCCTGTAATCATACTGCCGGGACACGTACGAACCACCCCTCGGAGGGGGCATAGGCACTCGACGGTGGTCGCGGCGGTGATGTCGAGGATCAAAATGACTGTGGCCTCGATCCAGGCACTGGTCCTGGCGACAACCATGATCTTCACGCCTCAGAGGCGATCTTGGACTGTGAGCGGACTGAACTGTGTCCGCCCTGATGGATCTGTTGTGAATCCTATTGCGCCACTGAGAAATAGTCGAATTCTGCTCCCCAGCCACTCTGAGCAGCGTCTGAATCTGCTCTAACCCTCTTCCAGGCTCGGAATGAGATGGTTGGATCGAATCTACAATACGCGCGGCTGCTGCAACATTCTGGATGGGAGTGTGGTATACCTGACACTCATCTCGAGATCCAGTCGGGAACAATTGTCGCTGCCATCGATTGGGATTTGGAGGCTGTCAGTGAGCGCGGTCGTCGAGTGACCTCCGGAGATCTTCCAAACACGCGCGCTCAGCCAGATTGGCTACGCACGGGGCCTCCAAAGCATGGGCCTCGTCAGTCTCCACGGCGATGGGGGTCTAGAGGAACTGCTCATTCCGAGTTTGCAGCTCTTGTCTTTGCTCCGCGGTGAGGGCCTGCGGGCAGTACTCGTCGTTGACGTGCGAAGGGCCACCGCTTTCGCCCCGCCAAAGACTTGTCCGGCCCGATCATTACTTTCGCACTCATAAAGCGTATCCGAGTGGCCAGATGAAAGATCGAACAAGCCATAAAGGCTCTCGTCGGGCTCGATTGCCGCGTTCTACGGAGTGGATGACTGACGAGCCTCCGCGTGCTTCACTCATTGCTGGAGCCGCGAGCGACCGGATAGCTTGTAACAGAAAACAGTGGGGAGGGAAGACGCCACCGGAGCCGACCAATACTAAGTCGACTTCTGCCGCAAAAGGACGGTGCAACCACTCGTGCGGAAGTGCGCCGCCCCGCGAATGGGGAGCAGCTCAATGTCGAGGGATGCCTCCAGGAGCCAGGCCGAATCGTCGGCGATGAAGCTGAGTGTGCCGAGATGGGTCTCGCGACCCAGAGATAGTCCGCCGCCGGAAACCATATCAATGGAGTTCGAAGAACACAACCTCGCCGGGAGTCGATTAGACGCCTGCCCCACAGTGGGCGCCAACTGTCGTGAGAACGGATCTGACTGTAGGGGTAGGGGGTACGTAGGAGAGGGCAGAGTCTAGCTACGGCGAGATTGTACACTCGGATTTATGAGTTCAGGCCCCTCTCAGAGAAGGTAATAGCCCTACTTCTCGGCGTTGCGGGAGCTCTTTTTCTGCAGAGTGTTGAGTTATAGGGGGTGCGAACACTTGTGCACTAGGGGAAGGATGGCTTATATAGAGTCCGCTGACCCCTCGCAGTCCTCAGTTATGCAAGGGTTCAATGAGATGGTAAAGACGAGTACGTTACTGGTAATTCCCGTACTTAATGATCTTTACAACGATGGATTGAACGCTTGCCCGTTGCCATACCAAGGGGGGCTCTAGGTCTTATGTTCTCCTAATGTAACCATGTACTTCCGAGTGAATTACGGCAGTCGAGTGGAGGTAGAGTCAACCGAGTGAACCTTCTGTCAAGTGACTTGAGCACTATGGTTATTTGAGTCGGTACATTCTTTCTAACTTTTTAGGCCTTGGCCTCTTGTGTAGTGTCCTTGGACAGGGCATGTAAGTTAGGCCTAAGACCCTACCCTAGATACATGTCATCGTCACCGCCCACACTTGTTAAGTTGCCACCTCCGCCAGCTGAGCACCCTGGCCCAGGCGGCTGCCCACAGCCTGCCCACTCGAGGCCAGATCTGGCAGGGCCGCACGCCGCAAGTCTCCATCCCTGCCATGTTATATATGCCGTCAGCCAACATCCACTGGGTATTCTATAGCATAAAAGGCCATGCTGCAAGTGCCAAAAGAGGAGTCCCTTCTGATCTTGGATGCCTGAAAACTTTTGCTCCATTTGTAATCTATAGTGAAATCTCTAAAAGGACTTATATTGAGGAATGGAGGGAGTGATTGTCAACTTGTCTACACTTTGGCTAACCCTAGCGACAGAAGAAGAATAGGAGGCGTTGATCACGTCCTTACCCCCAAGGCACAATCACGACCGCGGGTACAGCGTCGCGCTAATCAGCTAGGTGATTGCTGTGGCACGAAAACTGCAGTTTCGTCGCTGTGCACCGGACACAGATTCAGTCCGTCCACGTAAAATACAGCCTTAATGACCTTCTAGTTCTAGCTACTTTCCACCATATTCTATAGCAGGAAAACCTATCTTGCATCCAAGTTTGTAAAGAGCAGTTCTGAACTTCAAGCCTGAAAAGCGCTTCTGAACTTCTCTGCACTTTGATGTCCCTTGCAAAGAAAAAAAAAGGACAAACAAAGGTTAGCGAACAGAGGTAGATGCGAACCACGGTGCCATCAGAGAGCGGCTGCTGGACAACGGGCTGGACGTGGTCATCTCTGCAGCAATACAGGCAGATATGTAGTCTGGAGTGAATCAACCTGTGGTTCGATGGTTAGAGAGACTGTGGTGTCAGCCCATTAAGGTTCAAATCCTGGTGCTTCCGTCGACGATGAGGCGCCTATGATGACTTCGTAAATCTCAAGATGATACGCTGGCTCGGTCTTCCGGAGGTGCTCATAGGGCCGGGGCAGAGTGTGCATGTGTGCATTCATAGGTCTGAGTGTATGCGCATGTATATGAACGCTTGTGTCTGTACTGATGTTCAAAAAAAAGATATATAGTCTGGAAAGGGGATCGACCCGTACATGCTGATCCCTTAGCATCCATTATAGCTGATTTGTTCCTTTTGTATTGTTTTTATGATCCATTTACATGGTTACACATATTATTTCAGGCCACGTGACATTCAGTCCACACCATGCACAACCTTCCTTGCTGACCTGGAAATAATGAAGCAAGCTCAATATCATATATTACTTGGTTCACTTAAAAACAGAGATGCCGCGACCATTCTCGACAAACGAACAGATACAAAACTAAGAATGAACCTAGCCACCTAGTTCATTCCAGCTTCAGTCTGCCAGCACAAGGCAGAAAATATAATACATGACCTGACCCTTCATATATACAAATTAATAATATACTATCCCCTCCGTTCCGATTTACTCGTCGTGGTTGTAGTTCAAATTGACAAGTAAATCGGAACGAAGGAGTAGTAGAGGTAGAATTCCATACTACAACCCTAAACTACCATCAAAGTCTAAGATACAATCCCGAACTCCAAAACTGTTTACTTTCCACCCCCAAACTTTCAGAACCGGACAAAAAGCAACCCTAACACGGTTTTGGCTCTGTTTTGACCGGTTTTGACCATTGACTACTCAGTCAGCACCCTAGTCAACGATCCACTCATCTCGGCCACACAGCCGCCGCCAACGCCACCTCCTCTTCACTCGATACGGCGGGCAGTCCTCCGCCAGTGCGCGGTGCCACCTCCAGCCGCTCCCCACGCCCCCAACACTTGCCCTCCACTGCCCCTCCCCTCTGTCCAACGGCCACGACTGCCACGCTCGTGCAGCCTTCGCCCCACACAGTACAGCTCCCACCCGCCGTCCATCTCACCTCCTCTGCCACGCTGCCGGAGCCCTGCTTCCACTTGCGGCAATCACTCCAGCCACCAGTGAGCTCAACTCCACCCGCACGAATGTTCTCGTCGAGCTCCACCAGAGACCTGCGCCGGCGCTGCCCTTCACTGGGACGTCAGCCACAACCGCCTGCCCACTCACGTGCAGAAGTTGTCATCCTCCGCTGACGCGTGACCTCCAGCCGACCACGCAGCCGGCCGACGTTCACCGATCTCCCTGTTGGAATATTAGGCAAGTTCATGATTAATTCCAGTAAATAATTCATGACTAGAAGAGATACTAGCATGCAATAATCTAGCAAACTAGAAGAACAGCAAGACATGCATAACAGCAGCAAACACGTAACAATAGCTGTAGAAACAGACATGAACAGAGGATGTTGGACGTACTGATCGTTATCTATTATGGGTGCGACAGTGTTGATGACGATGTTGGCGATGATCTGCTGCTGACGGCGATGAATACGACGATGAGTAGCACCGCCCGACTTGGACGGAAGACGACCCGTGATAACAAATTTGAGCAGTCGCGCACAGCGCTTCCCAAAAACCTAATTCGTCCTCTCCCGGTGCAGGATCGCAAAGACGAACGGTTCCGGAGACCTGCTCTCCCACGCGCCGATGCACGCCGGCGTTTGGGATGGAGTAGACTACGATGGCGGCGCAAGTTATGAGATGAGGAAAAACCCTAGGTGTTTTTCGGTGTGTCTCTGGCCATAGCCGGTAGCTGTATATATATTAGGACCAGAGGCGGTATTGTGTCGCGACCACAATCCCAAACCGACTCGGTTTCTAATTCGTATACTTACCGGACAAGAAATCAAAACTTGTCTGCCAAGACATAAAAATAGAACGGTAAAAGGAAGCTGCGCTCCTGCAAGGTGACGGACCGGATTTCGACGGACCATTCACGCGCATGTCGCATGTACGGGCCGCCTCGCCTTGCCTCGCCACGCCCCGCCCCGCCCCGCCCCGGCCAGGCCAGGCGAGGCGAGGCGAGCGAGCGCGAGCGTGTGGTTTTCCCTTTCTCTTCTCACACACCACTTAGAGTGGTGGAGAGAACCCACTATATAAAGAGGTCCAACTCTTCTTCAACTTTCAAGGTGGGACTAAACTTAACACCACCACTTGCCATTTTACACATGGGCTTTGAGATTTCAGAAATTGCTATGGGCCTAGCCCATTAATTCTAACAATCCCCCACCAGATCTGAAATACCCATTTAGAGATTTGCCTTCTCTCACCACTTGTTTAATATACTAGTGTTTCAGCAGAGACTGTTAAGTTGAACTTCTGCCTAGAACTTTAAGCTACATCCATTCACAACTTGACAATGGACTATGCCTTGAATTGCTAGTTTTGTGTGAACAGGTTTCACTCAAAGTCTTAACCAGTACCTGACTGCCAGTAGGCTACCCCGCGGTTTGGAGCTTATACGTCATACTCCCTGGTCTCTTCGTGAATTTACTAGAGATCACCCTAATCTCATAGACTACGACGTTTACAGTCAGAACTCATATAGGTGTGTTCTTTCAAGACTGCTCCGTAGGACAGCATCTTTGCTAATTATAGCCAATAGAACCACATTAAGGCATGTTGCCGACCTGCCTTACAGATCTGAGCCTTACAGCTCTGAGAGTTTTGCATCTTCACTTGGAGACGATCATAAGTTATTACTCTCCTCAGTTAACCAATAGCTTGTTCTTCCCAGATCCTAATTCACGGGATCTCCGATCACAAAGGTTGGGTTACTACTATGGTGTAACATCTATCGGTCTCATACCCATCTCCCTCAATGCAATATCTATCACATTTCGTGATAGTCCCTTTGTAAAGGGATCTGCCAGGTTTTTGTCTGTTTGTATATACGTAACAGTTATTACTCCGGAGTTTCTCAACTTCCTGACAGACTTCAAACGTCTTTTCACGTGTCTTGATGACTTTGCATTATCTTTAGAATTGTTCACTTTAGCGATAACCGTTTGGTTATCACAATTCATAAGAATAGCCGGTACAGGTTTTTCAACAACCGGCAAGTCCATCAAGAGCTCACGCAGCCATTCTGCCTCAACAGTAGATGTGTCCAAAGCAGTTAATTCTGCTTCCATAGTAGACCTCGTCAATATGGTTTGCTTGCAAGACCTCTATGACACTGCGCCACCACCATGAGTAAATAAATACCCACTTGTTGCGTAAAGTACATCAACATCGGAGATCCAATTTGAATCACTATATCCTTCTAGCACAGCAGGATGCCCTGAATAAGTAATTCTGTAACCCATAGTACCTCTCAGATAGCGCAAGACCCTTTCTAGTGCATGCCAATGATCATCACCCGGGTTGGACATGAACCTACTCAGTTTGCTCACAGCAAAAGAGATATCTGGTCTTGTAGCGCTAGCTAAGTACATGAGTGAACCGACAATTTGAGAGTATCTTAATTGATCTCTCATTTCTTTCTTGTTCTTTCTAAGTGTCACACTGGGATCATAAGGTGTTGGAGAAGGCTTGCTATCCATAAAACCGAATCGGTTCAAGACCTTCTCAACATAGTGAGATTGCGTTAATGTAATCCCACTCTCATCCTTAATAAGTTTGATGTTTAGAATTACATCGGCTTCTCCCAGATCTTTCATGTCAAAACTTTTTGATAGAAAAGACTTGACCTCATTATTTGCATTAATGTTTGTACCAAAGATCAGTATGTCGTCCACATACAAACATAATATGACACTATTGCCCCCACCATGGCGATAGTAAACACACCTATCAGCCTCGTTAATGACAAATCCTGCAGAAGTCAAAGTTCTTTCAAACTTCTCATGCATTGCTTAGGTGCCTGTTTCAGACCATACAAAGATTTTAACAACTTGCACACCTTTCTCTCTTCACCCTTTACCACAAACCCGTCAGGCTGATCCATATAGATCTCCTCTTCCAACTCTCCATTGAGAAAAGTTGTCTTTACATCCATTTGATGAATGATAAGACCATAAGAGGCAGCCAAGGAAAGTAACACTCGAATGGTGGTCATTCTAGCAACGGGTGAATAGGTGTCAAAGTAATCTTCGCCTTCTTTCTGAGTGTAGCCCTTGGCCACTAGCCGCGCCTTGTACTTATCAATAGTACCATCAGGTTTTAGCTTCTTTTTGAACACCCACTTACAGCCCACAGGTTTACAACCATATGGTCTATCAGTTAGTTCCCAAGTTCCATTAGAAAGAATTGAGTCCATCTCATTATGAACAGCTTCTTTCCGATCATCTACATCCGGAGATGCATATGCTTCTGCAATCGTCTTGGGTATGTCGTCCACAAGGTATACAATGAAATCATCACCAAAGGATTTTGCAATCCTTTGTCTCTTGTTCCTTCTAGGAACTTCATTGTTATCCTTCTCAAGGACTTCCTCATGTGATTGTTCGAAATATTCATCAGTTGTACTAGATTCAGGAATTATCTCAGAAGAAAATCTAGCAATGATATGCATATCTTTCATAGGAAATATGTTCTCAAAAAATGTTGCATCACGAGATTCCATTATAGTATCAACATGCATATCAGGTACTTCAGATTTTACCACTAAAAACCTATAAGCAATGCTCCGTTGAGCATACCCTAGAAAGACACAATCCACTGTCTTTAGTCCAAGTTTGCGTTTCTTAGGAATAGGAATATTGACCTTTGCCAAACATCCCCAAGTGCGCAAATAAGAAAGTGATGGTTTTCTCCCAACCCACTCCTCATAAGGGGTTTTCTCTTTATTATTGTTGGGAACTCTATTCAGGACATGACATGAAGTCAATAGAGCCTCCCCCCACCATGCCTTAGATAAACCAGCAGTGTCTAACATGGCATTCACCAAGTCAGTCAATGTGCGGTTTTTCCTCTCGGCCACTCCATTTGATTGAGGTGAATAGGGAGGCGTCCTCTCATGAATAATACCATGTTCCTCACAAAATTCATCAAAAACTTTTGGAAAATACTCTCCACCACGATCGGACCTAAGACGCTTGATCTTTCTCTCTAGTTGATTTTCAACTTCAGCTTTATAGATTTTAAAGTAGTCTAATGCTTCATCTTTAGTTTGCAACAAATAAACATAGCAAAATCTAGTTGCATCATCAATCAAAGTCATGAAATATCTCTTTCCACCTTTTGTCAACACACCATTCATCTCACAAAGATCAGAATGTATGAGTTCTAGAGGTGCCAAGTTTCTCTCCTCGGCAGCCTTATGAGGCTTTCGAGGTTGCTTAGATTGCACACAACTATGGCACTTAGAACCTTTGGCAACTGTGAAGTTCGGAATTAAACTCATGCTGGATAGCCGAGACATTAAACCAAAATTAATATGACATAAACGAGAGTGCCAAATACTTGCATCATCATTAACACTAGCACAAATTTGGTTTATTGACTTATTGCAAAAATCTGAAAGAGAAAAGCGGAACAAGCCTCCGCACTCATAGCCTTTTCCTATAAATTGTCCAAATCTTGACACGATTACTTTATTGGACTCTAAAACTACCTTAAATCCATCTCGACATAGAAGGGAGCCGCTAACTAGATTCTTGTTCATAGTAGGGACATGCTGCACGTTCCTTAGTTGCACGATCTTTCCCGAAGTAAACTTCAGATCCACCGTGCCAATGCCACGAACAGAAGCATGTGACCCATTCCCCATTTGGACGGAAGCATCCCTTGCGACCTGATAAGAAGTAAACAGGGAGATGTCAGCACACACATGAACGTTAGCACCCGAATCAATCCACCACGAAGATGATTGAAATACTGAAAGCACAATAGGTAAATTACCATACCCATCAGTATTGCTAGCGGTCTCCATGTTGACAGTCTTGGAGCTTGTTTTCCCTCTGCAGTCTGCACGTTCAGGGCATTCCTTAGAAAAGTGTCCAGACTTCCCACAGGCGTAGCACTCTAGCTCAGCCTTGTTGAACTTCTTCTTCGTGAAGGTAGTAGTCTTGGTAGGCTTGTTGAAAACATGTTTGTTCTTCCCTTTGTTCTTGTTCTGTGGGTACATCTGCATCATGTTAGCAGTAGGCTGAACCTCACCTCCTTTTTCAGTGGTATCTTTAGCCCGAGCTTTTTCTTCAACATCAAGAGATGCAATCAGATTTTCAACTGATATCTCCTGTCTCTTATGCTTCAGAGTTGTGGCGAAATTCCTCCATGAAGGAGGCAACTTTACAATCATGCACCCAGCCACGAATTTGTCGGGTAGAACACATTTAAGGAGTTCAAGTTCCTTCACAATGCACTGTATCTCATGAGCTTGTTCAACCACAGAACGGTTATTCGCCATCTTGTAGTCATGAAAACTCTCCATGATGTACAGTTCACTGCCTGCATCTGTTGCACCGAATTTTGCATTCAGTGCATCCCAACACTTGCCCTCCACTGCCCCTCCCCTCTGTCCAACGGCCACGACTGCCACGCTCGTGCAGCCTTCGCCCCACATAGTACAGCTCCCACCCGCCGTCCATCTCACCTCCTCTGCCACGCTGCCGGAGCCCTGCTTCCACTCGCGTCAATCACTCCAGCCACCAGTGAGCTCAACTCCACCCGCACGAATGTTCTCGTCGAGCTCCACCAGAGACCTGCGCCGGCGCTGCCCTTCACTGGGACGTCAGCCACAACCGCCTGCCCACTCACGTGCAGAAGTTGTCATCCTCCGCTGACGCGTGACCTCCAGCCGACCACGCAGCCGGCCGACGTTCACCGATCTCCCTGTTGGAATATTAGGCAAGTTCATGATTAATTCCAGTAAATAATTCATGACTAGAAGAGATACTAGCATGCAATAATCTAGCAAACTAGAAGAACATCAAGACATGCATAACAGCAGCAAACACGTAACAATAGCTGTAGAAACAGACATGAACAGAGGATGTTGGACGTACTGATCGTTATCTATTATGGGTGCGACAGTGTTGATGACGATGTTGGCGATGATCTGCTGCTGACGGCGATGAATACGATGATGAGTAGCACCGCCCGACTTGGACGGAAGACGACCCGTGATAACAAATTTGAGCAGTCGCGCACAGCGCTTCCCAAAAACCTAATTCGTCCTCTCCCGGTGCAGGATCGCAAAGACGAACGGTTCCAGAGACCTGCTCTCCCACGCGCCGATGCACGCCGGCGTTTGGGATGGAGTAGACTACGATGGCGGCGCAAGTTATGAGATGAGGCAAAACCCTAGGTGTTTTTCGGTGTGTCTCTGGCCACAGCCGGTAGCTGTATATATATTAGGACCAGAGGCGGTATTGTGTCGCGACCACAATCTCAAACCGACTCGGTTTCTAATTTGTATACTTACCGGACAAGAAATCAAAACTTGTCTGCAAAGACATAAAAATAGAACGGCAAAAGGAAGCTGCGCTCCTGCAAGGAGACGGACCGGATTTCGGCGGACCATTCACGCGCATGTTGCATGTACGCGCCGCCTCGCCACGCCCCGGCCAGGCCAGGCGCGTGTGGTTTTCCCTTTCTCTTCTCACACACCACTTAGAGTGGTGGAGAGAACCCACTATATAAAGAGGTCCAACTCTTCTTCAACTTCCAAGCTGGGACTAAACTTAGCACCACCACTTGCCATTTTACACATGGGCTTTGAGATTTCAGAAATTGCTATGGGCCTAGCCCATTAATTCTAACACTCCCGTCGCTGCGCGCCTAGGTCAACGGCGCCTCCACACGCATCTGCGCTGCCGTCATGCAGGTCACCGATGCCCAGCCTTGAAGGTCCATGATGTCCGCTTGATCTCGCCTCCGACGTCGGCCGCTTATTGCTGGATGGATCGATTTTCGTGGGATCTATCGAGACTGAAGCTAGCAGCTACTGCCTGCCTTTGATTGATTGATTCTGATAGGCTTTTGGTGAAAAAAAGACAGTCAAAACTGGGTGACGTGGCTGGGTGACTAGTCAAACGGGTAAAAACAGAGTCAAAACCAGGTGAGGGATGATTTTTGTTTGGTTTTGAAAGTTCAAGGTTGTAAAGTGGATGGTTTTGAAGTTTGAGGTTTTATCTTCAACTTGGATGGTGGCTGAGGGCTGTAATATGGACTTCCCTCACTAGTAAATAACAATTTTCCTAGGATGTTTTTTTTCTTTGAGAATAAGTAATTGGATTAGTCAAGGAGGAGGGTATTCAGAGTACATTAAGGCCATGTTCAGTAATCCGCCAGCTCCAAAAAATACGAGGATCTGCAGAGCGGGTGTTTCCCTGCTCCTTTATTTTCAGCTGAAGCTACCCCGCTCCGGCAGTGGTGTTCTGGAGTGGTGAGACTCCCAACATGCCCTAAGTCATGGAGCTCCACACCCCAGAACGTTCTTACGATCAAACGGAATAACATGAAAGAAATTTACAGGGCCTGCACAAAACTGCACGAAGCATTGCAGAGCAAGCTGGTCAGATCGAGCCCTGAGCTGAGCTGAGCCCTGAGCTGAGCTGATGGAGGATGAGTCAGCCATACGTATAGGATATTTGAATCTTCATGTAATCTGAATCTCATTGTTAGATGCAGCAGACAACTGAATATACTGATTGCCAAGCCAATACACACATCTACTGAATGGAGCATAATTAATAGTTTGGCTAAACACACCGAGCAAGTACGATACAATACAAAGCATGCATCACTGCATTCAAACAGTTGATTATAACATGGCGTATCGGCACGCTATCAAGTCTTACTCAGCAAGGTGGAATGAATAGTCATTGATCAAGGAAAAGAGGGCTATAGTTGATAATACCGTTCATGAGTGCTAACTAAGAATAAAAAAGCTTCAAAACTACAACATCCCAGTGAACATCTAGAGCATTTGTTCGTTTCTCACAAAAGATTCGTGTGAATTATTGTTTCCGATATTATGCACCACTTGCAGGCATGACTTTATGCATAACCTCTTCCCCCAGATCATGTTATGTTCATATCGATCACTTTGGAGCTAAGACATTGATAGCAACTAGGACACAAGTCGCTGGAACTACAGAGTTGGAGTCACTTGCCCCGGCACTAGTGCCATAGATGCCTTCGTCCCGACGCTACAACAGCATATTGTTAAATTATGATCTAAATTCTAGTACCGTGTTGGACTAGACGTAGTATAAACGGTGTGGGCCTTTGCGTTGACTTCGACGCGTACGAGTACAACTCGTTTACTTGTCTTCCAAGGACTCTCATGTATTGCCCTCTTATATACCCCATGTAGTCGCACTTCACACGGCCTGTCGTCTCGTGCTTGTAATACTCCTCCATTATAGTGATTGCGCCTTCGTGCGTCCGTGGTTTTCTCCCGCAAGGATTTCCACGTAAAAATCCGTGTCTCTCTTTGTCTCGTTTATTCTCGTTATTATCTAACAAGTGGCATACAGAGCTAAGGTTTTAGATACGAGATTTGAGATCGAGAAGATTAGGGTTCGGTGCGCCGCCGAGTCCGAGACGAGGTCTGCCGCACGGGTGATTTATCAGCGGCGTTGCTGCCCGAGATCGACAGGGAGTCAATTTGCTGTACCTACGCGTACAAATCACCCAGGCTGCCGCCCTTCTTACCGTGTCGTCCAGAGTTCCGCCGAGTAGTTTTTGCTGCTTGTTCAAGTCCCGAGGAGCAATCTGTCCAAGCGCTAGAGTTGCTGCTGCTACAGGCGCCTTTCTGATCTGCTGCCGCTGCTGCTCCATTACGCAGCGTCTGTGTGCTGCTCCGAGGGAATCAACCGTAGCTGCCAGGCTACTCTTCCACTAGTACTACGTGACGTGGAGGATAGTACTACTAGTTTATCTCTACTAGTTCACCTCCAATTGCTACGTGTACCAGAGGCTTACCAGGTGCTATTTACTCAATACTTTTTCGTCTGCGCTATAAATTAATTCTACGAGGATTATTTCTTTCGACTTGTACTACTTTGTGTACACAGATTTATCGACTCATGGCATCCATGAAGTACGATCTTCCGCTGCTGGACCGTGACACAAGGTTTACCCTATGGCAAGTCAAGATGCGGGCGTTGTTGGCACAGTCCGACTATGATGTAGCACTGGATAGTTTTGGGAAGAACCGAATTCAAGATTGGAGTGATGAGGAGAAAAGAATTGATTGCAAAGCTTTGTCACAAATTCAACTCCATTTGCATAATAATATTTTGCAGGAAGTTTTGACGAGAAAACTGCCGCCGCTCTATGAAGAAGAAGATACCCGAGGGAGGTAATGTTTTGAATCATATTTCAGAATTTGCATGACTAAAGATCTCACCAGCAAGATGCATCTGAAGCAAAAATTATTCCTGCACAGGTTACCCGAGGGAGGTAATGTTTTGAATCATATTTCAGAATTTAAAGAGATCATATCTGATCTAGCTGCAATGGAGGTTAAGTATGAAGAAGAAGATACTGCTTTAATGCTACTTTGTTCATTGCCAAGTTCCTATACCAATTTTAGAGACACCATATTATATAGTCGTGATACTCTCACGCTTAATGAAGTTTATGAAGCTTTGAACTCTAAGGAGAAGATGAAATTAATGGTGCCTCATGATGGTTCGAGTTCATCCCAAGCCGAGGGATTATCTATTCGTGGCATGACAAAGGAGAAGAACTCCAATAATGGAAACAGAGGCAAAAGTAAAAACGGCTACAGGGGCCGGTCGCAATCCAGAGACAAGAAGTATTGCAGATATTGCAGGAGAGACGGGCATGACATCTCTGAGTGTTTCAAGTTGCAGAACAAGGAAAAGAGGAAAGGTAACAAACAAGGTGACAATTCTGCTAACGTTGCTCGTGATGATAGTTCCGATGATGCTCTTGTTGTTATTGCTAGATGTGCTGAGACCAATGATGAGTGGGTACTTGACACTGCATGCACTTTTCATATGTGTCCACATAGAGATTGGTTTAATACTTTTGATTCCACTACTTCTGATGGTTCCATTTTGGGTTTTGATAATCCACCATGCAAGATTGAAGGCATAGGTTCTATTCGAATCAAGATGTTTGATGGCATAATCAGAACTTTGACAGATGTTCGGTATATTCCGAAGATGAAGAGAAATCTTATTTCTATGAGTGCCCTTGATGCAAAGGGGTATAAGTATTCAGGTGGAGATAGTGTTTTGAAAGTCACCAAAGGTTCCCTTATTGTGATGAAAGGTGACTTACGTTCGACCAATGGTCTTTATTACCTTCGAGGTTCTACCGTTTCAGGTAACGCTACTCCAGTTGTTTCAAAGAATTCTGATTGTGATGCTGCTAACCTTTGGCATATGCGTCTTGGACATATGAGTGAACTTGGTTTAGCAGAGTTAAACAAGAGAGGTCTTCTTGATGGATATGAACCTGGTAAATTGAAATTTTGTGAGCACTGTATCTTTGGCAAGCACAAGAGGGTGAAGTTCAATACTTCGACCCATACAACTGAAGGTATTCTTGATTATGTGCATTCTGATTTATGGGGACCATCTCGCAAGAAGTCATTAGGTGGTGCAAGTTATATGCTGACTATTATTGATAATTATTCGAGAAAAGTTTGGCCTTATTTCTTGAAGCATAAATATGAAGCATTCTCAGCATTTAAGGAGTGGAAGATTATGATTGAGAGACAAACTGAAAGGAAGGTAAAGATACTTCACACTGATAATGGTACGGAATTCTGTTCTAAGCAATTTAAGAATTATTGCAAGTCTGAAGGCATTGTCAGACATTACACCGTTCCTTATTCTCCTCAACAAAACGGTGTTGCTGAGCGTATGAACAGGACTATTATTTCCAGAGCTCGTTGCATGTTGTCCAATGCAGGTTTGCATAGGCGTTTTTGGGCTGAGGCCGCTTCCACTGCTTGTTATCTCATTAATCGTTCACCATCTATTGCTCTCAATAAGAAAACTCCAATTGAGGTATGGTATGGTTCACCTGCTGATTATTCACAGTTGAGAGTTTTTGGTTGCACTGCTTATGCTCATGTTGATAATGGAAAGTTGGAGCCTAGGGCTGTTAAGTGCATCTTTCTTGGTTATAAGTCTGGTGTTAAAGGTTTTAAATTGTGGAATCCTGAAACCCAGAAGGTTGTTATTAGCAAAAATGTTATCTTTAATGAATCTGCTATGTTACATGATGATTCATCTACTAATGTTCCCGTTGAGAGTGAACAACAGCCTACTGTTCAGGTGGAGCATATTATTGATTCAGGTGATACATCTGGTAATGAAATTGTTGATGCACATGATGAACCCGTCGTTGATGATGAACATGTCACTCCCACTCCAAATCAGCCTATTGTTCCACCCAGTTGGAATCTTGCACGTGACAGAGTTAGACGGGGTATTAATAAACCTGACAGGTTAATTGAAGAGTGCAATATTGTTTCTTTTACTTTATCTGTTGCAGAAGAAATTGAAGGTAATTCTGAGCCTTCTTCATATTTCGAGGCTATTATTTCTGGTGATAGTAATAAGTGGATGACCGCTATGCATGATGAGATGGAATCACTTGAAAAGAATGGCACTTGGGATTTAGTAAAATTACCTAGAGAGAAGAAACCTATTCGTTGCAAGTGGGTTTTCAAGAGGAAAGAAGGTGTTTCTCCTAATGATGAGACAAGATATAAAGCAAGATTAGTTGCTAAAGGTTATAGCCAGATTCCAGGTATTGACTATAACGAAGTCTTTTCTCCTGTTGTGAAGCATAGCTCTATTCGCACTTTACTCAGTATTGTTGCCATGCACGATCTCGAGCTTGAACAATTGGATGTTAAAACTGCATTCTTACGTGGAGAATTAGAAGAGGATATTTATATGGAACAACCTGAAGGTTTTGTTATTCTTGGAAAAGAAAAGCTTGTCTGCAAGTTAAAGAAATCTCTTTATGGATTGAAGCAATCCCCTAGACAGTGGTACAAGAGATTTGACACCTTTATGCTCTCTCAAGGTTTCAAAAGGTCTAATTATGATAGTTGTGTTTATTTGAAAACTGTCGAGGGTTCAACTATTTATTTGCTCCTTTATGTTGATGATATGCTTATTGCTGCAAAGAGTATGTCAGAGATTAATGAACTAAAGAGCAATTGAGTAATGAATTTGAGATGAAGGATTTGGGTGCAGCAAAGAAAATTCTTGGCATGGAAATATCCAGAGATAGACCGTCTGGAAAAGTATATCTAAGTCAGAAGGGATATATTGATAAAGTTCTTGGTCGTTTTAATATGCATAATGCCAAGCCGGTGAGTACACCGTTAGCTGCACACTTCAAATTATCATCAAATTTATGTCCTAAGTCAGATGCAGATATTGAGTACATGTCTAGAGTTCCCTATTCGAGTGCAGTTGGTTCACTTATGTATGCCATGGTTTGTTCTCGTCCGGATTTATCATATGCATTGAGTGTTGTTAGTAGATACATGGCTAATCCTGGAAAAGAGCATTGGAGAGCAGTTCAGTGGATTTTCAGATACTTGCGTGGTACTTCTAATGCTTATTTACAGTTTGGGAAAACTGGAGATGGACTTGTTGGTTTTGTTGATTCTGATTTTGCTGGTGATTTGGATAAGAGAAGATCACTCACAGGTTATGTTTTCACCATTGATGGTTGTGCCGTGAGTTGGAGATCAACTTTGCAGTCTATTGTGGCTTGTTCCACTACTGATGCCGAGTATATGGCTATTTCTAAGGCATGCAAAGAAGCTATCTGGTTGAGAGGTTTGTACACTGAGCTTTGTGGAGATTCATCTTGCCCTAGCATATTTTCTGACAGTCAAAGTGCCATATATCTTACAAAGAATCCAATGTATCATGAGAGGATAAAGCACATTGATGTTAGATTTCATTATATTCGAGATGTTGTTGCTGAAGGCAATTTGAAGGTATGCAAGATAAGTACTCATGATAATCCTGCTGATATGATGACAAAGTCAGTTCCTACCAATAGTTTGAGCTTTGCTCAGGCTTAGTTGGTATTTCTCACTAGTCCGATGGACTTTGACGCACAAGGTGTTTATACTGATTTGGATGAAGTTATCTACTTTCTTCGACTACTGGAGGGAATTTGGATCAAGGTGGAGATTGTTAAATTATGATCTAAATTCTAGTACCGTGTTAGACTAGACGTAGTACAAACGGTGTGGGCCTTTGCGTTGACGTCGACGCGTACAAGTACAACTCGTTTACTTGTCCTCCGAGGACTCTCATGTATTGCCCTCTTATATACCCCATGTAGTCGCACTTCAGACGGTCTGTCGTCTCGTGCTTATAATACTCCTCCATTATAGTGATTGCGCCTTCGTGCGTCCGTGGTTTTCTCACGCAAGGGTTTTCACGTAAAAATCCGTGTCTCTCTTTGTCTCGTTTATTCTCGTTATTATCTAACAACGAAGATGGTTGGCTGCTCCTTTCCTCCATGCCGCTGCGATCAAGCCCTTGTTACCCTTTGTTTTGACACTAAAACAATCAGGTGAGCCCCCTTTTTTATTTTTTCTAGCAAAATGAATGAAGTGCCTAGGTGATATATCATGATAGGCATCAAGATCATCGTCATCAGATTCTCCATCTGAAAATGGCTGTGCCAGAGACGCCTCCAACGGCGGGAACTCAAGCATCAATGGTGGCCACGATGGAGGCGGATTTGCTGGTGGTAGCGTGGACGACGACAATGATGACGTTTCAAAAGTCGTGCTACACATGTAGCACACACTTTCATTACCTTCTTCCACAACAAAATGATGATGATGACTATCCCTCCTCCATCCGGCCACCTTCCGCTCAATGCAACTCGAATTGTATCCCTTTGCACCAGCGACAACAACCTCCTCTATGGCCACAACGTAGCAGGCGAAGAACTTGAGAAGCCAGACCTGGAAGCAGCTGAGCTCATCTGTGTCGAATTCCAGAACCACTCTCCTCAAGGAATTCAATGAGCCATCAAATCCACATGGACAATTCAATTTGGGAAGGAAGTCTAAACCCTCGCAGCAATTTTCATCTTTGCCAGAATTAATGGAACTGCACGGCCTAAAATCAGACAGAACGGCAATCTGAATAACCGGGTCTGAAACTGTTTAACGGAGATAGTGGAGCCAGCTGAACTTTAGTCGGAGCTCGCGGATCGTGGGGCAACAGCGCAGCAGGTTCACAATGGTGGTAGCTGCAACGGCGTGGTTGGCAGGGTAACCACATGTTAGTTCGAGGTTTGGAAATAACATTGGTGAGTCATCATTGTTGTCGGCAGCTATGTCGGAGATGGAGTAGACGGTGACTTTGAGGAACCTTATGTGCGGCACGACAACCAGCACCGAACGGTCCAGCTGCAACGCGCCATGGGAGTGTGTGGCGAGCTGGACTCGTTCCAGATTTGGCGTGGGCGACTTGAAGTAAAAGGCAATGGTGGAACACATGGACTGGGTGTACTGGAGCTGGTACAGTTGTGGAGCGTCAAGCTCGACGATGCACTCGCCAATTCCACGGGTGTTCTTGCCATCGAACACGTGGAGGTTGGCCATGGCGAGCACCATGACCACCGGGCAGCGGAGGCGGAACGGGATTTGCGGTAAGAGTAAGACGCCTCTATCTGTGATATGCTAAGGGACTCCATGCGGAGGTCGACCAGTCTGGGTGCAGCATCAAAGACGTTCTGAAGCGTGTTGATGTCGACACCACAACGGCGCAGTCGCAGTGCCTCCAAACACGGTAAGGCGTTAGCGGGTTTCCGCCTGGGAGGGTCGTCGTACCAGCCTGGCAGCCAATAATCCACTTGCTCCCAGCCCCAACTGACGTAGTAGCCTGTGAGGTCAAGGACACGAAGAGACGCTAGCGGCAGCATCTCCAAATCCAATTTGAAGTCGCACCACGGAGTCGACGGCGGAGGCGCGGCATACGTGTATGTGTATTGCAGGCAGCCGCCATCCTGGCACTCTATGCGGAGCTGCTCCACACCGGCCTCAACAGCCAAGGTCAGGGCGACGTTGGGGATATCCTCGTCGCCAATGAGGACGGTCATCTTCTTGATGACACGGCGGCACGAACGGCCCAAGTGGAGCTCATTGTGGGCACTAGCGCAGGAGACGTTGTCGAGGTTGAGGGCGGCGGTGTGGCGCCAGAGTTGGCCGCGCCATCTGCGGTAGAGGGCAGTGGTGCTGGCGGCTTCACGGGAAGGAGCGAAGGAGAGGATGTGGATTAGCAGGTCGTCCGGGAGATCGGAGAGCTGGTCCGCCGATGCTGCGGCGGCAGCCATTGATGCGTCGATCGGATTGACCTTGCACGCACGGCATCGGCTTCGTTATTACCTACTCCTTCCTTTCCGGTTTATAGGGCTTATCTCAAAATTTTAGTTTTTTTATTTTATAAAGCTCAATTTGGTTGTTTCCCATCACATGTTCAGATTCCAAGGTGCATTAAATCATTGCATGCAAGTATTGAGAGAAAATTGATCAATGCATGTAATTTATGCATGCATGCATTGCAATTAATGCATTGATAAACATATTTTTTTGAGAAAAACAAGAGCATTAATTAGGTGCTTTTGCAAACTACAAAAAATATTCCATCACTCACCATCTACCTTGATTGGTGAGATTTTTGAATTGAGCCTTATAAACCGGAAAGGAGGGAGTATATCAATTGGGCTTCGTTAACGTTACCTATATGGACTACGGGATTTATTTATTTCTGAGAATCCATGCAAACTGACCAAAAAAAGTCCAATGGGCTAAAAAGCCCAATTGATTGCTTGCTTGTCAAAAGAGAAAACGCTGTGTGACACAAAAACGTACGCACACAGAAGTCGTATCTTTGCTAAAAAAAAACTTAGACAGAACTCGTACTCGTATTTTTTTAAGCTGGGGAGAGGAGCTTATTTTTTTTAAGCCGCCCAAAAAAACTGGCTCTTACACAGTATAGAAAACCAAGGAAAAATCTTAAGTTGTCTACCACGCACAGTCGTGCTCCTGTGCCGCTGCACTAATCTCGCTCGAATCCATGAACCATGGCAATGGCGGCCGCGAACATCGACAACACATGTCAAGACCGCCGGCACGAGCGGGTACGACGCCCTGCAGGTCGGGTACCACAGAGTGCGCGAGGACAAGCTCACCCGCCAGAGCTGGGCCACCTCTATAAGGCCAGCGCGCCGCCGCTGCGGCACATGCAAGAGTACCGGCCGGTGACCGTCGGCGCCTTCGACCCAGCCCAGGTGCTCGTGTTCAACAAGATCCTCAAGGAGGGCGGCCTCATCGACGTCTCCGCAAAATATTTTGGAAAGAGATTTCAAGGTAGATGACGTCGAGGCCGTCGAAGGAGTAGGCCGCCACCACGAGCACCGGCATGCATAACATCGGAACGTATGATGTGTCGCGCTCCCGCTACATGTTCGATGATGGCGTAGACTCCATGGATATCGAGAGGTACGAGGAAGGTGGCGGAGGGCCCAAATCCGGAAGCGGCGGCGAAGAGGTGGGAAGTTGCACTAGCCGTGGCCCGGGGCGAAGCCAATGGTGGAGGCAGCCCAAATCCTGCAGCGGCGGCCGGGGCGGTGAGAATTTTTTCCGGCTCCAACCGGAGGAGTAAATATACTCGCTGGTTGGACCCACAGCCAGCCCAAATCTAGGGAAGCCAAGAGAATTGTTTCTCTTACCCACAACGAGCGAATATACACTTACTCCTCCGGTTGGACGAGGACTAAACATTTTACTCTATAGCACATAAGGGATGTTAGAAATGCCCAGCAAGGAGTAAAATGAACATGAAAAATGAAAACTTTACTCCCCTATGGCCTTTTAGGGGATCGGTTAGAAATGCCCTGAGCGGCCTTTCTTCTTTATAAACTACAAAGTCTATTTAATTAACCACTCTACATCATTTTTTCTATTGAATAATTACGTTAGTGTGTTAGAGACTTAGCACGTATAAACAATATTGGTTAGTTATATTAGTTTGTTTTTATTTTCAATATTTGTGAAGATGTGCATCAGTTTAGTGATTATTATTTTCATATTTTCTCTACTCTTGAATTGTTCGAGGAGCATAGTTTGCCAAGTCGCTTAATGTGTCACGCATCCAAAATTTCCACGAGCTCCTGTGAAATCAAAGTTAAGTTTTACTTTATTAGTTTGATAAATCTATACATAATTCATTGAGTTCGAATGAATTTGTATTATTCTTGCTCAGTTCATAAAACAGAAAGAATCATGTATGAAATTATACATGTTGAGAGCTATATAATCAAGTGAGAGTATGGTTCCATTTTCTTATAAGCAAAATTTCATTTTGTTAGGGCCTCATTTTGCATTTTGCACCAGGCCCTGAATTCCTGGAGAACGCACTGAGTATCGTTTTAAATAGCAGGCTATGAGAAATAGCGATGGTCCTATAAATCAGCCTTAGCGAGCCTATAGCTAGCTATTTTAGAACTTATTTGGACTATTATACGTGAATACTATAACACCTCATTGAGCAGCACCCTACTCAAAACTCTACAGTCGGTCTACCATCCTGCTGATATTCCTCTTTGTTTTTTCTATCTTTAAAGTTCCCTGTTGGTCCCGATGAAAACTTGTACGATCCATGGACCGGCAACACGTAGCTTCGCATGGTTTCGTACTTATTTAGCAACAGATTAACACAGCTAAAGACACCACTAAGGCCTTATTTGGTTTGGAGGTTTTTCATAGGAAAAACATAGGAACAAGGATTCTAGAGGAAAATTTCCTATAGATACATTCGGTTTGTAGGAAATACGTACAGAGATTTCGTAGGAATACTATTTATTTTCTGTGTTTTGAAGGAAACTATACATTCACTCAAAGCTCAATTTACGCGTAGAAACGAGACAAGTCAATTCCTTAGGATGGCAAGTGCCATCCTATCAAATTCCTAGATTAATCCTAATTTCTACGTTTTAGTTTCCTCCAAACCGAATGAGCCCTAGAAACTACTTCACTGCTATCTAATTGGCGGTCTAGGCCTAGGCTAGCTTGTTAATTGTGTTAGTTATCTCGCAAAAAAATGCGTTAGTTAACTGTTGTGTTGCCGCGGTCAACGATTTCTGCATAAGAAGCAACATGTATGCTTTGGACTCTTCCTCTTCTAAGTTGTTCCCAACATTTTTGTTCGAGTCCTCACACTAGTATTGGGTACCGTAAATTCTCTTTTTTTTCCGTTTCTTAACTTGTGTGAAATCTTTCTTGGTGTCAGTCGATTTCCATAGGTAGAAGAAAGCCAGGGGCCGGAGCTCCATAACTGAGACGTGGGCATGCGGCTGGCTGCAACGTACTTAGGGTATGGGCTGCCCGACTAGGAGGGAGCCGGCGAGGAGAGGTTGGTCGCGACGTTGCATATAGAGGCGAGATGGAGGTTTGACATGGGTGGATGACGTGGGTGAGGTCCAAATCACGAACTATGCGTCAAAACGCTTGAGAAATTAAAACAGAAAAAAAACCGCGTGTCCCCGTACCCTTGGGCTACTAGATCAACGCTGATCAAACTGTCCAGGTGCAAGCACTGTTTTAAATAGCGGGCTATGAAAAATAGCAGCGGACCTCCAAATCAGCTATAGCGGGCTATAGCGGGCTATAGCAGGCTATTTGTGAAGGCGGCCATTTAGCGGCACCCTGCTAAAAAGGCTATAACGGGCGCTATAGCCGGCTATTTAAAACTATGGGTGCAAGTAATCGACGCTGAGCTCTATTTTTGGGGGAGAGGAGGGCAAGATCAACGCTGAGCTGTTGCCTATAAATGTGCTGCATCCTACGGGTGTGGTGATTCGAGATAGCTATGGTGTGTTTATTGCCGTTGCATGTTCCTTGTTGCTTATATAGCAAAAAAGAAAAAGCCGATGAAACAGGGTCTCATGGTAGCAAATGAGATGGTTCTACACTCAATTAAAATTTAGTCAGATTCGGTGGAGGTCATTCCCGCATGTTCAGGTCACGGCAGAATCTGGAACGGAAGCTTCAGAAATGTACGCGGAATGTTTTATCCTGGCTGGGATGATAGGTTCATTTCTGTTTTCGCATTGCTTGAGGGAAGCCAACCTAGGGGCCCATTGTTTAGCAAAGAACGTTGTTGATAATAATGTAGCTTGTAAATGGGAGGTGAGCCCCATACTTCCTTGTTGAATGCCCTGCATATTACCTACTAGATCGGGTTCGCGCCGTGGCGCGAGGGTGCCGGTCAGAACGTTTAGACAAAACATGTAATAATTTATCGGTAAGAGCCCAGGAATAGCATGTGTAGACAACCAATTGTGTTAGAAGCAAAACATAATGGGACTGCAGATGAACAGAATCAAGTTCGGTGCTTTCATACGACCAGAGGTAAAACACAGGACCATACATTACTTTTTACGACAGAGAGATAGGAATTAAAATCTGAAATCTATACATGCCTTGTTCAAAACAAAGTGAAAATAGCAACATACCACCAAGTGGTACCTTCCACTACAAAGACAACAACGGGAATCTAAAGGCAGATATCGAGGTTGGAACAAGCAAACCATCAAACAATTGTAATGACGAATTAAAAGTAACCGTCACAGGAGACTTGCTGCCCAGACATGTCTTGTGATGGTAAATTGCAGGGGCAGCTTTAGAGCTTGCAACATGAGGGCAAAAAATGTGGGAATAGGGAATCACCATTAGATAGTCATCATCCTATAGAGGAAAGTCAAGGATAAAATAATTGTTTTACAAAAGGATATGCATGCAAGAGTACTGCTGCTGTAAAACTACTGAAACTACTCCACAGAATTAACAGAATTAAGATGATCTCCTGGAGTAGTTCAAGCAATACTGGAGTAGTTCAAGATACTGAATCTTGGTGCAGCACTAAGCATGAGATACAATACTCCACAAAATTAACACAATCAAGAAAGTATAAAAGCAAGTTAACAATCTAACAAGGCAAGTTTCAGTACTGCACCAAGTCAAAATCTACTGCAATCTTTAAGCTACTGAATATTCCAAAACAGTGAAGTGAAGTTTCATATTAAGCTACTGCAATCTTTCTCTTAAATCTACTCATGCATCTGTGGAACTTAGCAGTATTCATTTAAGAATGGAGTAAATTAACTTGGCAGTATGCAAACTTTGAGTAAGTTGACTTGGCATTATATTGAAATTCCACTTCAGTCTTTAAACTACTGTAACCAGTCGGAAATCTACTGGAAACCCCCCAAAAAAGTTCATCTTTTGTACTGAGTACCTTGCGGATGGCGTCGCAGCCTGTGAGGACCTCCTCGATCTGTGTGCACTTCCTCGCTGGCTTATTCTTGTCATCCTCACTGGCTTCCTCGAGCTTGGTCTTGGCCTTGCCGGCGGCACTGGGCTTGGACTTGGGCTCCCACTTCCACTTGTGATCAAAGCTGACGTCGTTGGGGGGAGGCGAGCTCCGCCTCCCACATGAGAGCCCGGTCCCGCCGTGCGGCTTCTCCTCGGCCGTCCACTTCACCTTGCAGCCCCCCGGGGAGGCGGCGGCGTAGGTGTACTTGCGGGGAGCCGGCTGTGCGCCTTGGTGCGAAGGTTCCGGTCCAAACGTTGTAATTAAGCAGGTAATGGTGAAGTTAGTAGGAAGGTTTGAGAAACTATTTACATCTAAAAAATCAAAGTAACCATCCACGATAGATGAGTTTACCATATCACAAACAACAAAATAAACCCAATGCAAGGTAAGCAAGGCATAGTCAATCCACGGGATAATTGATTTGCATGGTCACGACAAAAGCCGTAAGAGAATTGGCAGTGAACTGGACACTAAAACTGAACATTTTTGTGATATTCTAAAAACCAATGGCTTCCTCTTCAGCCCCCTCTGGAACCTATAACAACACCAAAGCATAGCACTTTCTTTCAGACAGACGCCTTCACCTACTTCAAAAGATAGCATAGAAAAACCATATAAATTAGGGATTGGTTCCTAGCAGGACACTTCTGCTATGCCATAAAGAAACATATAAATCAGTGGTCCATATAAATTAGGTGGCAAATGAGTAAGAGTTGTATCCCTCTGTTCAAAAGATAGCACGGTACACCAAAAGCAAATCATAGCAGTAGTCCAAGATAACTTATTCATATGGTTCTTCAATGGCATACAATGGTGCAAACCATATAAATTAGGCATCAAATGAGTAAGAATAGTAGACCTTTGTTCAAATGCAAACGATTAAGCATAAGGATTTAGCAAGTGCAGCAGGGCATAAAGTTCGGTACAAAGCAAAAGCATTTAGCCTGATTATTAAGAGCAACAGAGCATATAGTTCTGTGCTAAAGAGTTTCAGAAGCAGGCATAGTGGCAGTGAGGTCAATATCGAGTAAGCAAACCAGATACAGGGCCAACCCAAAATGGTCCAAGTACCCTATTTTCCATACATCTTAGATAGCAAACCACATAAAGCTTCATGCACTATTATCTTTGACTCAGTCAGACCCAAAATAAAGCATTGATTACATCTTAGATAGTAACTTGGGCATTGATCACATCTTAGATAATAACTTTGGTAAACAGCCTGTTTTTTAAAAGCAATAGTGTAGGTTGGTTTTTTAAATCTTTCGGCCATTGATTAGATGCAATAGTATAGACTGGTTATATCATTTTCGAGATCGATTTCCCCCCTAATATATCTGTGAAAGTGAGCATCATATGTGCAATGAGAAGAGCTGGAGCTGCAATTGAGGAAAATAAAACAATTTTTGTGGCACCATAAAAATGCAGTGATCTGACCTCTCCGACATCGAATGCGGGCGTGCGGCACTCATCAAATGTTTGATTTACTCCCTAACGGCCCCTTGCCTCCTCCACAGTGCTCGGCAGAGCGAGCAAATATGGCACTAAAGATTTTCAAGTTACCATGGCCATGAGAAAGAGACATACATATGTGGTTGAATAATACAAAATAACAAACAGCATTGCCATTGGGACCGAGCCGACGTACTGCTGCTACTCCTCACCATGATACGCACAAGGCAGTCAGCCCTGGCATGCATGCTAATAAAAGGAAAAGAAACAGTAACATCATTGCCCCCCATTTATAAGTTGCTTCCTCTAAATTCCTATCTATCAGCTGACAATAACCTGAAAGAATACCAGGCACATGAACCTTACATGTAAGCACAAAACACGAGCATGCAACAATTTTTTAAGATAAAGGGTGATAACATGCAACAATTTTTTAAGATAAAGGGTGATAACAGATTTGCATCAATTACCAGGTCATTTAAGTTAAAATAACCATTAGCCAAACAATGAAGTTCACTATATGGAAACCATTTAACTTTAGACATTGCTACCTTTCAACTGGAAAATACCACATCTGTGTATGCAGTTGCATGGCACTAACAAAACTTCCAGTACTATAAGAAAAGATCTGGCTATTTTAATTACCTCCATGGTTATTGAACAAGAGCAAGATTGACTTGATTTGCACACAAGCACTTACAGTTGCGCAGGGGAATGAGAGGAGAGGAGAGGACGGAACACCTCGGCCGGGTCCTTGTCGGGAGCGATGGTCGGAGGAGCTGCAGGAGGCCGAGGCACCGGATCGACGACCAGCAGTCCGCCGGCCATGACGGTCCTCGTCGGCATCGGCGAGGGAGTAGGGGAGGAGGAGGCCGACCCCCCACGCTGCGTCCCATACGCCACCGCCTTTGCCTCGCCTCACCATTCCTCCTTCCCTCACGTGGGAGCCGGAGCCGGGGCCAGGCGTTAGGGTTTGGGAGGCGCCAGATCGGAGGGGTGGAAGGAGGAGGCCATGAGGGGAGGAAGCCGAGCGGCGGCGGGGAAGGAGGAGAGGGAGGCGCTGGTGGGGACAGAGTGTTGTGGTATGTTTTTTTGCGCTTGTAAAAGAGTGGTGGGCCTGTACAAGACAGTACAAGACAATTAAGAAGGAAATGAAGGCGGGGTGAAATAATTTGGCTAATATAGAACTTGTGGCAGAGGGTTACCATCAACATCATTGCTGGCATCAACTTGAGTTATATAGTTAGCATTAACATCAAAACCAGCATCTAATTCCTCTTGTTTAACTGCGAGTCTCTGAAAAAAGATAGTAGAAGCATCACATTGATTTAATTGTTGGTGGTTTTAGCTAGGAGGGCTAATCGAAAAATATGACTGTGTTCATTAATACAACTATCTAAAACTAATCACATATATCTGTAATAGAACACAACTTCATAGTCTTTGTGGCTTCATATAAAGTGGGTGTTCACATGGTCATTTTACAGAATGAGTAAAAATTGTAGGTTGGTATAATCATAATTTGTGACTTTGTGAGTGAGTGCCTTAAGAAGTTATTTTCATTACTGTAAAACAACATAATGTTTAGGATACTCTTAGATGTGGTCCCAAAATATCAGTAGAAGTAGCGAATATTTTGTATTGCCTTTTAACCATGGCCTACCAGGAAAAAGTGACAATACTCACACGGTCACATGATGATAACTCTAAATTCCACACATATAATTAGCATGCTGATAGTGTTATTATCATGTGAAAAAGATCATAAATTGACATATACATTTGCTGCTAGCCATGGCCTGTCAACTTCTGTGTGAGTATTAATATATTCGAGTGTGGATTATTAGTAAGCTAGTTAAATACTTTCAGAGCATTAATCTGAATCACATACTTACACATGGACCGTGTAGGTTCCTTTTCTAACATTTAGAATGTCGACAATTTGCCCTTTTAAAGTATAATAAAAATGCAGAGAAGCAAGTTTCCTTCCCCTCTTATTATTAATCCACATGCTGATATGCTTCATGACGAGCAGGCATTTGTCATCCCTCATCTTCTCATGTTAGAATCACTCCTTTCTCATTTGCTCATGTATGTCTGCTAAATTATCTGGTAAGAAAAAGTTCTAACACATATTTTACTCAACAACAAACTACGTGTTTCATGTTTGTGACTTGTGAGTACCTCACAAATATGTGTATGTCCGTGTGTGTGTGTGTGTGTGTGTGTGTGTATGTGTGTGTGTGTGTGTGCGCGCGCGCGCGCTCAAAGAACCGTATGTGCTCATGTGTGCCGCTCATCAATTACTCCGCTATCTGAAACCTAACGCTAAATTGTATATCAAAAACACACAAAAACTGAGAGCAAGACCAGACTAAACTTCATCTGATCTCAATAAAAGGGATTATAAAACAGCTAGACTATCAACCTACGCCATCTTCTTTTTCACGCCTTGGATAGTATATCTTTAAATAGAACTGTTCGTGCCAACTTAATGTATTGCAGTAATTCAAAGAATAAAATTTGTCTAAAAGATGAATATTAAGGAAAGAGAAAGATAGACCTGTGTCGAAGGAGCTTGGCGTGTGGAGCTTGAACTCCGGCGGCGGCCCACAGTTGAACGGGTGGCCTGAGCTTGGTGCGACGCAGCACGCGCTACGTCATGAGCAAGTACCTCGACAGGCCGTGCTGATGACTAGTGGACCGTAGTTACCTCGCCATGGCCGAGGCGGACCCTGGCAACGCTGCTTCCAAACCGCGGCAGATTTTGTCAGGACTGTACTCCGCGAACACGCTGCTTCCAAACGACCTCAAGGCGGACGACAATGAGCTCACGCACCTAGGTCAGGGCCAAAGAGGGTGCTGCGGTAGAGGATGTTGGGCGCCTTCTCGCCATGCTCGGAGACGATGTGGTCCATGGTGAAGCCGTTGGTGGCGGCGAGGAGCTCGTCGAGACTGTACACCGTGAACACGGGCATGCCGATGCCGTCCTCCCCGACGGCGTCGTGCTCTGCAGTGGCACGAAGACAAACAGGTGACCGCTGTGCACGTGGGGATGAACAGCGGATTGAGCCCCCCACCCACCGAACAGGAGCAAACAAGGCGTTGCTTCCCGGAGGCGATGATCCGCTTGATAGGCGAAGGAGTCGACGGGCCGGCGGCCGGCGGCGCGAGAGGAGGCGGGGAAGAGAGGATAGAGCGCGAGTCGTGCACGCACCTGCACCCCTTGGCCGTGATACACATGAGCTCGTCGCCGGTGGGGTGCACGGCGATGGCGAGCGGCGTGTCGTGTGGGTCCTCCCTGAGCACAGTCCTCGCCTGCAGACCAAATCCAAAGAGAAAGAGGTACACCAAGACCCAGGTCAAACCACGATCGAATCTGAAGCCCAATATAAAATCGAAGAAAAAATGGGCCGGGCAGCGACGCACAAGGGGCTCCTCGGAAAGCCAGCAGCTCACGGAGTCGAAGCCGGGAACCATCAGGGCCGGCAGGGAGGGCCAGCCGTACACGACGAAGACGTGGGTGGCCTTGTCCTCCCGGTGCCGGATCCACGCCGCGCACGCCACCTTCCTGCCGCTGCCTGCCATGGGGTGCCAGCCGGGATCTCGATCCAACTCCGGCCGGCCCGCTCTGCCGTCGCCGGCGGCCGACGAGACCACCCCGCCCCAGCACGCCTACCTCATCCTATCCTCCCTCCACATCTTCTCTTCTGCAGGGACGAATCTGTGGGGTCGCCCTCTGTGTGCAGGTTCCCTCTGCCGCCGGAGGCAAGCTCTTCGCATCCAGCCACAACCGCTGCTCCGATGCTCACCGCTGCCGTCGATGATGGCGCGGTCATCAGCCAAGGCGAGCGGGACGGGAGGGGCGGTGGGGTGAGCGGCTGGGAAGGGGAGAAGGACGCGATGAGGAGTGGGGGAGAGAAGCCCGACGGGGAGTGGTGGAGCATGAAAGGATGGGCCGCCGCCCTCCCCCACTCCATAGACGCACGAGCGAACCGCCGCAAGCCACAGCCACAGTCGCTGACGCGTGCGGCCCACCCGCGACGGGACCCACACGCCAGCGACACCCGGTATATCAAACAGAGTAACAGGCGACGCGGGAGGCAGCGCGAGGAGGCAGTTTAACAACTTACTATTCATTCCAGCAGTGCCATCTCCAGATCCGACGGCCCAGGTTCATCCAGATGTTGATCCGACGCCGAGAAACGCGTCAAGCAAACCGATCCAACGGCCCAGAATCGCTGATCTCTGAGGAGGCTTGTAGGAGCTTCCTTCTCTTATTTCTGGATACAATGAAGTAACCATGATGGCATTTCCTTAAAAAAAAATGTGTTGCATCCTTTTTTATTCCTGGAAGCTGCTTTTTTTTCTCTTTCTTTTTGAGAGAATTCCCGGAGGCCCAGTATAACGGAAAGGGAGAAAGAAAGAGGCCTGGCCTAGTTGGAGGCCGTTCAGCAGATGTGGACTCTGCTTCATATTGCCTAGGGTTTGGTTTCTGCAGATCGATGGAGTTGGAGAGCAAGGCCACCGCCCGGGCGATCAGGACAGGCGGCGGCAATGAAGACGGCAGCTGCTGGTTTTGGTCAGGCGCCGGTTGCGGGATGACCAGGCGAGGCTATTCCTCTCTCTTCGCGAGCATCCCAGCGATTACTGGCAGCAGTTGTACACCTGCCTTCGCCACCAATGGTGCGCCAGAGGCTAGATAGAGGTGGTCGACATGTTGCACACCAACCGCGGAGGCAACGGGACGGCGGCGACTAGAGCATAGGCGACGATGACCCTGAAGATGATTCGGTGGTTTTCTTCTTCTGAGAATGCATGAAAGAATCGATACTATTTGTATGCGTGCGTGGTGGTTCATCGCCACATTCTCTTTCTTTACAGTGTGACACTTCCAATTCTCATTTCATCACCCCAAAAATCGTCTTTGTTTAGTAAATAATAGCAATATAGCATATGTCTTGTCTCCTGTGTTTGTTTTCAGTACGTACGTGCCCAAGCGCGACTGCATGAAGATCAGAAACCTGTCCTCTTTATGAGGAGGACGTCGCCGGCGCCGCTCGCGAAGCACTCCAGCCGTTTTTTGTTCTTCTTTCATAAAATTTAGTCCAGTTTCGTCACCAGCTGTGCACTGACAGGCACACATTCAGTACTCCGTCCACATAATGTACAGCCTTACTGACCTGCAAACAACATTCCACTGCATTTGTCCACAAGTTCACATGTATCTAAATTTCAATGCATACATGAGTAGGAGTTTATTATGGTAAACGACCATCATCACAAATAGTCCACCATGTAGAACCCACCCACGTGAGCTTGACAAGAATCAATGGGAGGGCCAATGACCAAAAACATAACTTGACCAACATCAACAAACTTACATTACCCATACTAGCCGTAAAATACATGCACTACTGGAATTTTCGTATACGCCGGGTGTCGGTGTCTTGCCGAGAGCCAAAACACAGGCAGTATCAGCTCCCTCCTCGGTGCCGGGATGTTCGCCGGCAACGCGTGTGGATCAGAGCGATCTTCTAGTGGGCGTCATCATCGAGGCAGTGTGGCGGCAGGGCGGCTGGTTGCCTAGTTCGTGGATGAAGCGTCTCGAGGCTTTATGCTAGATCGAGTGTTGCTCAACTTCCAGATCAATGTGCTTCGCATGGTGCAGCAGCCTTGTCGCTTGCAGGCCTCTATGCGAACCTGATCTGGCGGTGGCTAGGCTCCATTGGTGTGCCTCGGCGATGATTATCTGTCTTTTGTGCTCTATATCCAATAATGTCCACCCAGGGCCGAAGAGTATGAGAAGAGCTCTTTCTGGCAAGGTGGCAATAAATATTATCGTGCTCGGCAATCAACGTTAGTTCTTGATGACCACCCATCTTGCGGCGACGATCTTGCTATCGGTTGCAGTCACCAACGAAAGGGGTTTGTGAGTGTTCCCTCTCCTGATTTGGTAGTTGACTTCGACGCTGAGATGCAACCTATGGACAATGGCATGATGCAAAGGGATGGTTGTGCTGTAGCAGCTGTCACACATCGTATGTAGCTGCTTGGATTGCAGAAAAGTGGTTGCTACAACACATTGGTGGCTTCGTTGTTGTTCTTTCTCGAGCACCAAGTCTCGAGTTACGAGTAGAAAGCCTAGGTCTTAACCCAAGTTGGTTATACCGGGCAATGACAATTTTTTGATGGTGTTTCCTTGTTGGAGGCATTGCTCGGATATGCTCATTGTTCAGGGTGAAAACCTATATTCTGGCTGCAGGTGGTTAGATCTGGTAATGACGGCGCTTGAGGGTCACTCCCTTCCTTAAAATGTTGTTGTCGAAGTACATTGTCGTTTGTGTGCTCTCATAAGTTGGTTGGTGCTGATATGGTCATTTTTATTGTTTGCCGATCACATATCAGATTGCTTTGGGTTTTCTTTTTCCTCGCCTATGCATAGCTTTGCTGTCATATGACTTTTTTTATTTGCTAGCATGTTTTTATATGCGTGTGTAAGTGTTAGTTGTCTGCATCCTAGCTATGCAGATGCCAAGTGTCTGCTCTTTGTGGTTCAATTCTCGTAATGCTCCACTTTGAGAAAATAAAATCCACCCTTTGTCAAAAATACAAATGAGAATGCTATGTCATGTTGCCTAGATAGCTTGTTGGGTATTATGTAGCAATAAAGCTCATGTACCATGCAAGTTCCTAAGGAGCACTTCCCTCTGAACTTCATGCCTGAAAAACTAGTTATGAACTTCTCTACACTATGTCTGAGTCAGGGCCAGGGCCGGTCCTGAGATTTTGGGGGCCCGGGGCGAGACTAAAACCCGGGGCCCTCAATGTAGAAATCATGATAATAAAAATTAATATACATATATACGAAATTTTACCAATAACATTTAAATGCGTCAAAATCGGAATATGTATCAAATAATTTATACATATTACGTAAAAATGTCCTAATCCATCATGTGTCAAGGATCTCTGATTCCTTTATCCTGCTAATGCTAGACTTGATGGTCTTACATCAGAAGCAAAAAACTTTTCGACATCTTTTGAACAAACTCCTGCTAATGCTAGACTTGAAGATCTTACATAGCAGATGCAAAAATCTTTGTCAACACCTACTGAATAAACTAATCACTTTCAATCATGTTCCTTTCCATTGCTTAATTTCCTATGATAATGAGCATATGAAAAATGTCTTACTGCATCATCTATATAGTATATGCCATTTTTTTGCCCTCTCTCATAGGCCCTTTCTCGACCAAGATTACTCTTGCTTTATTATCAAGATCATCCCAATTACTTTCATAAATACCAGCAGTATAAACTGGCTGTTCATCAACAATAGGTGGATTGTGCATGTACATCTGATGAATTACCTACATGCTCAGAGGCACTTACATTCTTATGGTTGATGTTGGTGTCAACATTTTCTTGTTGAGAACTGAACTTCCATTAGTTCGTTGCCCTTCCTCAACTATCGCCAACTATCTTAAAAAAATTATGATTATTTTCACGCTGTCATTGTACCAAGTCACAATGCTGAAAATAAATAATTTATCACTACAAGATGAATAATACTTTCTTCCAGATGACAGAATAAGACACAATGCTGAAAATATTTTTTTTGCATCAATAGACAATTGTTGAGCCGTGCCTATGTGCAGCTATTCATCTAGGAGACTAGGAATCTCAATATGAATAGAAGATTTACCTTGGATGGTCAAATCGTTCATGGACGTAGAGCAAATTAGGGTTGCGACGGCCCCTAGAGAATTGAATTTTGGTGGACGATCTGAATTAGGGAGGAAAATTGGATTTGGGAGAAAGGGGAAAAGGAGAGGCGAGAGCACAATTGCGTACAGACAAGCGTCGGCGGCCGCTGGGAAATTGAAAAATCACTGCGTGAAATGCGTGTGTGATGGAATAGGAAGGGATCTATCAGTTCCTTTTTTCAGCTGCAGGTACTAACTAACGAATCGGAAGGATCAATCAGTTCCTTTTTTTTTCGACGTGCTCGTACTAACTGGAACGAATCAATCGCTGGCTAGGTCCCTTCCTGGCTACTAGTACGTGCGTACGTTCCATCCTGCTGCGTGAGGCCCAGCCGTCCAGTTCATAGAAAAATATATAATGACCGGAAATATGTTTGGCCATAGCCTATGTGTCCCTGGGGAGGGGCCCCTCGATTTGGGGGGCCCGGGGCGGCCGCCCCCCCTGCCCCCCCTCAGGGCCGGCCCTGGGCACGACAACCAGCACCGAACGGTCCAGCTGCGACGCGCCATGGGAGTGTGTGGCGAGCTGGACTCGTTCCAGATGTGGCGTGGGCGACTTGAAGTAAAAGGCAGTGGTGGAACACATGGACTGGGTGTACTGGAGCTGGTACAGTTGTGGAGCGTCAAGCTCGACGATGCACTCGCCAATTCCACGGGTGTTCTTGCCATCGAACATGTGGAGGTTGGCCATGGCGAGCACCATGACCACCGGGCAGCGGAGGCGGAACAGGATTTGCGGTAAGAGTAAGACGCCTCTATCTGTGATATGCTAAGGGACTCCATGCGGAGGTCGACCAGTCTGGGTGCAGCATCAAAGACGTTCTGAAGCGTGTTGATGTCGACACCACAACGGCGCAGTCGCAGTGCCTCCAAACACGGTAAGGCGTTAGCGGGTTTCCGCCTGGGAGGGTCGTCGTACCAGCCTGGCAGCCAATAATCCACTTGCTCCCAGCCCCAGCTGACGTAGTAGCCTGTGAGGTCAAGGACACAAAGAGACGCTAGCGGCAGCATCTCCAAATCCAATTTGAAGTCGCACCACGGAGTCGACGGCGGAGGCGCGGAGGGTAAGCAAAACAAAGCAGCAAAGGTGAGCATGTCATTAACATAGTGACATGCCAAGCGCCGGCATGTGCATGGCCAGGCATAGGAAAATGCTGACCATATGGCGCCATCAGGGAGTGGCTGGACTACAGGAAAAAGGTGCTTGTAGATATATAGTTCGGATAGGGGATCCACGATGTATATGCTGATTACTGACCACTCCTTACAACTAGTAGTTGACCCGGTTGCACCGAAGGAGCAAGAAGCTCATTGGATTTGATGTTAGTACCGAGTAAGTAGGAGATGTTGATGGAAAGATAATACAATGTAGATTGTATTACACATAGTAGAATGACTTAAATTAGTTTACAGATAGCAGAATGACTTAGATCAGTTTACAGAAATACACTACTATATAGCTAGGCTCCAAGCTTATTTAGGCATCTTCTTAGTTTGATCGTGGTCTTCAGAGGGTGTGAATGTACGAAAAAGCAGAGTGTGGTCGCCATATAATGCTTGCATGGTAGACTGCCATAGGTTCTTAAAGGCCTATAGATGGTGTTGGTTCCACTGTCACGCCATTTGTACCAGCCCATATAGTTATCCCATATAGTTATTGTCCCCGGAGTATCTTTGCTTTCTTTGGTCCATATGGCATACTTGTAGAACCAATTCTGAGGGAAATCACCAATATGATAGTTGTTGTTCTCTAGCATGCAACGAGGACAAACCATGTCTTCCATTATAGGTGGGTTGCACAACTCAATTGGTAGACCCGTAATCCTTATTCTCATCTCTTCGGGAGAGGATAGAAGATACTGCACCAATAGACACGATGAGAGGACATCAATCAACCTATGGTAGACAGAATAAATGGTTTATGATGGTGTACATAAATGAAAAGAGTGTGCATGAAAATTATACTACATAAATGGTTTATGTTAATTCAGTCTCTGTCGGATGTATCTACTGTTGTGGTTGCTTAAAGAATCCTTTTGTGTTGAAAGAAACAAAATGCTCTATATACATGGTTTAAATACCCTCTATATTGCGTTGTTGCTGGAATAACCATCTGCCCTGTGAAACCAAGCTTAGAAATTTTTGTTGCAGAGGCCCGAAATAGAATTGGAGTGTAAAAAGGTAGAGGCCCAAAAATGAAATGAACTGTAGAAGGACAGGTCCTAGAAAATAAAACGTCCGAGGGCCAGATACATAAAAAGGAGGAAATGTTGGGCTTGGCCCATGCAGCTAACAAAAATTATCAGAAAAAAATGTAAATATGATATACTGTTATGGTTATATTTGACCGGGCTGATTCTGATCGACGACCAATTCATTTGAATGAAATTTTGCCTCATCAGCTAGCCACGTTGGATCTGATGTGGTGTGGGCAGGTTATCGGTGACCAAAACAATTGGTCATAGAATCTACGACCTTTTAGTTTGGTTGTAACAGTCTATGACCTATCCCTTTCTTCAGATAAATCTAGCCTTCTATCCGGCCTTTGGTGTGTGTGGTCATCTGGGGTTTCTGTTTAGGGACGGTGGATATTTTGAGTCTCAGTTATGTTGTGCTTTCACTTATTCCAAAAGTTAAGGGTGCTGAGTCTATCTCCCAGTTCCGTCTGATTGCACTCATCAATATCTTTGCTAAATTTCCGGCTAAGGGCTTTGCAATTAGGCAGTCCCTTGTGGCCAACAGGTTCTTGAGTGTAGTGACCAGACCTCAAACAGTCTAGTGTTTGTGCATCAGTGTCATCCCTGGATCGGTAATGCTGACACACACAGTACTTGAGGATTTATAACAGAGTTTCAGTCACACACTTATTACATCAAATTTCACAAAAGAGAACTTATTACAATAATATGGCTTAAGGTCATCTAAAAACCATAACAACGGAAGGCTTGGAAGATAAAATGAGTTCATGAACTCCAACGACATAGATGAGTGAACGACAACGACCTATGTCACCTTACTCGTCGTCTGAAAAGCCTGCAACATGATATGTTCCAGCCGGAAACGGGCCAGCACATGGAGTATGCTGGCAATGTAACACATAGAGTAATGAAGGAAGTAAATGCTATCACTACATGCAAATATGGCTACTGGAAAGCTCTATGGTTACAGTTTTGCATAAAGCCAATTTTTCTCTACAGTAAAGGAATAAATTTTATTTAACTATCATGGTGGTTGTTAAACATTGAGAAGGTTCCTCCAACTCAATCCCAATTAAGCATCATCGACTACCCGAAAAAATTAATTTAGAGTGATGAGATCAACATGATAATCCAAGAACCAGATACTCAAGATGTCCATAACTGGGGACATGGCTAACAATGATTAGTTTGTACACTCTACAGAGGTTTGCGCACTTTTCCCCACAAGACTCGATCTCCTCCGTTAGATTTCTCGCACTACATGGTGTTTGAGAAAAGGATGACCGAGACACAGTCTTCCAGAAGCATTAAATCTTTACTCTGGGTAGACAGTACCACCTACATCTCCTACATCTGCTAGTCTACCACTAAGAGAGGTCACACAACATACTCAACTATGCTAGAGCCCATAATAGCTTGTGGCTGGACACAAAAGTTTCTAGCATGTATAATCTTATGAGCCCTTTGAGCCTGGCTGGCGAACCGTAGGATGATCCCACGGGTACTCTGGGATATCCTAGGACAACACTTCATTCTCCAGGTGCCCGCAATCAATCCACCTAGATGTGTATTTAAGCATCCACCTTAAGTTAACCACTAATTGACGACACTCACATCTGTCATGGATACACTCTCTCAATCCACGTCTACGAGCATAGCACAGCAATCCTAAGCATAATGTAGAAGTAACTCCCAAAGGTTTGATAATAAACAGGGCAATAGGTTCTACCTCATCATCTACTTCCCAAACCCACATGTTATTCAGATCCTAACCATGCAATCTTTGAGGATTTAATGTAATGCATAAAAACTGGGTATGAAAAGTATGATCAAAATGTTACTTGCCTTGCTGATGATCCACAAAACCTAGAGACTCGTAGTAGCACGCTTCACACTCCTGGAATTCTATCACAAACAAACAATAACTTACATAAGCACTCAACTAAAAGGATGGGTAAAACTCAAATAAGAAGATCTAACCAGAAAGTTGAACTGAAGAACTCCGGTTTGCAAAAAGAAACAAATCAAACGGGGCAACGAAACTCAAACTACGAAAGAAACAAGATCCGATTACTAATCTGGACTGAAGTCAAATTTTAAAGTACCAAAATCTTGTTCAATTTTGTTTAACAGAAAGAGGTCCTCGAAATGAAGAACTGGACGCTTGTTTCATCTAAAACGGACAAACGATCAAAAAATTATACTAGATCGAAGATTAGGGCAGGATGGCAATTGAAAATAATCGCGGAAAAACCCTGGAAAAACCAAACGAGACGATAAGGCTAACGAACGAACGTTCGCTGTCTGCGACAAACTGATGAACAACGTTCGTTAAAACCGAAAAAAACGAACTGGTCTGAAAAAAATAGATCTAGGGTTCGAAAAGAAAAACGATTGGTTTTTTCAGGAAAACCTGCTGCGGCGGCAACTACCTCGGCAGGGTCGACGGCGTCGGGGTTGCTCAGGCAGCGGGGTTGACGGCAGTGGGCGGCGGTGGCTCCGGTGGGCGGGGCGGCGACGGTGGCGGATCAGGGCGGCGGCGGCGGGGCGCGGCTAGGGTTTCGGCGGGGCTGGCGGGTGGCTGCGTGCCTCGGGCCTTGGCCTATAAATCCGACCGGGCTAGTGTCTGGCTTGGGCATGGCCCCGTTAGGTCGGTTAACTTTTAAAAAAAACTAACACTCGAAAAAAGAAATAAAAGAAATACTAAACGGAGTCCAAAAATCCTGAAATAAATTTTCACGGTCCTCTAATAATATTGCGGACAAAGTAAAAATTTATTTGGGCCTCTAATGCAATTTTCAAGAACGCATTTTTTTCCTAATTCAAAATAAAATAGCAATAAAAGTCCAAAAAAATTAAAATTTGATTTTAATATTTTCCTCCAATATTTCTTTTATTTTGGAGAAGTCATTTCATCTCCTCTCTTTCATTTTGATATTATAAATATTTTAGGAGAGAAAAATAATTAAAACCAAATGATCCTCTTTTCAAAATTTGAGAAAACTCAAACATGAACAATAATGAAATCCCCAACTCTCACAGTGGGTCCTTGATTTGCTCAGAGTTTCTAGGATCAACCAAAATGCAATAAAATATGATATGCAATGATGATCTATGTATAACATTCCAAATTGAAAATTTGGGATGTTACAAACCTAACCCCCTTAAGATGAATCTCGCCCTCGAGATTCGGGTTGGCTAGTGAATAGTTATGGGTGGTCCTTCCGTAGGTCTTCCTCTCGTTCCCAGGTGGCTTCCTCCTCGGTATGTTGGCTCCACTGAACTTTGCAAAACTTGATAACTCTGTTGCATGTGACTCGGCTGGGAAACTCGAGAATCTGCACTGGTTTCTCCTCGTAGGTCAAATCACAATCCAGCTGAATCGCTTCCAGGGGCACTGTATCTCTCAGAGGGATATGGCCCATCTCTATGTGGCACTTCTTTAGCTGGGAAACATGAAACACATCGTGAACTCCTGCCAATCCTTCTGGCAGTTCCGGCTTATATGCAACTTCTCTCATACGTTCCAAAACTTTGTATGGTCCCACAAAATGTGGTGCTAACTTTCCCTTAACTCGAAAACACTTAACTACGCAAAGCGGGGATACACGAAGATACACCTTGTCTTTGACTTCGTAAACTGTCACCTTGCGTTTAGAATTCGTGTAACTCTTCTACCTGGACTAGGCTACCTTGAGTCTGTCGTGAATCAATTTAACCTTCTCTTCAGACTCCTTAATCAAATATGGTCCAAACAACTGACAGTCTCCAACTTCATCCCAAAATAACAGTGTCCTGCACCTCCTTCCGTACAAGGCTTCGAAAGGGGCCATCTTCAAACTGGCTTGATAGTTGTTGTTGTAAGAGAACTCTCCATACGGCAAATTGTCGTCCCAACTAGATCCTAGCGCACAAGCTCTCAACATGTCCTCCTGAATCTAATTTACTCTCTCAGTTTGTCCATCTGTCTATGGATGAAAGGCTGTACTGAACTTTATCCTAGTACCCGGAGTCTCATGCAACTGATTCCAGAACTTTGAGATAAACTTGGTTCCTCTATCTGATACAATGGACCTCGGAACTCCATGCAGACAAACGATCCTAGTCATGTATTTCTTTGCCAACTTTGCACTTGTATTGGTGGTCTTCATGGGGATAAAATGAGCTACTTTCGTCAACCGATCGACTACAACCCATAGGGAGTCATAGCCTGAAGGAGTCCTGGGCAATCCCGCAATAAACTCTATGCCAAGTTTGTCCCACTTCCATTCGGGTATCAGCAATGGCTGTAGCAATCCTGCTGGCTTCTGATGCTCTGCCTTAACTCTCTGACATACATCACATACTGCTACATACTCCGCAATATCCTTCATCATTTCGGTCCACCAGAAACTTTCCTTCAAATCCAGATACATCTTTGTGTTTCCTGGGTGAATCGAATACGATGAATCATGGGCCTCCTGCAAAATCAACTTCCTGATCTCGGGGTCATTAGGCACATATACGCGATCCTCAAACCATAAAGTATCATGCTCGTCCTCACGAAATCCTTTGGCCATTCCTTTACTCATCCTCTCCTTTATCTCGGCAATCTCCTTGTCAGTCTTCTGAGCTTCTCTGATCTTATCCATCAAAGTGGAATGAATTTTCAATGCTGCTACATAACCTCTCGGGACTATTTTCAAACATAGCTCACGAAGATCCTCTGCTAACTCCTTGGGTAATCCTCCGGTCATGAGCGTACTAACATAACTCTTGCGACTCAACGCATCAGCCACTACGTTAGCCTTTCCGGGATGATAGTGCAACTTCATATCGTAATCCTTCATGAGCTCCAACCATCTCCTTTGCCTGAGATTCAACTCCTTCTGTGTGAAGATATATTTCAAACTCTTGTGATCCGTGTACACCTCACAGTGGTTTCCGATGAGGAAATGTCTCCACGTCTTCAACGCATGCACTACGGTGCTAACTCCAAATCATGAGTAGCATAGTTTTGCTCATGAGGTTTAAGCTGTCGCGAGGATTATGAAACAACTTTTCCCTCCTGCATAAGCACTGCTCCAAGTCCTCGACGAGCAGCATCGCAATACACTTGATAATCCTTACGTTGGTCTAGAAGAATCAACACTGGGCTGTAACCAAATGTTTCTTCAACTCCTGAAAACTAGCCTCATATTCCTCATTCCATTTCAACTTGGTGTCCTTCAACAACTCTGTCATGGGCTTTGCAATCCGGGAGAAATTCTCAATGAACCTCCGGTAATAACCTGCGAGTCCAAGAAAAATCCTGATCTCTCCAACTGACGTGGGTGCTACCCATTTGGTCATAGAAACGACTTTGCTGGGGTCTACTACTATTCCTTCTCCGGATATAACATGTCCGAGGAATCCAACTTCCTTCAACCAAAACTCACACTTGTTGAACTTGGCATATAACTGATGTTCCCTGAGATTCTCGAGAACCAAACGCAAATGTTCCTTATGCTCCTCTTCATTCTTCGAGTAGACCAATAAATCATCAATGAACACCACGACGAACTTATCCAAAAACTTCATAAACACTTTGTTCATCATGTTCATGAAATAGGCAGGCACGTTAATCAGACCAAATGACATTATAGTGTACTCATATAGCTTGTACCTTCTGGTAAAAGCTGTCTTAGGTATATCCTATTCTTGAATCTTCAGCTGATGGTATCCTGATCGTAAATCGGTCTTGGAAAACACGTATCTCCTTGCAACTGGTCAAACAAATCATTGATCATCGGCAGTGGGTACTTGTTCTTGATCGTCACTTCATTCAACGCACGATTATCAACAACCATCCTCAATGATCCATCCTTCTTCTCCACTAGAAGTACTGGGGCTCCCCAAGGTGATGAACTTGGTCGAATGTAACCCTTATCTAGTAACTCTTTAATATTCTTCTTAATTTCCTCCAAATCCTGTGCAGGCATCTGGTACGGTCTCTTTGATATTGGCCCTGTGCCTGGCAAAAGCTCAATCAAAAACTCAATATCTCTATCCGGTGGCATGCCAAGCAAATCCTTCGGAAATACATCAAGGAAATCCTTCACCACTGGTGCTTCCTCCTATACAACTCCTGATAAGGAATTCACTTGAGTCCTCTTTGGCACATGCCGGGATACATACTTAATCCTTCTTCCTTCTGGGGTGGTGAGCATAATCAACTTACTGGCGCAGTCAATGTTCCCTCCATACTTTGATAACCAATCCATGCCTAATATTACATCCAGTCCTTGTGACTCCAATATTATTAGGTCTGAGGGAAACACGTAGTTACCAATCTTTAAGGGTAACCGATCACACCATAGGCTGGCCATATACTCTGCTCCTGGCGAGGTTACTAACATGGGTGACCCAAGGGCTTGGGTGGGCAACTTATACTTATCCACAAATCCCCTTGATATGTATGAGTGCGATGCACAAGTATAAAAAAACGATTGCAGTAAATGACTTAACCAACAAACTTACCTATTACTGCATCGGGTTGTGCTTCAACCTCCTCCACGCTAACAAGTTCACTTGTCCCTGTTGAAAGGGTTGGGCTTCTTCCCAGAGCTTCCATTGCCATTTCCATTCTTTGCTTCAGAACACTCAGTGGCGTACTGTCCATTCTTCCCGCACTTGAAATATGTAATATTACTTAGATCCTTCATGGTGGGCGTTGCTGGGTTGGAACGGTTCTGACCGTTGCTTCCTCCATTCTCATTCCCATTCTTGGGGCCACTATGGTTATGCGTAATCCCTCCATTGGAATTAAGGCCTCCATGGTTATGGTGAATATGTCCTCCCAAGTTCGGGGTAAAACGAGGTCTCTGCTGAGCTCCTAAATTGTACTTCCCTTGTCCATACTTCCTCTTACGGCTGTCTATCTACTGCTGCTTCCCTTCAATCATGAGAGCTCTATCTACCAACTCCTGGTAGTTGGTGAATGTTGCCACCATCAACTGCATGCTCAGCTCATCATTCAGTCCTTCCACAAACTTCTCCTGCTTAGCAGCATCAGTTGCTATGTCATCAGGGGCATAACGGGCTAACTTACTAAAATCATCCACATACTGTCCCACTGTGCGTCCTCCTTGGCGCAAGTTGCGAAACTTGCGCTTCTTCATGGCCATAGCTCCTACTGAAACATGGGCAGTGCGGAAAGCCTACTGAAACTGATCCCATGTAACAGTGTCAATGGGGTAAGTGGATGTGAAATTTTCCCACCATGATGCTGCGGGTCCATCAAGTTGGTGTGAGGCAAAACACACTCTCTCCACATCTGTGCATCCTGCCGTGGTTAGCTCCCCTCCAATCTTGCAGAGCCAATCATCTGCAACAATCGGCTCGGTGCTACTGGAGAACAACGGCGGATTCAGCCTTTGGAAACGGGCTAAGTGATCAATAGGTGGTGGTGGTGGTGGGTTGTTATTGTTGTTGTTTCCTTGGTTCTGATTCTGGACTAAAAGCTGCATCAAGGTATTCTGCTGCTGGATCAACAGAGTGAGCTCCGGTGGGAAGGCAAATCCATTGTCACGTCTCATAGGCATCTGATGGGTTTAGAAAAGGCGAGAAAACAAAATAGAATGAGGTCTAGAGGGAAAACACTACCCATATGCACATGAGACAAACAGAATCATATCACTTCAATCAAATCAAACAAGGGCATACAATCGGTATATCTATCATTATAAAAGTGCTCGGACTATACTATATACATGGGGGAATACTACTACTGATATGGTGGTCGACTAGAAAGTTTGATCAGTGGAAGACTCCATGATATCTGCTCCAACTTCATCAACATATTCATCATCGCTATCGTCGTGGTCTGAGTCGGTGTCGTCGATGATGATGTAGTCCTTGGAATCGTCGTCATCTCCTCCTGGCGCGGGGTCTCCCATGAACACTCCTAGCTTCCTGGTTAGGTCGTCATTCTTCTCCACTAGTGTCGTCATTTTCTCCTCACATCCATCGCGTGTAGACTTGAGTTCTTCCCCTAGCTCCGTGATCCTGGTCATTGCCTTCTTCAGATCTATCATGCCTGCGCACATCTAGTTCTCCTGGCGATGAATGTGCTGGTTTAACTCCTGGATGAAAGCTGCAATAGACCTATCCGTCCTGGTGCTGATCATCTCCCATTGCTCATCTCGGCGCCCACATATCTAGTAGATCGTGTCTGAGGGAGTCCTGGATTAGGCGGTGTCCGGATGGCCGGACTATGACCTTTGGCCGGACTCCCGGACTATGAAAATACAAGATTGAAGACTTCGTCCCGTGTCCGGATAGGACTTTCCTTGGTGTGGAAGGCAAGCTTGGCGATATGATATTAAGATCTCCTCCCATTGTAACCGACTCTATGTAACCCTAGTCCTCTCCTGTGTCTATATAAACCGGAGAGTTTTAGTCCGTAGGACGAAAAACAATCATACCATAGGCTAGCTTCTAGGGTTTAGCCTCTCTGATCTCGTGGTAGATCAACTCTTGTACTACCCATATCATCAATATTAATCAAGCAGGAGTAGGGTTTTACCTCCATCGAGAGGGCCCGAACCTGGGTAAAAACATCGTGTCCCTTGTCTCCTGTTACCATCCGCCTAGACGCACAGTTCGGGACCCCCTACCCGAGATCCGCTGGTTTTGACACCGACATTGGTGCTTTCATTGAGAGTTCCTCTGTGTCATCACCTTTAGGCCCGATGACTTCTTTGGTCATCAACCACGACGCGGTCCAGGGTGAGACTTTTCTCCCCGGACAGATCTTCGTATTCGGCGGCTTCGCACTGCGGGCCAATTCGCTTGGCCATCTGGAGCAGATCGAAAGCTACGCCCCTGCCCATCAGGTCTGGTTTGGAATCTTAAACTACACGACCGACATCCACGGGGACTTGATCTTCGACGGATTCGAGCCACGGCCGAGCGCGCCACACTGTCATGATGGGCATGATCTAGCTCTGCCACCGGACAGCGCCCAGAGCGACCCTCAGGTGTCCGCTCCGACCATTAGCTCGGAGCCGACTGCGCTAGTCGGGGACGGACGGTTGGACGCCGCTGCAGGAGCCGTAATCTCTATGGCGATAGAGCCGAATACCAGCCTAGTCCTTTGCGAGGCCTGTGACTCCAAGGTGTCGGACTCCGTTCCGGACTCCGAATCTTCCGCACCCCTTCCGATCGAACCCGATTGGGCTCCGATCATGGAGTTCACCGCCGCGGACGTCTTTCAGCACTCGCCCTTTGGCGAGATCCTGAATTCACTAAAGTCTCTCTCTCTGTCAGGAGAGCCCTGGCCGGACTATGGTCAGCAAGGTTGGGATGCGGACGATGAAGAAATTCGAAACCCACCCACCACCCACTTCGTAGCCACTGTCGACGATCTAACCGACATGCTCGACTTTGACTCCGAAGACATCGACGGTATGGACGCCGATGAAGGAGACGACCAAGAACCAGCACCTATAGGGCACTGGAAAGCCACCTCGTCATATGACATATACATGGTGGACACCCCCAAAGCAGGGGATGGCGATGAAAAAACGAAGGACGACCCCTCCAAAAAGCAACCCAAGCGCCGACGTCATCGGCGCAGCTCTAAATCCCGCCACAGCAAAAATGGCGAGTCCGGCACTGGAGACAACAACACCCCGGACAGTGCCGAAGACAACCCCCTCCAGCAGGATTCAGCACAGGAGGACGGAGGAGCCAACCCTCATGAGAGAGCGACAGACAGGGAGGTCGAGGACGACAATTACATGCCTCCCTCCGAAGACGAGGCAAGCCTCGACGACGACAAATTCGTCGTGCCAGAGGATCCCGTCAAACAAGAGCGTTTCAAACGCAGGCTTATGGCCATGGCAAGCAGCCGCAAGAAAAAACAGTAGCAGCTTAGAGCTGACCAAGACTTGCTAGCCGACAGATGGACTGAAGTCCTGGCGGCCAAGGAGTAAAACTCGAACGCCCCTCCAAGAGCTACCCAAAGCGCAGGCTGCTACCCCAACTAGAGGAGGAAGCAACTAAACCTACATCACCAGCGTACGATGCACCCGATCGGCCACCCCGTGGCCATGATAGAGAGGCCTTTCGGCCCTCAACTCAAGCCGCACCCCAGCGCCGCTTCAAATATACCAGAGCACGGGGAAACGCCACAGACCTGAAAGACATATTGGAGGATAAGGCAAGGCAAACAAGATCGATCTACGGATCGCGTGGGCGCCCCACATCACATGACGATAACCGTCACGCCGGATATGATAAATACGGCCAGACCGAACACAACAGACAAAACTCATCCGAGCAACGTCGCGATATAGCCCAGTACAGGGGCGCCGCACACCCACTATGCTTCACAGATGAAGTAATGGATCATCAAATCCCCGAGGGTTTTAAACCCGTAAACATCGAATCATACGATGGCACAACAGATCCCGCGGTATGGATCGAGGACTATCTCCTTCATATCCACATGGCCCGTGGTGATGATCTACACGCCATCAAATACCTCCTGCTCAAGCTTAAAGGACCAGCTCGGCATTGGCTTAACAGCCTGCCAGTAGAGTCAATTAGTTGCTGGGAGGACCTGGAATCCGCATTTCTCGACAACTTCCAGGGCACTTATGTGCGACCACCAGAAGCCGATGACGTAAGCCACATAATCCAGCAGCTAGAGGAATCAGCCATACAATTCTAGACACGATTCCTAACCAAGAAAAATCAAATAGTCGACTGTCCGGACGCCGAGGCCCTTGCAACCTTTAGGCACAACATCCGAGATGAATGGCTGGCCCGGCACCTAGGACAGGAAAAGCCGAAATCTATGGCAGCACTCATGACACTCATGACCCGCTTTTGCGCGGGAGAAGACAACTGGCTATCTCGTAGCAATAACATAACCAAGAGCCCTGGCAATTCGGATACCAAGGACAACAATGGCAGGTCACATCGCAACAAGCACAAGCGCCGCATTAACGGAGACAATACTGAGGATACGGCAGTTAATGCCGGATTCAGAGGCTCTAAACCGGGTCAGCGGAAGAAGCCATTCAGAAGAAACCCTCCGGGCCCATCCAGTTTAGACCGGATACTCGATCGCTCGTGCCAGATACACGGCACCCCCGAACAACCAGCCAACCACACCAACAGGGATTGTTGGGTGTTCAAGCAGGCAGGCAAGTTAAGTGCCGAAACCAGAGACAAGGGGCTGCATAGCGATGACGAGGAAGAGCCCCGGCCGCCGAACAACAGAGGACAGAAAGGCTTCCCCCCGCAAGTGCGGACGGTGAACATGATATACGCAACCCATATCCCCAAAAGAGAGCGGAAGCGTGCTCTCAAGGACGTCTATGCGTTGGAGCCAGTCTCTGAAGTTTCTATTTTCACATGCTCTTTTAATGGACCATATTGAAAATGCAGACGTGTGCTTTGTGTCCTGAGAACCCTTTTTTTTCTTGATTAAAGTGTTGATCCGCTGTATCCATTAGTTACTCTGAAGATTGAGAGTCTTATTTCTTCGTGCATCATCAAGGTAAGACAATGAGACGAATCTCGATGGATTGATATTATTCCTTCAACAGTAAAATAATGTTTGGAGATTGTAGGATCTCATTTGTAATTATGTGTTGTCTACGGAGACACAAGTATTGATTACTACAAGTAACTACACATCGTCGTTTTGTAAAAAATGTATTGTTTTACAACCGACGCCGTTATTTTTACACTAGTTTGTAAGTACGAGGTGAGGTGGAGATGAGGATCGCTGAAAGGTTTGAAGATGTGTGTAGTTCAGATACAGACTAATGATGGAGAAAAAGTTCTGTATATATCCGCCCATTGCTGCACACATGCTACGTGCCCTCATCTTTCTTCACGTCGATTGGAGCCTAGAGCAGCCTGGACATGTTGAGTACAACAAGTCACGTCAGTTTTTTACCCTACTTGCAGACCGATATAGCCATATCTCTAGATTTTGTCCCCGATCTTTATCAGCTAGTAGTACAAGTAGAGTACGGCTTGCTATGTAGTATGTACCCATATCACTATTTTTGATACAATACAAAGCACGCATCACTCCATGCAAACAGTTCATTATAACATGGCGTATCACCAGTTCGCCACGCTATCAAGTCTTACACTTACTCCACAAAGTGGAATGAATAGTTAATGATCTACGAAAAGAGGGCTAAAAGTTGATAATACCGTTCATGAGTGCTACCCTGCATCACAGCAGGCCATCAACAAAAGAGTAAAAAAGCTTCAACACTACAACATCCCAGTGAAGATCTAAAGCGTTTGCTTGTTTGCCAAACAGATTTGTGTGAATTATTGTTTCCAAGATTGTGCACCCGTTGCAGGCATGATGCTAAGCATGGCCTCTTCCCCCAGATCATGTTATGCTTATATCAATCACTGCGGAGCTCAGACATTGATAGCAACTAAGACACAAGTCGCTGGCACTGCCGACTTGGAGTCATTGGCGCCAGCACTAGTGCCATAGATGCCTACGACCCGACCCTACAACAGTGTATGACGAGGACGGTTGGCTGCTCCTTTCATCCATCCTGTTGTGATTAAGCTCTTGTTACCCTTTGGTTTGACACTAAAACACTCAGGTGAGCCCCCTTTTTTATTTTTTCTAGCAAAATGAATGAAGTGCCTAGGGGATATATCATGATAGGCATCAACATCATCGTCATCAGATTCTCCATCTGAAAATGGCTGTGCCAGAGACGCCTCCAACGGCGGGAACTCAAGCATCAATGGTGGCCACGATGGAGGCAGATTTGCTGGTGGTAGCGTGGACGACGACAATGATGACGTTTCAAAAGTCATGCTACACATGTAGCACACACTTTCATTACCTTCTTCCACAACAAAACGATGATGATGACTATCCCTCCTCCATCCGGCCACCTTCCGCTCAATGCAACTCGAATTGTATCCCTTTGCACCAGCAACAACAACCTCCTCTACGGCCACAACATAGCAGGCGAAGAACTTGAGAAGCCAGACCTGGAAGCAGCTGAGCTCATCTGTGTCGAATTCCAGAACCACTCTCCTCAAGGAATTCAATGAGCCATCAAATCCACATGGACAATTCAATTTGGGAAGGAAGTCTAAACCCTCACAGCAATTTTCATCTTTGTCAGAATTAATGGAACTGCACGGCCTGAAATCACACAGAACGGCGGTCTGAATAACCGGGTCTGGAACTGTTTCATTAAGATAGTGGAGCCAGCTAAACTTTAGTCGGAGCTCACGGATCGTGGGGCAATAGCGCAGCGGGTTCACAATGCACTGGTGGAAAAAGGGCCTTTGGTCGCGGTTCGCAACTGCCATTAGTCGCGGTTGCGCAACCGCGACCGAACGGGCGCGACTAAAGGCCCCCCCCCCTTCAGTCGCGGTTGCTTAAGAACCGCGACTAAAGGCCCGTCCACGTGGGCGCCAGGTGGCCGTCGGGGCGGAGGACCTTTAGTCGCGGTTCTTCTGGCCAACCGCGACTAAAGACCGCCGCAGGTTTAGGGTTTTAGCCCCCCCCCTTAAACCTGTTTTCTGTTTAATTTGTATTGTTTTATTTCTTTTGTGCTTTATTTTAATTTTGAAGGAGTTTCATATATTCTACGGTACTACATACATGCATATGAATGTACAATTTCAAATAAATTTGAAATTAGAACCAAAAAGAATTCAAGAGGAATATACAATATATATTCAATATCATCGGATGACCATATACAATTTTGAACAAGTTTCCATACATGATTTAATGCATATAAAGTTCTACGTCCTCGTAATAGTGTTCTCCTTTAGGATGGAGGACTTCCCTGCTGAACCATCCAGCTAGTTCCTCTTGAAGTGGTCGGAAGCGAGCTTCTGGACTAAGCATCCACCGGAGGTTATTCCTCTGAGCATTGGTATCACTCGGAACCCGCTCAGAGGTGTATCTCCGGATCATCTCACAGACATAGTATCCACATAGATTGGTCTTCGGTGGCTGAATATCCCCAGCATTCTTAGCCTTTAACATTTTGAATTCTAGCTCTTTTTTGAATTCACCGACCTTTGTATTTACGAACCGTCTCCAAACCCTACGAGGCAAAGAAAATTAAATGAACAAGAGAGTTATTAATTAGTTACTTGATATTAGGAAATGAACGAAATAGGCCGATCGATATAGAGCGCAAATGAATGAAAATAATTACTTCTGCAGCATTCTTCTCATGCCGCCCCAAAGCTTTGGATCCATATTCACAGAGTCGTGGACGAGACATTCTGAGGTGTTAACTTTAATTACTAGCAGAATCCAGTGGAACCTGCGGACACGATACATGCACAGTACGTCATGCATAACTCATCGATTAGCCGGCCACATACCATGCATGGAGTAAACAAAAGAGAATGTGCTCAAGACAGAAACACTCACTCAAAATGGTAAGGAAATAGAATATCACTTTTGAGTTCCTGCTTTGTAAGAAACTGCCACAGGTCTGCCTCCACGTCGGCGGGTAACGCTCCAACACATGTCCATTAACGATGTGTGGGTCAATGAACCCAACATCATGGATGTTCCTTACTCTGCATTCCTTAATCTTCATTCTGCATGTATAATAGCGGACACAACAATATAGTTAGGACATATATATAGTGCAGGCAATATGAACGAGATGGGGTAGAAATTAATAAATCACTTACAGAACGTAGCAACTGATGATAGATTTATCGAGCTCGCGCAGATTGAAAAGCTGGAACAATTCACTCAGTTCAATTTGTACATAGTAATGTTTGAAGTGATGCTCATGTCTAACTTCCGCATAAATATATTCTTTGGCGTTTTTATTTTTTATGTAACCCTTGTACCATTTCAGCAGACCTTTCATTTGTGGAGGTAGATCCTTTTCCTCCGCAGGCTCGACGAGAGGCCCATTCTTGACATATGTAATTACTACCTCCTTCACTGACGCCTCATCAAGGCCTAACAGTTCACGAAGAGTAATACCTAAGTTGGCCGCTTGTTCTCTGGCACTCGTTACAGTCAATCCCTGTGCTGCCGCAGCTTGTATGATCTCGGGGTCATCCGGACAGAAGGCTTCCACTATAAGCGGGGCAATCGATTGTTTACTTTGTTCCCCGAGCTGGGCAACTTGTTTCCCGCTTTTTTTACTTTCGGCCTTCTCCCGCTCTTTGTTCTCCTTGAACATGAGTGCCTGCCTGCGAAGTTCACGTGCATAGTCGTTAGGCAGATTCTTCGCGGCTTGGGACGGTGTGCTCAAAAATGACTTAGCCCACTTCTTTTGCTCATCAGAAAATACTGGCTTGGGCTCGGGCTCTCTTTTCTTCTTGCAGTCCGCCTTCCATTTCTCCAAATCAGCAGCCGCGGCCGTGTCGACTTCCTCGGCACTACGTTCCCAAGGCCTTGTGGGGAGAGGCTTCAGTGATGGCTCCGGTACCTTTGTGGTCTTAGGTACATAAGGGTCCGGGTTAATAATCCAGGACTGCTTCTGCTTCTTTGCCGGAGGTGGATTGGGGGGCGGCGTCTGATCACCCGCCGGACGAGGACTGGGGGGCGGCGGCTGATCACCCGCCGGACGTTGTGGACTGGGGGGCGGCTTCGGCTAACGTGACGGAGGTGTAGGTGAACCGCCACCACCACCACCACCACCACCACCACCGCCACCGCCACCACCACCACCGTAGGGGGGTGGACTTGTTGTCCTTGGCGCCTCGCCTGGAAACTTGATAAACTTCTTTTGCCATAGAATGAAATGGCGCTTGACATCTCCAAGTCTTTTCTCCCCTTCAGGTGTAGCAATGTCAATCTCCAGGTCCTCAAACCCTTGGACTATGTCCTCCACCGTGACACGAGCATAGCCATCTTGAATGGGGTTGTTGTGGTGGAGTGCTCCAGGTAAACATGGTAAAGCACTGCCGATGGCTACCTTCATGGACATGTTCCCGATAGGATAATACAGATGACATTCTTTCATCTCCTTTATATCGTCCACGGGGTAGCGAGGAGGCTCCGGTGAAGTAATTTCGACCACCAGAGGCTCCGGTGCAGTAATTTGGACCACCAGAGGCTCCGGTGCAGTAATTTCGATCGTCGGTGCATCTGCACTAGCCGGTGGGGCCTCCGTGGAAGCCACGCTGCTTCTCCACTGCTGGCTTCCGAGATCCGCTGGATGATCTTCATGCTGCACCCGAGCTGCATCTCTTTCGGCTACTAGTACACTCATGGTTTTCTTCATCACATCCATTTCCGATGCCAACCGCGCCACAACATCTGCTTCCCGATCCATCTTTCTCTTACGGCTTCTGTAACCGTACGGGTCATCGTTCTGGGGGAACCCTATTTTCCACGGAATGTGCCCCATGCCTCGTACACGTCCTCCGTGTTCAGGATTCCCGAGGGCTTTTGTCAGCGCGTCTTTCTCTCTGTTGAACTTGATCTTCCCCTGTTGAGCATCCCTCATTGCGTTAATAAGGGCTTGGGTGGGTTTAATTAATTTGCCCCGGTAAACACACTCCCCTGTCTCCGGGTTCAGCGTTCCCCCATGCCCGTACCACCAGCTTTTGGCCCTTGGGTCCCATCCCTCCGTACCTGGACGGATTCCTCGCGCCCTCAGCTCGTTCTCCATCTTCTCCAACCTAGGCACCCAAATGCGATACCCTCCTGGCCCCATAACATGATTGTACTCCTTCTTAGCCGCATTTTCCTTATTTTTTTCGATATTTGAATGAACTGCTCCGATTTCTTTTGCTTCACAAATTCTGGCCAATCATGTTTCAGTTTCTCATATTGTCCTTTGAAATCCGGAGTCTTGTTCTGCTTGACAAAGTCATGGGCTAGATTTTGCTTGAATTTCCGGAATGCGTCGGCCATCTTATGAAGAGCGAACTGTTTGACTAGCCTCCTCCTCTCCTTGTTTTCCTCAATCTTGTTACCCTCCTGATCGAATTTGTTGTATTCCGGAGGTAGAACGAAATGTTCCATAAGCTTCTTGAAGCAATCTTTTTTTGTTCTCTTATCGACAAAAGTGAAACCATCAATTCGTGCCTTCTTTGGCTCATTCCACTCCTGGACGGTGATCGAGACGTTGTCTCTAACAATGGCTCCGCATTGGCTGACAAACTTGGTGGCGTTCTTGCGGGGCTCCAGCGGCCTGCCAGTTGCACTGTCGACAACCTCGATGGTGCATGTTTCTCCTTGTTTCATCGTCTTGGTTGCGCCACGCTTTGACGACGTACTCGATTGTTTCGACGATCCGGCCGAGGGCTAAAATAAGAAAGAGAGTCGCGCGCGTTAGTACACACATATTTATTCAAATCAGTTAGTTTGTATCACCAGAGGCTCAATGTATATATATACCTCGGCGCCGGAGGTGGTTGCTACTTCCATTTGAAGATCGTCGTTTATCGACGTTTGTTCGGCATCATCTTGCTGACGGCGCCCTTCATCTTCACCGTCAAGGTTCAGATAAGAAGAGATATCATCTTCTTCTTCTCCGGTCGGCACATATAGAATATCGCCGTTTATGATGCCGAACATATGTGCTTCACCGTCCGGATCATAGTTGTCCATAATCGGGTCAGCTCTATCGTCCGCCATTATGTCAGTCCTGAAAACATGTAGTAAAAACAAATTAATTAAGTGAAGAAGGGGGGCGGTGGCGGTGGTGGTGGCGAAAGGGCGGTGGCGAAAGGAGGGGGCGAGGAAGGGGTGGGAGAGGGTGTCGCGGTAGAGCGCGAGACGGGGCGGCAGACGACGGCGTCACGGAGAGGGGAGGCGAGGACAACACATTTATAACCCTCGCCGTCCCCTCTCGATCCCTAAAAAAACACCGCGCGCATCGCCGCCCCCCTCGCCGCCCCTCTCCGTATAAACAAATTGTCCGAACAGAGCTTGGAGTAGAGTGGCTAGGGTTTGGCCAGGGATGCGGATGGAGACGAATATATGTGGGGTCGGGATGGCCCATGTGCAGGGCGGGGGGTGCTGGCCACACTCTTTTTTCTTTTCTTTTTCATTTCATTTCATTTTTTCTTTTCCTGTTTTTATCCTTTTCATCTTTAAAACAATTCAGTATATCAAAATATAGCAATGAAAAAAGATATTTGAGAAATCATAAAATGTATGTGAATTCAAAAAAATGAATCATAAAATGTTCATGGATACAAAAACATTGTGATTTTGCAAAAAAAAAGGTTTTCAAAAAATGTTGATGATTTTGTGGAAAAAACAGGAATAAAAACATATTGTGTATTCAAAAAATGTTTAGGGATTTCAGAATAGTTCACGTATTTAATTTTTTTCACTGATTCATGACATATTCGTGAATTTAAAAATTATTCGTGTATTTCAAAAAATTGATTTTATTAGACACAAAAAAATTCATCAAAACAAAAAAATATTAATGAATTCCAAAACATATTCTTTCTTCTTTCTTTCTTCTTTCTTTTTTTCTTCTTCCTTTTTTTTCTTCTTTCTTTTTTTCTTCTGTTGTTTTCTTCCTTTTTCTTTTTTTCTTCCTTTTTCCTTTTTTCTTCCTTTTTCTTGTTTTTCTTCTGTTTTTCTTTTGTTTTCTTCTTCCTTCTTTCTTCTTCTTCCTTTTTCCTTTTTCTTTCTTCTTCTTCTTCCTTTTTCTTCTTCCTTCTTCTTCTTCTGCCGGCGCGCGGAGGACGGCAGGCAGGGCCAGCGGGCGGCGGGCGGCGGGCGGCGGGCGGCGGGCAAGGGCGCAAGGCACGGGCGGCGGGCAAGGGCAGGGCACGGGCGGAGGCGGCGCTCACTGGGGACGGGGGCGGCGACGCGCAGGGCTTCGGCGTCGGCGTCGGCGTCGGGGCAGGGCTTCGGCGTCGGCGTCGGGGCAGCGCTTCGGCGTCGAGAGAGAGGAGAATGGGAAGTGGCAAAACTGCTAAGTGCAGTATTTATAGACGCACCTTTAGTCGCGGTTGGAGAGGCGGACCGCGACTAAAGGTACCCTTTAGTTGCGGTCCGCCTCCCCAACCGGGACTAAAGGATTTTGGCGCCGCTTCCGTTCCCGCGCAGAAAGACCCTTTAGTCGCAGTTGGGGACAACAACCGTGACTAAAGGGTACCCTTTAGTCGCGGTCCGCCTCCCCAACCGGGACTAAAGGTCTGTGCTAGAACTGGCGCGGTGCGGTGGGATGTTTAGTCCCACCTCGCTAGCCGAGAGGCTTCGACAGTGGTTTATAAGCGCGGCTGCGCTCACCACTTCGAGCTCCTCTCAAATGCAGGCTTACGGGCCTATTCTGTCACTATGTGCCTGTGGGCCTACTCGGCCTTCTGCGGGCCTGAATCCTGGCCCTTTAATGGGTTTCTAGTCGTATTCAGGCCGTGGTGGCCCAGTAGGTGGCATATTTCCTTTTTTCCTTTTTCCTTTTTTCTTCTGTTTTTTTCTTCTGTTTTTTTCTTATGTTTTTCTTCTGTTTGTTTTTTTCTTCTGTTTTTCCTTTTTTCTTCTGTTTTTTTCTTCTGTTTTTTTCTTCCTTTTTCCTTCTTTCTTCTTCTTCCTTTTTCCTTTTAAAATCAAAAACATAAAACTAATTCATTTTAAAATCTTAAAAATACAATTATATATCAAAAAAATCAGAAAAATAAAACTAATTCATTTTAAAACCCCTTGAAGGTTTGACAAAAGGTTTGATACATCATTCAGTTCATCGACCAAATACAAAGTTTGGTACAATAAATTATTACATATCAATTCTTCCCTTGTGTCCCTGCTTGCTTACGATTGTGCCGTATCCATGGAGCATCCTCATCATTTAACTTAATGCTTGGGTCAATGTTCACTTTGAAGGGCGGAATTTCACCAAACATATTATAATCTTCTGACATGTCTGTCTTGTCCTCCACTCCCACGATGTTTCTTTTCCCTGAAAGAACAATGTGGCGCTTTGGATCATCGCATGATGTACTGATCGTTTTCTTATCTTTCCGTTTCCTCGGTTTGCTACTCATGTCCTTCAAATAAAAAACCTGAGCGACATCTTTGGCAAGGACGAATGGTTCGTCAAGGTAACCAAGATTGTTGAAATCCACCATTGTCATTCCGTATTGCTCGTCCACCTTTACCCCACCTCCTGTTAGCTTGAACCATTTGCACCGGAACAAAGGGACCTTAAAGGAGGGTCCATAGTCAAGTTCCCATATCTCCTCTATGTAACCATAATATGTGACCTTTTGCCCATTCTCGGTTGCTGCATCAAAGCGGACACCACTGTTTTGGTTGGTGCTCTTTTTATCTTGGACGATCGTGTAAAATGTATTCCCATTTATCTCGTACCCTTGGAAAGTCGTTATAGTCGAAGATGGTGTCTTGGCCAACATGTACAGCTGATCTACAACATCATTGTCATTCATTAAATGTTTTCTCAACCAACTGCCGAAAGTCTCCATGTGGGCCTTCCTATTCCAGGATTCAGGCTTCCCCGGGTTGTCCGAGCGTAAAATATTCTTGTGTTTCTCAAAGTACGGAGCCACCAAGCTGGAATTGGTCAGTACAGTGTGGTGTGCTTCAGTCAGAGAATGGCCGTCCATACATATCGTTGATTTCCTTCCGATCGTGCCTTTTCCACTTAGTCTCCCCTCGTGCCGCGATCGAGGAAGACCAATCGGCTTAAGGTCAGGAACAAAGTCAACACAAAACTCAATTACCTCCTCATTTCCATAGCCCTTGGCGATGCTTCCTTCTGGCCTAGCACGGTTACGAACATATTTCTTTAATACTCCCATGAACCTCTCGAAGGGGAACATATTGTGTAGAAATACAGGACCGAGAACGAAAATCTCTTCGACTAGGTGAACCAGGAGGTGCGTCATAATATTGAAGAAGGATGGCGGGAACACCAACTCGAAACTGACAAGACATTGGATCACATCGTTCTGTAACCGTGGTAGAACTTCTAGATTGATTACCTTCTGAGAGATTGCATTGAGGAATGCACATAGCTTCGGACCTTGGATGAGCACTGGCATCATAATGAACTTCCGCTTCATGCACAACCAAGGAGGAAGGTTGTAGATGCATAGAGTCACGGGCCAGGTGCTATGGCTGGAGCTCTGCTCGCCAAAAGGATTCATGCCATCCGTACTTAGAGCAAATCTTATGTTCCTTGCGTCAGCTGCAAAATCTTTGAACCATCTGTCGATCTTTCTCCATTGCGTTCCATCTGCGGTGTGTCTCAACTCCGCGTCCGACTTACGGTCCTCTTTGTGCCATCGCAACAACTTGGCATGCTCTTTGTTCCTGAACAGACGTTTCAACCGTGGTATTATAGGAGCATACCACATCACCTTGGCGGGAACCCTCTTCCTGGGTTTCTGGCCCTCAACATCGTCACCAGGGTCATCGCCTCTGATCTTATAACGCAATGCAGTGCATACCGGGCATTCATTCAAATTCTCGTATTCACCGCGGTAGAGGATGCAGTCGTTGATGCATGCATGTATCTTCAGAACCTCTAAACCTAGAGGGCAGACAACCTTCTTTGCTTCGTACGTACTGGCGGGCAACTCGTTATCCTTTGGAAACATATTCTTCAACATTTTCAGCAAGTTTTCAAATGCCGAGTCTGCTACACCTGCCTCTGCCTTCCATTTCAGCAAATCCAGTGTGCAGCCCAGCTTTTTCAGACCATCATCGCATCCGGGGTACAGCGCCTTTCTGTGATCCTCTAACATGCGATCCAAATTCTCCCTCTCCTTTTCAGTTTCGCAGCGTCTCCGTGCATCAGCAATGGTCCGACCAAGATCATCAACGGGATCATCACGTGCCTCTTCTTCACCTTCCCCTTCACCTTCAGCATCCTCCATGAAAGTATCACCGAAATGAGCAAGATATCTTTCATCGATGAAATCATCCCCTTCTTCATCTTCTTCCATTATAACCCCTCTTTCTCCATGCTTGGTCCAACAATTATAGCTTGGCATGAAACCGTGCCGAAGCAGATGCATGTGAACATCTCTTGAGGAAGAGTAACCCTTCTGATTCTTACAGATAACACATGGACAGATAACAAAACCCCCCTGCTTGTTCGCATTAGCCACTACGAGGAAATCTTTCAAACCCGTAGTGAACTCGCCGGAGAGTCGGTTACCGTACATCCATTGCCGATTCATCTGCATTATTATAATATAAAATATATAATTAACCATCATGCATTTGTTAAACTAACTAGCTACAAACAATATAAATTAAACAATGAACTGCACACATGCATATTTTATCAATGACACACATGCATGAAAGGTTCAAGTTGCTAACCGCGATCAAGGAGGAAAAAATAAATGAGGAACCTCAAGTGTGGCTCCAACACTTCATATCATGTTTGTTTCACCCTCTTAGGGCATTTCATCAAACACCTTGTGTGCATAAGAGGAACCAAAAGCAAACCTACACCCCCTTGTGAAGCTTGTGAAGAGAAGTGGCACCAAATGGCTAAGTGAGCGTGCTGAACTGGTATATATAGGGGAGGAGCTTTAGTCGCGGTTGGCCTGGCCAACCGCGACTAAAGGCCTTTGCGCACCTTTAGTCGCGGTTGGCCTGGCCAACCGCGACTAAAGCCCCTCACGTGCACCAGCTGGCCACCGAGCGCCCTGGGCCCAGGCCTTTGGTCGCGGTTCGTCTGCCGAACCGCGACTAAAGACTTCATTAGTCGCGGTTCCTACAGTTTCGCGACTAATGGGGCTGGACGGAAGCCTCTTTTTCTACCAGTGGGTGGTAGCTGCAACGGCATGGTTGGCAGGGTAGCACATGTTAGTTCTTCAATCTCAAGCCGCTCTAGGTTGGGAAATAACATTGGTGTGTCGTCACTGTTGTCGGCATCTATGTCGGTGATGGAGTAGACGGTGAGTTTGAGAAACCTTATGTGCGGCTGGACAACCAGCACCGAACGGTGCAGCTGCGACGCGCCATGGGAGTGCGTGGCGAGGTGGACTCGTTCCAGATATGGCGTGGTCGACATGAAGTGTTGAGTATATTGTGTACGTGTATATTTGTGTGTAGGGCCCACATCCTGTTTCCTTTCTATAGTTGAGGTTGTGGCCCACCTCTGTACTATATATACATGCCTGGTGCACCGATCAATACATCGAGATTGCACAGCCCATAACTTTCCCTTCTACATGGTATCTATCGCAGTACGATCCTAACCCTAAAGCCGCCGCCGCCGCCGCGCCTCTACGCGCCGCCGCCGCCGCCGCCGCTACTCCCCGCCACCGCCACCAGCCGCCGTCGCCGCTGCTGGTCACTGCCGCCTCTCCCCACCACCTCGCACGCCGCCGCCGCCGCCTCTTCCCGAGGCCGCCGCCGCCGCTTGTCCCGCTTCCACCCGTGCCCTCCCTCTCCCGCATCCTTCCCTCCCACCCGTACCGCCACCTTCCCTCCCACCCGCGCCGCACCCGCTCCACCCCACCTGCCACCTGCGCCGCCGCACCTCCCAGCCGCGCCACAACCCGCCCCGCAGGTCCCAAACCCTAATCCTCGCCATGAGCTCATCCTCGTCCACCGTCTCCAACCCGTTCGCTGGTCCCGATGTCCCCCTCGTCCACGACCTCAACATCCAGGAGCGTGTCCCGGTCAAGCTTGATCACACCACCGCGTCCTACTCCGCTTGGAAGCGGTATTTTTCGCTTGTGTTCCGTGAGTACCTCCTGCACGGCCACGTGGACGGCACCGTGGACTCGTCGCTCATGATCAACGACGAGGAGTGGATGATCCTCGACGCCACCATCATCCGCTGGTTTTACCTCACCATCTCCAGCGACCTCTTCCACACCATGGTGGACGACGAGGACGACGCCTATGCGGTCTGGACCAAGCTCAATGGCCTCTTCACCGACAACCGGCTGCAGCACAAGGTCCTGCTCTACAGTGAGTTTTACGGGTGCCAGCAACTTGACTAATCCATTGACGATTTTTGCATGCGCCTCAAGAAGCTCGCCGATGAGCTCCGTGATATCGGGGGAAAGATCGGCGACGAGCTCCTCATCAGCACCCTCTCCGGCGGCCTCAACAAGGACTTCGGGAACGCCGCCTCCAACCTCACGCTCATCCCGGAGCCCACCTTTGCTAAGGTGGTCGCGTATCTCAAGTTGGAGGATCGCCGGATGCAGGTGGCGCGGACTCGCGCGACCCGCACCGCCCTCGTCGCCGGCACCCGCGGGGGTTCCGCCCTACCACCGCCACGCCCGACGCCGCCACCGGCAGCGCCCACCTTCCTCCCAGGCTTCTCGCCCGCCCAGGCCGCCCCCTTCCCGCCGCCTCAGCAGGTGGCCAATGGGGGGGTCGTCGCGGTGGTCGCAAGCAGGGGGGCGCAGCCGCCCAGGGAGGAGCACCCCGGCCACCGCAGCAGGCCTCTCAGCCGGCCCCGTGGTACGCCGGCCAGAACCCATGGACTGGCGTTGTACACGCCTACTCCATGCCGGTTCCTCGGGCCCCCGCCCCAGGCATTCTCGGCACCCGGCCACAACCACACCAGGCGTACTACGCCGCGCCGCAGCCCTACGCGGCGCCCTACGGTCAGCAGCCGCCGCCAGGTGGGCCGCCGCTGCTGCACCTGACGGCCGCGCCGCCTCTCCCGCCGGCACCGTGGGACCCGGCCATGTTGGCGGCTCTCCACAACACTCCTTCCCCATCCAGCTACACCGGCGCGGCGACTGGTACATGGATATCGGCGCCACCGCTGACATGGCAGCGTACCCCGGTAACCTCCACACTGCTCATCCTGTCCACACCTCCAACCACATCACCGTCGGTGATGGCTCTTCTCTTTCTATCACCCATATTGGTCATACATATTTTCCGTCTAACTCCACTCCCATATCCATGTCTAATATTCTAGTTTCTCCTGAACTTATTAAAAATCTTGTTTCTGTTCGTTCTCTTATACGTGAAAATCCGGTTACCATTGAATTTGACGAATGTGGTTTTTCTGTTAAGGACGCTCGCACGCAGATGGTGCTCCACCGATGTGACAGCCCCGACAAGCTATACCTGGTTCACTCCGCCACCTCCACCACTTCCGCCGCCCCTGTCGCTCTCGCCACCGGAGTGGATCTTTGGCATGCTCGCTTGGGTCATCCTAATCCTGCCACCCTTCGCCACATACTTCGGAGTTTTTCTTTCATGTGTAATAAGAACGAGGATCACTCGTGTCATGCATGTCGCCTTGGCAAACATGCTCGTCTTCCGTTTAGGGCTTCTTCTTTTGTTGCATCGTACCCATTTGAGTTAATTCATAGTGATGTTTGGACATCTCCTGTTGCCAGTAATACGGGCTATCTTTATTATCTTGTCATACTTGACGATATTTCGCATTATGTGTGGACATTCCGTCGCGCCGCAAGTCGGATGTTATATCCACTCCCGCCGCCTTCTACTCTTATGTTCTCACGCAGTTTGGCCGCCCCATTCTTGCGTTGCAGACAGACAACGGGAAGGAGTTTGACAACCTAGATGTTCATAATCTTCTTACCACACATGGCACGATCTTTCGTCTCACTTGCCCGTACACCTCGCAGCAGAACGGTCGTGCTGAGCGCATCCTTCGCACTCTCAATGACTGCGTTAGGACTCTTCTATTTCATGCCAATGTGCCTCCGCGCTTTTGGCCTGACGCTCTCGCCACCGCTTCTCTTCATCAACATCCGCCCATGTCGTACTCGCGGGAACTTTACACCTCATTATCTTCTCTTCGGTGCACCTCCCTCTTATGATGGGCTTCGCATCTTCGGCTGCCTTTGCTACCCTAGCATCGCCTCCACTGCGCCTCATAAGCTTGCACCCCGCTCCGTCGCCTGCATCTTTCTCGGCTACCCATCTAACACTAAGGGCTATCGCTGTTATGATCCCATCTCCCATCGTGTTTTCACCTCCCGACATGTTTAGTTTGATGAGATGGTGTTTCCGTTTTAGCAGCAGGTACTCCTTGTCGTCTCGTCACCGCCGGCCACCGGCGGCCCTTCGACGACTCCGTCAGGTGGACGGTCCCGTTCGGCCCGCGGACCGCCTCTGGGCTTTGGCGTCCTCACGCCCTCATGCCGGCGCCCGCCCCCTCGGCCTCCTCGGCTGGCTCTGATGGTGCAGCTGGCGCCCCTCCTTCACCCGCCGCCCCCGCCTCGGGCGCCGCGGGATCGGGCGCTGACGGCTCGGCCGCTTCCTCTGCCGCCTCGACGCTGCCTGCCTCGCGGACACCGACGCCAGCCCCCTCGCCGGTCCTGACGCCAGCCTCCTCGTTGGCTTCTAGGCCGGCTCCCTCGCCGGCGCTGACACCGGTCTCCTCCCCGGCTTCGACGGCCGACTCGCCGGGCGCCTCGTCGGTGGCTCCGATGGCGCCGCCTGGCCCCGTCACCCGCGCTCGTACCAGCGTTCATCGTCCGAGCCTCAGGTACTCGAGCGACGAGTACGTCCTCGCCACCTCCACCGCGGAGCCGTCGCCTATTCCAACGTCCGCTCACGCCGCCCTCCGTGATCCTCACTGGCTTGCGGCGATGCAAGAAGAGTTTGATGCGCTCCAATGGAACCGCACCTAGACACTGGTTCCCCGGCCTTCTCGCGCGAACGTCATCACCGGCAAGTGGGTCTTTCGCCATAAGACCCGCTCGGATGGCACTCTCAAGCGCTATAAGGCTCGCTGGGTGGTCCGTGGTTTCCGCCAGCGCGCTGGAGTGGACTTCACTGAGACGTTTGCCCCGGTTGTCAAACCGGGCACGATCCGCACCGTCCTCCAGCTCGCCGTGTCTCACGGCTGGCCCGTTCATCAGATGGATGTCTCCAACTCCTTTCTCCATGGCCATCTTGAGGAGCGGGTGTATTGTGAGCAACCCACCGGTTTCGTCGACGCTTCACTTCCTGGCAATGTGTGTCTGCTGTCCCGCTCTCTTTACGGGCTCAAGCAGGCACCCCACGCCTGGTACCAGCGGATCGCCGGGTTTCTTCAGACACTGGGCTTCAGCGTTACTCGCTCGGACGCCTCACTATTCGTCTATCGCCACGGTGACACGACTGCATATTTGCTTCTTTACATCGACGACATCATCCTGACGGCCTCCTCGGTAGCTGTTCTTCAGCAGATTACTCTCCGGCTGCGTGACGAGTTTGCTATTAAGGACCTGGGTGCTCTCCATTATTTTCTTGGCATTGAGGTCGTTCAGCGACCAGACGGTTTCTTTCTTCATTAGCAGAAGTATGCACATGAGCTTCTTGACTGTGCCGGCATGCTCAACTGTCACCATGTTGCTACTCCTGTTGACACGAAGGCCAAGGTCTCTGCTCTTTAGGGCTCGCCTCCGTCGGATGCTCCTTTCTACCGGTCTATCGTCGGCGCTCTTCAGTATTTGACTCTCACTCGACCAGATCTTCAGTATGTTGTTCAAGAGGTGTGTCTCCACATGCACGCCCCTCGTGACTCCCATTGGGATCTCATGAAGCGGATCCTTCGCTACATCCGTGGCATGATGACCCTTGGGTTGACACTCATGGCGTCTACTTCTATGGAGATGGTGGCCTACTCCAATGCAGACTGGGCTGGCTGCCCCGATACTAGTCGGTCCACCTCTGGCTACTGCGTCTACCTCGGTCCTTCACTCGTCTCGTGGTCGTCCAAGCGACAACCCACGGTCTCGCGCTCCAGCGCGGAGGCTGAGTACCGAGCTGTGGCCAACGTTGTTGCTGAGTGCACCTGGCTACGACAGTTACTTCAGCAGCTGCATCACGACGTCTCGGCTACGGTTGTCTACTGCAACAACGTTTCTGCTGTGTACCTCTCCGCCAACCCCGTTCATCATCGTCGGACTAAACACATCGAGCTGGACATTCACTTTTTGCGCGAGCAGGTGGCTCTTGGACGTATGCGGGTTCTCCATGTGCCGACTGCTCAGCAGTTCGCCGATGTGATGATGAAGGGACTGCCAACTTCTACCTTCGAGGAGTTCCGTTCTAGTCTTTGTGTCACTAGCGCCGCTTCGACTGCGGGGGGGTGTTGAGTATATTGTGTACGTGTATATTTGAGTGTAGGGCCCACCTCCTGTTTCCTTTGTATAGTTGAGGTTGTGGCCCACCTCTGTACTTATATATACCTTCCTGGTGCACCAATCAATACATCAAGATTGCACAGCCCATAACTTGCCCTTCTACATGAAGGAAAAGGCAATGGTGAAACACATGGACTGGGTGTACCGGAGGTGGTACAATTGTTAAGCGTCAAGCTCCACGATGCACTCGCCAATTCCGCGGGTGTTCTTGCCATCGAACACATGGAGGTTGGCCATGGCAAGCACCGTGACCACCGGGCAGCGGAGGCAGAACGGGATCTGCGGTAAGATGCCTCTATCAGTGATGCTACACTACTAGGGAAAACCTTATACACAGAACTTTAGCAGTAGCGTGGGTCAAAGAAGCACGTTGGTGCTAAATAGCAGCAGCGCGCCTGCCGAAACCGCGCTGCAGATAGTGTAGTAGCAGTAGCGCGTCTCGGTGAATACACGTTACTACTAAAATTCTCACGGCTTAGCCGATATGGTACACATAGTAGTAGCGATCTATATGGAACCGCGCTACTGCTACTTGCTTTGTAGCAGCGCGTTTTGCTCTAAACTCGCTACTACTAAAGGATATAAAATTAAATGAAAAGCAAATAGAAAGGTAATTGAAAATGAAAGAAATAGAAGAAGGTGAAATAGAAGAAGGTGAAAGGAAAAAAATAAAAAATAAAAGCAAATAGAAACGCCCCGCCCCCGCCCCCGACCTCAACGCCGCCCCGGACGCCGCCCCCGACCTCAACGCCGCCCCGGACGCCGCCCCGCCCCAAGCCCGACCTCGACGCTGCCTGCCCCTCTCTCGCCGCAGGCACCCGATCGAGGTGAGCACGCCTGCTCCTCCCCCTCCCATACCTCTGCCTAGATAGGGTTCTTCAAATTTTTAGTTGCATCAAATAGTTAGGGTTCATCTATGGGTGGAAATGAATTGGATACAGATGCGGCTGGGATTTTTTCTTAGGTGATGTTTTCTTAGATGATGAATAAACACTAGTGTAATGCATAATAAAACGAGTAAAATTTGACCTTCTTCTATTTAGTTAGTAAGAACTAGGTACTAATTAGGTGATTTTTTAGTTAAAGCAATTTTTCCCGCCTCGATGTGGATGATGCCTATCCCGCATCCTCGTCGTCGAGTCGGCGGAGGACGACACCTGCTTGACCAGATCGGCCATGTCCGGTACTGGGCTCCGCCGGGGTGGTACTGGGAGGCGCTACCTACCGGGGGGCGCAGGTTGGTGAGGAGCCAGCCTGTCGTTGACCCGAACCTTCTTTGGTGGCGGTCGCGTGGGACAGTGATGATCCAGAGGCTCGAGGACTCCGCGAAGGTTGTGCGTCACCGTGTCAGTGAGGAGGACGCGCACGTCCGTCGCTACTTGTTTGCGTCGGAGCAGAGGCCGTTCTCCAATACCTGGCAGGTTCTCCGGGGATCTCACTGGATCTATGATCCCGTGATGGTGCCTTCTCTGTGGGTGTCCACCGCCCGCGCCGATACCCGTCGTGTGCTAGAGTTTTAGTTGTATTAGTGATGTTATATGTATGACACTATTCGTGATGTATTAGTGATAATATTCGACGATGTACTGACGCATGAGATGATTTACTTTTGCTTATTGAATGCATGCTAATTTGAGTCCTATAAGATATTTTGAAATGTATATCTTGTGTTGCTCAATATCCAAGTGGCCGGTCATGTTTGCAGGTTACACCTTCGAGTGGCCTATGTTTTGCCGGAGTGTTGATTCATTTCCGTTCCGGCAAATTTCAGGCGCTCGATATGTCCTATTTTAGCAAAGGTCATGCCGGATTTTTCCGTGGATTTTGACATGACTTGTGCTAGAATATGTAGGAAATATCGAGTGCCCCGGATTTGTGTGTTGAGTATCTTGGTAGTTGTCTTCGATCGATTTTCAATTAATGTTTTAACTATGAACATAGGAAATGTCTGAGGACGAGAAGGATTTCGGTATTTGCAAATACCGCGAAGACGAGCGCGGCCTGTGCGACGGAATCTTCCTAGATGATGATAGGCGCTTCAGCATCAAGCTGGACGAGAACTTCGAAGTGGATACAGTAAGTCACAACGACAAGTCTTTTTTCGTAATTAAGCATGACATCTCCTTCATTTGCTTCAACTTATATTTTTTTTATTATTCTACTAGCGTATCCCCTGCCATGCAAGAGTTTTTGTATTGGATAAGATAGGTTTCAGTCATAGTATGGAGGAAAAGAAAGTTTACTTGAAGACCAAGCATGGTTATATTTTCCATGCAAAGTTATACAATTCAGACGACTACACCTATTTTGGATGCAAAACATGGCGAGCACTATGCAATACTTATGCATTTGAGCCTGATGTGGTTATCACCTTTGATATTCGTCCGGAAGATAATATTGAAGGTAATACTGACATCTGGGTCGATGTGCAAATGTCTCCAGTTATACCATTATGTAAGTTTCTCAACCATATTTATGTCTTTGATATTGTTTATTCAAAAATAGTTGACAACTAATTTGTATTGTCAGCTTATTTCCGTGCAAGCAAACATGTCCAGCGCTTGGTAAACAGGACCGTATACTGTCCTGGGGCTGAACTCAACTGTGAGGAGCTCAGTCAGTATGTTTCATGGCTTGAGGATCTTGATACTGTCAAGACAAATTTTCTTCCTGCATTTAGAAATGTTAGTACTGAAAATGTGCGACCAATAGTGTTCGTAATGAACTACGGTCACATCTATTTAGGAAGGATGGTAAGATTATTACTATTTGTCATCGGTGCATCTTTTCCATACATTATTTTTGAAGCTAAACTTCATTGCTAAGTATGTTACCGTATGATGTTCTTCAACAGGGACTCCCGATGAATGTTGTGCCTTATGGGATCGAGACTAAAGGTACCATGAGTATTATCAGCTTACGTCCAAGATATCCTACAGATTACTTTAGTGCATTCAAGATTAGCGACGGATGCTTAATAGTGCAAGACTGGACCAAATATGTGATGGGGGAGCACAGAGAAGTACTAGGGGGCAGCAAACAGATGCGCTACCCACGATTAGGAGACAGGTTCATCTGCATGCTCCAGTTTGATCGAGGAGGAGAGCTATATATGTTTTATGTTATTTTACCTAAGAGAGAGCAGCAGGAGTGATTAGCTAGCTAGAAATGAGTTTGAGGATGATGATGTGCTACACTATTACTATGATGATAAAATAGCTAGTATTGGTGGTAATGACTATGATGATGATTATTAGCTAGTGTTAGTGCTGATTGAATCAATACTGTTGGTGGTAATGACTATGATGATGATTAAATAGCTTGTGCTGGTGGATTAGATTCAAGTGGAGGCAACATGTGATGCACATCGAAAGTACTACTAGTCCAAACTAGATCAAGTTTGGATTAGTAGTATACTTTTGACATGCACCACATATTGCCTCCACTTGAACCTAATCCACCTTCATTTAATACACTGTTATGGACATAATGATGTAAACCTCATAATAGCTGGTATTGTACCAATATTTGTATGATGGCGCATAAATACACTAAAAATAAAAAAAATAAAAAAAATACTAGTAGCGATGGAAAGAAAACACGCTGCAAGTAGATACCTTAGCAGTAGTGTGGTACTGAACAAACGCTGCAGCTATTTGTCCTAGCAGTAGTGCGTGCTGGCACACGTTACTGCTAAGCAATAGCTGTAGCGCCTTATTAGTAGCGCGGCCACCCGCGCTACTAGTGGGCACAAAACACGTGCTACTGCTAGGTTTTTCCCTAGTAGTGCTAAGGGACTCCATGCCAAGGTCGACCAGTCTGGGTGCAACGTCGATGACGTCCTGAAGAGTGTTGATGTCGATGCCACAGCGGCGCAGTCGCATCGCTTCCAAACACGGTAAGGCGTTAGCGGGTTTCAGCCTGGGAGGGTCGTCGTACCAGCGTGGCAGCCAATAATCCACTTGCTCCCAGCCCCAGCTCACGTAGTAGCCTGTGAGGTCAAGAACACGAAGAGACGCTAGCAGCAGCGTCTGCAAATCCAATTTGAAGTCACACTAGGGAATCGATGGCGGAGGCGCGGCGTACGTGTACGTGTATTGCGGGGGCCAATAGCTCCTGTGCGACACATTTGAAGTGAATTGGCTTGTGTGAGACGTTGTTCGAGCGAATGGCTGTGGCGCGACACATTTGAGCAGGTAAATAGCCCACGCACGACATGGCTGTTAAACTGAACTGATGCCCTCATAAGGTGTTGGGGGCTGGACCCACCACTTATCCACGTAAGCGCTGGACCCACCACTTATCCACCTAAGCGCGGGACCCACCACTTGTCTACTCGCGGCACCCACCTCCTCGCAGCTAGAAGAGACGAGCGCCCGTGCCCGTCCGCCCGCCGCCACCCATTCATCCCCTTTCCCCAATCTTTCTCTTCTCCGGCGACCTAGCGCAAATGTCTACCTCCTCCGCCACGCAATCAAAATGGTGACAGTATGGACCAGTGCTGCTAACAAGGTGCCCTGAATGCCCACGCCCAGACCCTCTTAAACGGTTGGTCACTAAAAGGGATGACACTGGCAATCTTGGGTGGGAATTTGTGAAATGCTTGAGCAAACCAATGGTAGGAAGGGATGGCAAGGTTAGATCTCAGTTCTTAGCCCGTTCTTTCGCTGTCTTTCGCTCTGATTTCTCCATATTTTGTTTTTTCTCCTCGAATTTGGGATTTAGGGTTCATGTTGTTCTTTTCAGATCTTGAAGAAATGTTACCATTTCGAGTGGATTGATGAATATGTTGATAGGATTCAGTTTGAGGGCTACGTTTATTCGAGCGTGGCCACAACCTGGGAGCTCAATTTGGGCGGAGTGCCGCCGATTGCTGTGGAGAATACGGGGAGCTCGGGCGGAGGGGCGGACAGAGTCGTGCTGATGGCGATGTATGCGCGCAATGCTGAACTGCATGTGGAGTCCGAACTGAACGAGGAACTCAAGAAGATCAAGAAACATCTAATGCAGATGATCGATTTGCAGAAGCAAGCAAATATCATGGCAGGGGGATTCTATTGTTGTATCATTGCTCTGTTTTTGTTTTATTTGTTGTTCATCCGTCATTAGAATGGGCATTTAGGCCTGTCAGGGTAGAGGAGGTGATCTGTGCGCAAGTAATGTATCTGAAATGAAGCAGCAATTTGGAACACAAATTATTCAGTGTTCATGCTCTGTTTCCCCTGTTTTTGTTCTTCAGTTAACAGAGTACAAACCCAAATTCAGTATCTAGTAAAAAACAAAACTGGGCTGCCGAATAGATGTTGGGCCGTAAGGAGACCGGTCTCAACGAGACCAGCCCACCCGCGTAGCGACACCAGCCCACCTCTAACTTCTGCAAATAAAATGTTACTTGTTTTTACTTTGGCCTTTTTCTTGCACTAAATTTTGTGATGGATCATTTTTTGATGCAATAAAACCAAATGTTAATTGTTTTTATGCATGTCTACGGTTCCATGAACTAAATGAGTTGCATGAAGTAAATTAGTTTGCATTTCCTAGTTGCATGTCCATAGTGGGTTTGCGGGCCCGTGGGTTTGCATGGGGCTCCTAGTTGCATGTCCATGGTTTGGCCAATATTTTGAAGATGGTGTGTGTGGTGACCGTGTGTAGCAACCCGGGCTCGTAGCAACCCATAGCAATACACAAATAATAAGCAAGAACAACCCATAGGAATCTTCAAATAATAGCACGAAACACACAATATATATAGTAGCATAACGATTGCAACCCATAGTTCCACGATAGCCTTACAACTCCATGATAGCCTTACAACTTAAAATACTAATACAACTTAATAATAGTAGCATAACGATTACTACTTAAAAAAACTAATACCATAAGCTAGATAGATCGGGGGGCACCAAACGCGGGTTCTTCTTCGGGCTCTTCTCCTCCTCCTCCTCCGGGGCGCCCCCTCCTCCGGATGAACAACGCCACCTCGCTCCTCCGGGCGCCGCCCTTCACTCCTCCCTGTTGTTGGTGGGGTACAGAAGCGTGTGCATAACGCCGTTGTTGGGGAAGATGCTCTGGAAGTCGGTGAAGATATTGTAGGTGGTGAAAGGTATGAACTCACAACCAACCCAATACGCTCGCCCGAGGAGATGGAAAGCATCGAAAGGGCTAGTGAATGTGGCGAGGAGCCCAACCACAACACCGTTGTGGTTGACCTCCTCAACATGGTACATTCGAGGAGAGCCGCGGGGGAGCTGGCGGAAGCCAGTCGCAAGGAAGAACTCCGTTAACTAACTTGCGCCCCTCCACCTCGAGATCGCCCAAACCCTAAGGGTTCTCTCTACATACACTCCGGCGGGTAGAGACTTTCCGGCACGGTTGGGGGGAAACGGTAGGTGGGGCGGTGTACTGCATGGTGGCGGGGTGGCTCGAGTGCTCGGTCGGGTTTGATGGAGAAGAAGGAAGCAGAAGGGCAGAGGAGGCAGAGGATGGGGTATGATGGATGAGGAGCGAGAGGACGATAGTGCTCGGCTTAAATAGCCCAAGTGCGGCGTGGTTTCACCCTGTCGAAACCCTAGAATTAATGGGCGGGCGGTGTTTGGTGGCGCCCCATGAAAGTGTGTACACGAGCGTGGCCGTGGGAAACGGAGTGCGACGCTTCTGTGCCACCGGTCACGGGTCAAGGGGGACGGGCTCACGCACGCGTCTGTGCCGTCGTGGGTCAAGGGGACTCGCCTTCCCCGGGTTCTCTGCGTGTGCCGCCCGTGCATGCATGCCGTAGCCAATTAATTTGTTCATCTTGCTAGGGCCTGGCTAGAGGCCAAGGTTCGGTCGATGGGAGACGCAACAATAATGGACGCCTTCTTTTGCCCATCTTGTAACGGGCAGTACGCCATTTGACCTGCATCGATACCCACATCGATACCCCATGCCAGTATTGCGTCCTCAAAGAGGAGCACACCATGCACAACATGCACACCACGCCATGCAGCGTTGGCTTTTTAGTTGTCTTCATCCGGCTGCTGCATTGTGGCAGGGTGCATGCTTTGATGCGACGCTGCATCGGTTCTAATGGTAGGCATGCGACAGCTTACTGCATCGATAGGGGTGGCGGAGAAGGGCTACGTCGAGGCATGCATGCAACGCACGGGCGCAGTTCTGCGGGTGGGCATGCATGCTGCGGCCGGCACGAGCACGCATGCGATGATGGAAAGGGCACTGCGTAAACTTGGTCCATGCACCGCGTCAACTCTTGCCATTGGATTCAAATGAATGGTCCTGATGCCCCCACGAGAGAGGCTGATCCAAACCCCACCGCGTCAACCAATCAGCGCGTCTCATGCGGATCGCTGCACACTGTAGCTAACCCTAGCGCCTGATCTCAACCGTCCACGCACAACGATCGACGACCAGGTAGTGTGCGGGGTTTGAGGGGTTTTGAGAGGGGTTTTGAGGGGGTTTGACTGATTAGGGTTGAGCATAACTAATTCAAAAAAAATCAAAAATATATAAAACTTGCGCACATAGTCTTATTATGTCGTATAGTAACGAGAAAAAATAAATAAATATGGTTTACATACATTTTTACGAAAAATCCTTCACAAAATTGTCATTCCCCAAACAATGTAGTATGGAGTTCAAGGGAGAGAGTAGTGGGCACCCGAGAGTAGGTGGGGTTTTGAAAATGAAAAATGTGAAAACCTCACCAAAACTTCATTTTGGATTGACTAAGAAAGATCTGAACTTACTTTTCTCATTTTCATGTTTTAAACTTGTTTTATATATAATTTTCTATTAAACCTTGTTTTTTCAAAAAGAAAAGAAAATAATAGAAAATTAATTCAATAAATAGTGAGACTCTAGATTTACACTATATAGGTAGAATAGATGTGTAGAAAAATTATTTGGCTGGTTTAGACAAGGTGTCAAAAAAACTTGCTTAAATATGAGGCCGTTTACCCTACCTTTGGAGGTCATTTGAAACACACTTTTCATGACTATGAGTTCAACTTATCAAAAGGGCTCGAAATGATCAGCAAGCAAACATATTTCAGTTGAGGTACTTTAGATAGCACTAAAACATCAATAGCCCAAATTTAAATTTAAATTTGAATTTAATTTGGCTGGTTTAGACAAACAAGTTCGAATAGAAATATGGGGATACATAGTGACTACCAGTACGCACGGTGTTACAAATATTATTACATGCCCCACATTTTCAAACTGTTCTCTGTTCTACTTCTTCCTACCACGTCGTGTGCCCTTCTTCGCCTTAGCCCTTATTGTTTTTGGTTCTACTACACACACAAGTTCACTGATCATCTTGATTTTCTTCACTGGTCTTTTCAACACCTCGCCAATACCCTCGTGATCAGTGTCTTCAGTCTCAATGTTGACACCAGTTTCAGTTTCTTTGGTCTGTACCTCAACATGGGTTTCTTTCGTCTGAACCTCAACACGCTCAGGTTCATTTTCTTCAGTCTGAACCTCGACACGCTCAGGTTCAGTTTGTTCAGTTCGAATGTTGACTGCAGCGGGATTTTCTTCAGTCTGCTCAGGCTCAGGCACACTTCTCTTCTTTCTACCGCCATTGACTCTTGCTTTTTTTGTTGGCCAACACTGTTCAACAACAAGGGTATGACTTGCTCGCTTCCTCTTGTGTAGAAAATGTTATAGATATAGTAATTGGAAAAAAAGCACCAAATCAAAACACAGACAAATAAACAAGAACTTACTTTGGCTTATCAGGAGTGTAACGGCATTTGACAGATCCCACTCTGTGCCCAAGTTCCTGGCACAACTTGCATCTGTTTTTGTTACCTTTTTGTGCCCTTTTTGGCTTTTCATCTTTCTTTCCTTCTTACTACTCCCACCTTTCTCAAACCATGCCTTGAATCTACTCTGTTTAGGCCTGCTAGCCTTTCTTTTCGTCAAGGGAGGACACATGGAAAATTCAATGTCCACTTCAGGCCACTGAGACTGATCTGTAAGTGCTGAAATTGGAGTAGCATATGCAGCTTTGAATCTTGCTACCGAATAATATTCATGCAGATATGGGTGCATGTTTATCTTCGGTTGGGATGCTAAGAAAAGAATGGCATGCTCACATGGTTTACCAATGTGTTGCCACTCGAGGCAAGTGCAATCATGCAATTCAGTGTTAACAACATGTCTCCTTCCAGTTTTGTTATCTCTAACTTCAGCACCCCAAGGTGAAGATTTTTCAACAAACAAATGTGAAAGACTTCTGCTCCTATTGACCACTTGTTGTACCACTGCTGGAAGCTTATCACCTTGCAGACAATCACCTATCCTTCTTCTCAATTCCCACAACCGCATGAGCATGATCCTGATTTGGTCAACCATGGCATGCACATGCAAATCTTTTAAATCCTTCACCTTGTTGTTGAAACTCTCTGCCAAATTGTTGTTGATGTGGTCACACTTGATGGCAGTGTTGAATGCCGACCTGTACCATAACAAAGAATGGTAGGTGTTCAGCCATGGACCAAACTCATCACATGCTGCCATTATTTTATCAAGATGATATTTGTGTGTCTGTCTAGTGTAAGATCTTGCTGCTGGCCACATGCGCCCAAATTCTTCTCCTCTAAATTTTTTGATCAAATTCATCCACAAATGACCGAAGCACTCCCTCTGCTCAGCATGTGGGAAAATATTTTTCACTGAATTTTCAAACCCCTTACATGCATCTGTGTGTATAGCCAAATGTGACACTGGCCCTAGGCATCTTTTCAACTGGATCATGAACCATGTCCATGAAGCCTCTGTTTCTGACTGAAACAAGCCAACAGCAATAGGAAACATCCAGTTGTGTCCATCTAGAGCATTGCATGCTGCCAACTGACCATTCCATTTGCCTGTCAAAAATGATGAGTCTATGCTCAAATATGGACGGCACCCTGCTTTGAAGCCATCTATGCAAGGCTTCAAAGCCATAAAAAACTTGGAGAACTTGACTTCACCTTTGGATGATACCTCTGTATCTATCTCCACAACACTACCAGGTGACCTCTTTTCCACCTCTGCTTTGAAGTTGTAAAGCATCCTAAATGTATTTGCCCAATCACCATATAAATTTTTCATTGTCCTTTGTTTTGCCTTCCACACTGTAGTATATTTTAGTTTAATGGGGTACATCTTTTCAAAGTCTACTTTGAGTTTCTTGGCAGTAGTGTTTGGTGTTTTGGCTAAAATTGGGGTGATCTTTTCTGCAACCCAAAGTTGTGATGTCATGGTTGATACTCTCTGTGAACTTGTAATACAAGTATGTTGATTGGGGATTTGGTTAACCCTGACAGTACTTCCATCAGGTTGCAATCTAGCAGATATGTACCACTTGCAAGGCTTGACACTACCATCAAATCCTCTGCACCTCGCATAAAACTTCTTTCTATCAGTCCAAACAGTCTTGGCATCAAACTCATGTTTCACTGTATAAGTCTTGAAACACATCCTAAACTCCTTCATGCTTGGGAACAACTTGCCTACTTCAATGACAGGGTTTTCTTTGTCATACACATGCACCAGCTCATCATCATGTGCATCATCTACTTCATCTGCAGCTTGTTCCATCAATTGTCCATCTACATCTTCATCAGCATTAGCAGGCAAACTAGATTCGCCCCTCTCCTGCTTATCTCTGTCATCGACTGGAATGGCAAAAAGTTTGGCCATCTCAATGTCAGGCATTGGTGCAATGACCAAATCAGTAGACTCATCTAATTCAACTACATTCCAATCAACAGTTGCTGCAGTTTCAGTTTTAGTTCCAGTCACTTGTCCCTCTTCGGCTATTACTGTAAGTTCAGTACACATGGGAATCAATGGCCTCTGTGTAGCCCAATCATCATCTACCATCTGCGTAGCTAATTGTGATGGCACATATCCAACCTTCGAAAAAATATTCAGATCAACCAGCTCAGCAAAAAAATTAGCTCGTTTGCTTGTCCAGTCGTTTTGCCGATCGATTTCATCAACAATCTGTTCACCATCTTCCATTCTCACATACTCTCCTTTCCAATCATCAAACCGCAACAGTGATACTTCTTGCTCTGGACCCCAAACAACATTCTCCCCAATTTTTTCCACCCATTTCTTCACTGCCTTCTCTCCCATGTTCTGTAGAACTTGTGGATCAATCTCTGTAAACTCAACCTCCAATTTAACAATTGTGTCTCTCTCAATGTTCTGAATGCTACCATCAACTAATTTTGCCTTTGATGGAAAGAAATTGACCGTCAATTCGAAGGTCCGAGCGGCAGCATCCCCTCTGTCAGTGGCGGACAGTGTGAGCCCATGATAAAGAGCATACTAGGCCCTAATTGCATGCAAAATTGGATCGGAGAGAGGCGCATTACCTATTCGAAGTTGAATCTGTCGGCTCCATCTCAGTATGCCCAAGGGCTCCCCTCACAACCTATCGATTCAACAAGCGAAAACAGAGGAAACGAGCTGAGATCTACGGGGACGAGAAAGGAACAGGAGGGGGACTGGGGGTTCTCACTCACCATTTTTCAGGACGAAGGCTCCGCCGCCGTTGAGAACGAGTGCTCCGCCGCCGCCGCCGAGAACGCAAGATCCACCGCCACCGGAGAAGAAGGGGGGGAGGGGGTAGAGTGGCGGGCCCGGCACGGTCGGGCGGCAGGGCACGGTCAGCTGTTTTGGGGAGCAATTAAGTTGGACCCACATGTCCTAACATAAACGGGCTCCGTTGACGACCAATTTAACCACATTTAACACCCCAGGTGGCCCTGGGCTATTTACCTGCTCAAATGTGTCGCACCACAGCCATTCGCTTGAATAACGTCGCACACAAGCCAATTCACCTCAAATGTGTCGCACAGGAGCTATTGGCCCGTATTGCGGGCAGCCACCGTCCTGGCACTTGATGCGGAGCTGCTCCACGCCAGCCTCAAGTAGCTGAGGTCAGGGCGACGTTGGGGATATCCTCGTCGCCAATGAGGACGGTCATCTTCTTGATGACACGGCCGCACGAACGGCCCAATTGGAGCTCATTGTGGGCGCTAGCGCAGGAGACGTAGTCGAGGTTGAGGGCGGCGGTGTGGTGTCAGAGTTGGCCGCGCCATCTGCGGGAGAGGCCAGTGGTGCTGGCGGCTTCACGGGAAGGAGCGAAGGAGAGGATGTGGATTAGCAGGTCGTCCGGGAGATCGGAGAGCCGGTCTGCCGATGCTGCGGCGGCGGCCATTGATGCGGCAGAGGCGGAGGCAGGGGGGTGCGAGCAGGGGTCAAACACCCCCCATCGCCTCGCCCCCCTGTGAGTTTTCGTTACCTGGTACGGGTATAAACTGTACGTATATACACGTAAAGTGCGAGCCTCTTGTAGTTGTTTGTTTAACGCTAATGGCCTAGCACGAACTTTCCAGCCCAAAGGCCCAACGTGAGAAAGCATCCCTTGATGCCTCTGATCGCTCGTTGTACGCATCAGAAAGAAAGACCGTGAGATGAGGCAGTTTGTTTCCTATCTTCCCGGTAATTTCGTTCGTGGGCATCATGGCTTTAGGGCCCTACGCCGTCGTCTCCTCTGCGCTCTGCCCGTCCGCTGCTGCGGCACAAGGCAGAGGGCACTCCACTCCTGTGGCGATTGAATCGACGATGGAGACCATGCCAGCTTGTCTGCTGCATCGGCATCATGCATCACAAGATCAACTTCAAAGAATGTAGGTACGTCACTGGTACATAATAAATCTTTGTGAATTAATACAATTCCGTGAAGACAGTTGCGGTAAAATTACAATATAGGATTCTAGTTTTACACCTCACTTAACGTTTGAAACATTATATTTCAATCACTGAAGGATGAAGAAAAAGGATACAACAAAAACATATTCGTTTCCCCCCAGCCTAACATATATGGTTTTCAAGCCCATTGCTTCTAGCTCAAAAGTTATAGAAAATGCAAATCCTCCTGAGAAGCAACCGGTTTTAGACAAGAACTCCAACCCCAATCCTGTTGATATGCAACTGGTAGAAATGTAATTTTTTTTATATAGTACCAGAAATATGTTGCAATACAATCATATCAATTCTACTTCAAGGAATATATATTCTTGTGGTGTGTCTCTCAAACAATTATTATCTTCCTTGCCCCCCTCATGTCTAAATCCTGGCTCCGCCCCTGTTGATGCGTCCATCAGATTGACCTTGCACGCACGGCATCGGCCTCAGTTACCTATATCAATTGGGCTTCGTTAACGTTACCTATATGGACTACGGGATTTATTTATTTCTGAGAATCCATGCAAACTGACCAAAAAAAAGTCCAATGGGCTAAGAAGCCCAATTGATTGCTTGCTTGTCAAAAGAGAAAAGGCTATCGTTGCCAAGCCTGGCTGGTCTCTTTCTCTCAGCTCACTCGTGGACAGTGGTAGGAGAAAGGAGACACACTGGACACGAGGATTTTTCTGGTCGGCGCACGAACGCCGCCATAGGCGCACGCACGCCCTACTCTTCTCCCTCTTTCCAATGGCTACATCACGACAACTCTGGATGCCACAATGGAGTACAGAGGGTGGGCTTCTATAGCCGCTCTAGCACGCACACACGATGCCACGGCCGTGCCCAGGACGTGCACTAAGGCAGTCCACGCACCCACCTCACCACCTCGCGCACAGGACGCGCTCCAACGCTATCGACGCGGGCGGCTCGCCGTGCCTCGACCTGGTCTTCCTCCTGACTCGCTCTTGCTAACAGAAACACTCACACATACAAGCCCCGAACATGCCCGAGGCTTGCACCAAATACTGTGCCAGACTATGCCCAGACACGCCACAGACACGACCTACACAACTGGGCGCACACTACGCCGGTCACCGTCATGGCACCGTGGCTTATTCCAACACACTCCCCCTAAGCCACGGCCTCGCCGCGCGACCTGTCAGCAGGACTCCCGACTCGTCATCGGCGTCCTCTTGAACACCTCCGCCCGTCGCTATGACGTGCCGCCTGCTCGTCATTGCTGGAGTTGACGCTGCCGTTCCCTTCATCATCGCCGCCACGACTGCGGATTCGACCTGGCGTGCTGACGCCGGTCTCCACCGCCACGGACTCTACCTGGCGCACTAACGTCGGCCGCCACCGTGCCACCGAGCTCGTCCCGGACGAACGCTGGGGCTGGCCTCCGGCGACCCAGCACTCCAATCAACGAACATGTAGCCGAACTCGAGCACGAAATCGAGCACAATGACGACATGTGCCTTGGCAACAAATGCCTCCGCCGGACGTCAGCCGTGCGCTTCTACGCGCAGCTGCACCTCCACGCTCGCCGCTCCCTGGCCGCGGCGCCACAGCCACCGCAGCCTCCACACTGCCGTGCAGTGCCTCCACGCCGCCGTGCCGCGCATCCGCGGCCTCCGCGCACGACGCCACAGTGCAACGCCTCCGCGTCCGCCGCGCTCCCCTCGGACTCACCGCGTGCCACGGCCAACACGGTCCTGAACCATGGGGCTCTGATGCCAGTTGTCGTTTCCAAGCCTGACTGCTCTCTTTCTCTCAGCTCACTCACGGACAGAGGTAGGAGAAAGGAGACACACGGGACACGAGGATTTTTCCGGCCGGCGCACGAATGCCACAGCGGGCGCACGCACGCCCTACTCTTCTCCCTCTTTCCAATGGCTACATCACGGCAACTCTGGATGCCACAATGGAGTACAGAGGGTGGGCTTTTATAGCCGCTCTAGCACGCACACACGATGCCACGGCCGCGCCTAGGACGCGCACTGATGCAGGCCACGCACCCACCTCGCCACGATCCGCGTGTTCCGCCTCGCGCCCAGGATGCGCTCCAACGCTATCAACGCGGGCGGCTCGCCGTGCCTCGACCTGGTCTTCCTCCTGACTCGCTCTTGCTAACAGAAACACACACACATACAAGCCCCGGACATGCCCCAGACTTGCACCAGATATTGTGCCAGACTATGCCAAGACACGCCACAGACACGACCTACGCAACATGGGCGCACACTACTCCCGCGATGAAAAAAAAAGACCCAACATACACGTGACAAGGAGCAAACCTGAACTAACCACACATGTTCAAAAATAAATAAACTAATCTACACGTTTACAAGGACTCAGCCTGAACTAATTCAAACTAATCAAAAAAAAAACCCACACGTATTTGAAACCATCTGATGACCTTATTTGCAAAATAAAAACCCATCTGTTGACCTTAAAAAACACATCCGGCTGTCTCGGAGTCCCGTACCATTATCTCCACGTACCTCTCCTGAAAAAGGTCACGCATACCTCTCCTTCATCTATTTTCTCAAGCGCCGCCTCTGTCACCCTATCACCAAGATCGGCATGGCGTGTATGTCGCTCCTGGACTTTGCCGTGAAGCCAGCCAAAGTCTCCACCCCCTCCTCACCGGCTCCTCCAGGGTATCCTCAAGATCCACATGGCCTCTACTGTTGGAAATAGGAGCAATTTACCGAATGATTTTATTAACAAAAATACTAGATAAAGCATGAGTAAAATAGCAAATATAAAGCAAGTCATGCAATCTGACAGAGAGAAGGTAAACATCGTCTGCATATATGAACTTGAGGTAAACACATCTAGAACAGACACTAGATGAAGTTGCTTATACGAAACAGAACCTAACATACGTAGGGCAGAAACTAGAGCCAAGAACTATAGGAGGACTTCTAACAGAAAGGAGAAGAACACGTACGGCACAGCAGCAGCAGAAGCGCTGGACTTGGGGTCGGTGTCCTCACTTGCCATGTCGTCGAGGAGGTCGTGGACGTCGGGGAAGAAGTCGTCGTCGGGGAAGTAGTCGTCGGCGACCGGATTGTCCGTGGTGAAGCAGCCAGTAGTCGGATCGTCCGTGATGAAGCAGCCAGTAGTCGCGCTGAGCGCTCCCCAAAAACCTTATCACCCTTCTCCCGTACACGACTCAAAAGGTGTGGTCTCGGAGGCCTACTGTCCCGACGTGCGGTGCACGCCGCAAGCCGGGATGAGGAAGACAGCAGTAGCGCAGAGGTTGGAACTGTGTGGAGAGAGGAAGAGGACCTTCTGATGTGTATCTCGGGAGAGGAGCGACCTCTCTTATATAGGCACAGCAGAGGGACGCGAACAGGCTGCGCCGGGAGGTGAAGCAACGGAGGGAGACGAAGTGAACATGCAGCACGCGAAGAGGTGCGCCGTTCGCATTCATTATCCACTACCGCAAAAACAGGTGACCTTTCGTATACCCGTAGTGCGTGGCAAAAATGTAGACATCGGCTCGGCTCATTTCCGCAACCCGCGGCGCGACGAGGCGTGGCGAGGCGGGCGGCGGAGGAGGAGCGCGCGTGGATGTCCCTCTTGTTCTCATGCTCATACAAGTGGGGAAAGAACCTCCCTTATAAGGAGGTCCAATTTCCACCCAACTAGCAATGTGGGACTAAACTTTAGTAGTATCCCTTGCCTTGCACAAATGAGCTAAGTGGGCCTCTAGGATTTATTAGGACTTTCTGAAATAGTTATTGGGCTGCCCCAATATAGACTAAATTCCAGCAATCCCCCACCAGATCCCAGAGGCAAACAGAAATTTGCCTTTGGTTCCAAAACACTGTTTTATATACCGGTACTGCAGTGGAGACTGTTAAGTTGAACTTTCACCTAGAACTCTATGCTACACTAGTAAGCAACTTGAACAGTGGACTGGGCCTTGAACTGCAAGTTTTCTGCGAATCTAGCTTCACATAAAGCCTTGACCGGTACATGGCTACCGTGGGTCTTCCCCGCGGGTGGAGCTTATGCGTCGTACTCCGTGACCTTTCATGAGTTTAGTAGAGAGAACCCTACTCTCATAGATTGCGACGTTTGACAATCAGACTCATATAGGTGTGTTCTTCAAAAGATGTTCTGCAGGATAACATCTCTTCTTAAATAAGCCACTTAGAACACATTAAGATATACATCAACCTACCATGTAGATTAGGAGAGTATTGCATCTTCATGGAGTGGTATTGTGAATAGTAGGGATACTCTCCTCTCAGTTGACCAACAGCTTGTCTTCCACATCTAATTCACGGGATCTCCGATCACAAAGAATAGGTTACCACTGTGAACAACTTATATTGTGGGTCTCATACCATCTCCCTTGATGCATTATCTATCACATTACGCGATAGACCCTTAGTAAAAGGATCTACCAGATTTTTAGACGTTTGGATATAATCCAACGCAATAACTCCGGAGTTTTTCATTTTCCTGACAGACTTTAACCTTCTCTGAACGTGTCTTGATGACTTCATGTTATCCTTTGAGCTGCTCACTTTCGTGATCACAGTTTGATTGTCGCAGTTCATAAGGACACCCGGTACAGGTTTCTCAACAACCGGCAAGTCATTCAAGAGCCGGCGAAGCCAATCTGCTTCAACCGTAGCTGTATCTAGTGTTGTGAGTTCTGCTTCCATTGTTGACCTTGTTAAGATGGTCTGCTTGCAAGACTTCCAAGAAACAGCGCGATCTCCATGAGTGAATACATAACCGCTTGTGGCCTTTATCTCATCAGCATCTGAGATCCAGTTTGAGTCACTATACCCTTCAAGCACTTTTGGGTGCCCAGTGTAGTGAATTCCATAATTCGCAATGCCTTTCAAATAACCGACTCAGTTTGCTAACAGCAAAAGAGATGTCAGGTCTTGTAGCACTGGCTAAGTACATAATCGAGCCAATAATCTGAGAATACTTCAATTGATCTCTAGCAATTCTTCGATTCTTTCGAAGCAGCACCCTAGCATCATATGGTGTTGGAGAGGGCTTGCAGTCACTATAGCCAAAGTGACTCATGAAGCAATGTAATCCCACCATCATCATCTCTCAACAACTTGATGTTCAGAATGACATCAGCCACTCCTAAATCCTTCATCTCAAAACAGCGAGATAGGAAATCCTTGACCTCCTTAATAACATTCAGATTTGTTCCGAAAATCAGTATGTCATCAACATACAAGCAAAGCATAACTCCCTCTCCCCCACCATGGTGATAGTACACACATTTATCAGCTTCGTTCACAACAAAGCCTGCAGCTGTTAAAGTTCTTTCGAACTTCTCATGCCACTGTTTGGGTGCTTGCTTGAGTCCATACAAAGACTTCAGTAACTTGCACACTTTTCCTTCCTGACCATCTATTACAAATCCATCAGGTTGTTCCATATAAATTTCCTCATCCAACTCTCCATTTAGGAAAGCAGTCTTAACATCCATTTGATGAACGAGAAGACCGTGTGAGGCAGCTAGTGAAATTAGAACTCGAATAGTGGTCAGTCGAGCCACAGGTGAGTAAGTATCAAAAAAGTCTTCACCTTTCTTTTGGGTATAACCCTTAGCCACGAGCCGAGCCTTGTACTTTTCAATAGTACCATCAGGCCTAAGCTTCTTCTTGAATACCCATTTGCATCCTATAGGTTTGCACCCATAAGTACGATCAGTTATCTCCCAAGTTTCATTCGCCAAGATGGAATCCATCTCGCTACGAACCGCTTCCTTCCAGTAGTCAGCATCTTCAGATGCATAGGCCTCCGAAATAGAACTAGGAGTGTCATCTATGAGATACACAAGAAAATCATCACCAAAGGACTTTGCAGTCCTATGTCTCTTGCTCCTAGTAGGAACTTCATTATTTTCCTCCACAGGACTTTTAAAGTGTTTCATCAAAATGGCAAGTTCGGTAATTATAACTGGTTCCTGATTCAATGAACTAGGCATCTCCTGATTAGATGAGGTAGCAATATCTTTCATGGGAAAGATATCTTCAAAGAAAGTCGCATCATTCGACTCCATGATCGTACCGACATGCATGTCAGGTACCTCAGATTTTACAACCAAGAATCTATAGCTAATGCTATGAAAAGCATATCCCAGGAAAACACAATCCACAGTTTTGGGTCCCAGCTTCCGCTTCTTTGGAATTGGCACATTGACTTTCGCCAAACAACCCCAGGTTCGTAGATAAGAGAGTTTTAACATTTTCTTCTCCCATTCCTCGAATGGAGTTATCTCTTTGTTCTTTGTGGGAACTCGGTTTAGGACATGACATGCAGTCAATATCGCCTCCCCCCACCATGCCTTGGAGAGACCCGATGTGTCTAACATGACGTTAACCAAATTAGTTAGAGTACGGTTCTTTCTTTCGGCCACCCCATTTGACCGAGGTGAGTAGGGAGGCGTCCTCTCATGGATTATACCATGTTCCGCACAAAAAGCATCAAATTCATTGGAAAAATACTCTCCACCACGATCGGACCTAAGCCTCTTGATTTTTCGATCAAGTTGGTTTTCCACTTTAGCTTTATAGATCTTGAAAAAGTTCAAAGCCTCATCCTTAGATTTCAGAAGATACACACGGCAGTATCTAGTCGAGTCATCAATTAACGTCATAAAATATTTCTTTCCACCTTTTGTCAAAACACCATTCATTTCACATAGATCTAAATGTATACTAAGAAGTCTAGGCCCGTAAGGGTTCGATTTACCTGGTTTTTTTGGAATTTTTTTTACTGCACTTGTTTGAGCGACACGTGTGCACGTAGGTTTCCTAGAGTGGATTGATTTTATTTTTTTTGCTTGGTGGGGTTGTTTTACCACGTTTGGTTCGGTGTGTGGTTGCCACGTCCGGTGCCCTTGTGTCGTTGACTGCCATTCCATCGATGGACACGTTTCCTTCTGGGCTTTTCTGGTGGGCTTCGTTTCCAGGATCTTCTTTTCTTGTCAATCATCTCATTTTATGTTAAGCGGTGGTATATTTTATCGGGTCTCCTCTCGCGAAGACTTGAGATGAGTGTGGTGCCACCGGTTGGCCGCCGTATATGCCTATAAAAGGGGTCTTCTCCTTCCTGACGGTCGCTGCCTCGCCTCCTCTCCTTACCGTCCAATCTACCCTACACTTCCAACCTCAATCTTCTCTCCGTGTGGAGCTGGTGGTGGACGTATGGCCGAGGAGATGAAGCAACGGCGGCGTGCCATCGCCACCTCCGATGCACAGTGGCCACGGCACCACCGACCCAAGATTCGCGTGGGGAGCCCAGCCGTCGAGCAAGAGAGGCCTACCGACGACCGGCCAGATTAGAGGCGAGGTGGATTCTGCCAGCAAGGCCCTCTCCCCTTTCTCATGTTCTGCGTGATCTGACATCTGAGGCGGGAGGCGCTGAATCCTTCCCAATCTGGCCTTCTTCCTCCCCGATTTGGCCTTCTTTCAGGCCACCGCTCATCTCCGGTCCTCTGAATGTCGCAGTTCTTCTCCACGAAGACTGTGCCCTTCATAGTCCGACGGGGCGGTCACTGTTGTCAACATCTTCCTGCTCTTCCTGCACGAGGGAAATAGCAGACGGTGTCGTCCATGGCGTTGTCCCCAACTCTAGCACGTCGGAGATGACGGGCCACCTGTCAACGAGCTCCACCATGGTAAATTTCTCTGCATTTATGCCTGCTTGCTTGGCCCTTTTTATTTAGATGTCCAATTCTTATTTTTTGATGTGTTGTGTGAAGGTTTATGGCGAGGGGAGGACAGGCGGTCGTTCGGGTTCTGCGAGAATGGCAAGTGCAGGTAACTCGGAAATTACGGATTTCGGTCTTCGTATTTACATCCGAGAGGAAAAGAAGTGTTGCACGGTCATATTTTATTTCAGAGTTAATATTCCATAATTGTATGATGAACTGAACCTGAACATTGAAAGTGGCACTTGCAATACACTAATTTTCAGTTTTGATTGTTACTTTATGAAAGCATATGTTGGCGGACATGGCAATACAGTTTCATGTCGACAACCGCTCCAACTGAAGTATCCGTGAAAGTAAGAATATAGTAACTGTCTGGGCCTCTGGATGTAGTTAGCGTCATCTGTAATATATTTAGGCTTCATATATCAACTAATTAAATGTTGCACTGTTGATCTAAAAAAAAGTAGCACTACTGATCTACTGTATGCAAGTATTGCAGGTTCATGTACACTATTGTTTGATAAATTGGTGGCAAATAGCTGTGTGAGCTTCATTTGGTCAGGTATTTTTTTGATATCCAACTTTCATCTGGTATAACTGCATGGGACTGTAATTGTTTACTGCATTTTGCATGACATACTTTATTACTGTATATATTACTTGTATTTTTGTTTTTTCTTATTGCTTTTGTGCTATTGATTCCGCCACAGCAAATTTTATTTTGTTCTTCTCTGGTGCAAAACCTTAACTTGACCTCTTGATTTGTCAAGCTATCCAGCTATTTTCTTATATATTATTATCACACAAAATGCCATGTTAGAAGGACCCTTGATTTCATCAGACCCCGATGGTTTTAGTTTGTCAGGATGGTTGGCGAAGTAGCTTCTGACCAAGCTATACTATGATGAGAGTAAAGTCAACATTTGTGTTATTGCAAGGATCACAGAGAAAGAAATCACTCTTCAATAGACAGTAGATTGATATTTTGTAGCATCTTTCTTGTAAATTAGTTTGGTTCATAATCAGATTCCTAAGGATTGTTCAAGTGCGTACAGTGTTAACGGATGGAATGCAGAATAGCCTTGGCCACAATGAGCAGGTGAGTCTTATCATCTTGCATCTTCGTTACATCTCATGCATTTCATATTGATATGGTACAAAACATGCAGCAGAAGTGCTACTCTCTTTTTTATTTCCTTGTCTCCTCTGATTTCTTATCAAAGAAAAGAACCACATGTTGTTACTTGAAAGAGGCAAAGGTCTCAAAGTTCCTTCTTCATTTTTGACGTTGGCAGTCCCAAACTTCACACAAGTATGTTCTCTTGTCCATAGAAGGAGTACAACATGGGTGACTGCAGGTGTATCCCCGGGGACACCGCTACTACCGTCACTGTTGAAGGAATCACAGTTGTGCTGGAAGGTCCTGCCTTCCTGCTTGCTGTGTCTGCCTTCTCATCTTATTTATGATCTTTTATGTGAAGAAGCAGCAGCAACTTGATTTGTTTTCTTGTGTAGTAATATGTGAGCTGCATTTGCAGACATCTATGGCTCAAGTCACTCTTTGTTAGTTAGATGTTGTTAGTGTTTTTCTATCAGACATGGTTCTGCAATGGGCTTGACTGCTGTCTCACTCAGATTTTAGACTTGATTAATAACTGCTTCTTTTCATTAAGATGGAGGTCCTGATCCCAATGACAGAGAAACATCGCCCTCTGAAGTTCATGAGAGTTCACTGTTTGATTTTGTTGAACCATGCAAGTTCAAAATTTGATGAAGCCATACAACTGGTAGATGCTTCAACAAAGCATATATTTGCAGTGTTCTGAAAGTACCGTGTTCCTTTTGTACTCGATAAAATCAGTGTTGTATTTACCTGGTATAAGAAAGATAGTGCGATGCCGACAGATAGAGTTGTATTTGCCGGGTATTAATTTACAAGGGTTGTGTCAAAAGCAGGCTGAGGAGAACACATGCACGGTCAGCTGCGCGGATTAGCCGATGGAACCAACAACAGGAGAAAGGACGAAAAATAGGAAGGAGATGGTGAGATTGGCATTGGGCAGTCGTCACGCCGTGTTGGTCGGATTAGGCCCAGCTAATCAATTGTTTTTTGGCAGCACTAGAGAATTAATGAATGCATGTTGTACAATTTTCTCTGATCTTTTCCCATTTTCTAACAATGAAATGTTGCTCAACTAATATTTGAGATGTAAATTAATATTTAGTCGTAGAAATTGATATATGTACTTCCTTTATTTTCTGCTATTTTTTATACTATGTGTTCATGCCTTCATGTCCAGACAGGCAACTTCATAACAATTGTTCTTGCAATTTAGATCTATTTCGTAATTTTTTCTACAAATACATTGAAAATTAACTTGAAAAGATTGCATGAATAGCAAACACACTATTATTTCTATGTCTCTTCATGCTTTCAAATTCAAAGAGAACATTCTAGCAATTCTGGTCGTCAGGCCTCAATTTGTAATTTACTTTACAAGCACTATATGAGGGATTTAACTCGACCAGACTGCGCATGAACAACATATATACACGATATGATCTCTTCCGCTGTCATGTTGGAACAACTCAACATGTATATCGTATATGCAAAATTATAATACACCCGGAGACCCGTAATCAACATGTGTGTATATGAAAAATCATAATACCCTGAAGACCAGTAGGGAAGAGCTACATCACCGAGACAAACAAGCTGTCTCAGCCCTCTGTGACCGAGAGAAACCAGCAAGCTCCAACTTCTACCCTCTTTCACAATATCACCAAGACAACCCAATAGGCAATTCCACCTCAGCTTGCGTTATAAAGATGAATAACTTGATCGGTATATCTAATCGTACTTCCCAGTTTCTTTGTATCCATGTTCGGATTATGTACAATTTCCATTAACAAGCAATTAATAAACAACCAGGGCACAATCGTCTCTCTTGTACAAGGCTGAGTAGCCACAAAAGAATGGAGTAATCAGCCGCACAAGAATGGGGTAAGATCGAAAAAGAATTAGAAATACAGAAAGAGTAAAAAGCAAGCCTTGTCAAGGCGAATAAGAACCCTAAAAAAAAGTTGGTCCCCAATTTTGAAATATTTTGCCAATCTTTTGGGAGTCAGAACATGCATACAACAACTTTAGCATTGTCTACACATGAAACAAACCACCAAAAACAAGAGCAGAAGAACTAGCTTCACCTCTCTATCACTACATCACAGAAACAAACCCAGCTGGAGGATCAGCATCTAAGAAAAGAACAAGAGCTTTGCAACACTGCATCCAGTTATCACTATCACTATGGTTTGTAGATCACGTACATGCATGTATCTATCAACCAAATGTACCCTTTCCTTGTATGATCTACCGTGTCACAAATCAAGTCTTGAATCGATTTATCAAATATTACAACAAAACTAAACTGCTTCTCAATCCATGTGGCGCGGCGTGCCGCCGCGCACTACCCGCTAGTTAGTTCTAGTGGTGCAAGATTTCTCGTCTCCGCAGTCACGTGAGACTTACGAGGTTGCTTAGCTTGCACATACACTTGACACTTAGATCCCTTGATAGTGGTGAAACTAGGGATTAAGTTCAACTTCGCTAGTCGTGACATGCAACCAAAGTTAACATGACAAAGACGTGAATGCCACACATTTGATTCACTATTGTTGCAAATATGATTAACAACTTTATTGCAAACGTCTGATAAGGATAAACGAAACAGGCCTCCTGACTCATAGCCTTTACCAACAAAGGTTCCATACTTGGATATTACAAATTTATTCGGCTCAAAGACAAGCTTGTAGCCATCTCTACACAGAAGAGATTCGCTAACAAGATTTTTATTGACGGAGGGGACGTAATGTACGTTCTTCAGCCGCACGATCTTCCCCGAAGTAAACTTCAGATGACCGTGCCAACACCACGAACAGAAGCACTTGAACCGTTGCCCATCAGCACGGTTGAAGTCCCTGCGGTCTGATAAGACGAAAACATGGAAATATCACCGCATACATGCACATTAGCACCCGTGTCAATCAACCAGTCAGGAGAATGACATACTGAAAGAATAGTGGGAAATATACCATACCCAACATCCTTTATGTCAGTGTCTCCAATGACAACATTAGTGGTCTTGCCGCCTTTCCCAGGATGACGCTTGTCATAGCGATTAGGGCAACTAGGAGCTCAATGATCAGGATCTCCACACACATGACAAGCACCTTTCTTCTTGCCATTCTTCTTCTTGAAGTTCTTGTGTTGCATAGCCTTGTTCTTCCCATCAAACTTTGCTTTACCATCAAACTTGCCCTTGTTCTTGAACTTGTGGGGCTGGAAGTTCTGCTTCTGTACCACATTGGCACTAGATCCTCCCTCAATACCTCGAGCACGTGTGTCCTTTGCTCTCGCCTTTTCTTCCACATCAAGAGTACCAATGAGATCCGGAATGGAAAACTCCTGTCTCTTATGTTTCAGTAAGGTAGCAAAGTTCCTCGATGAAGGAAGAAGCTTAGTGATGATACCCCCGACAACAAACTTGTTCGGTAGCATGCAATTGAAGTGCTCAAGTTCTCTAGCAAATGACTGTATCTCATGAGCCTGCTCAACCACGGAGCGCTCTTCAGTCATCCTGTAATCATAGAATTGCTCCATGATGTACAGCTCAGTGCCGGCATCCGAGACCCCAAACTTGGCCTCGAGTGCGTCCCACATATCTTTTCCATTATCAATTGACGCATAAGCATCAACTATGTTCTCTCCAAGAACACTCAAGAGCGCGGCCTTAAACAAGGTATCCATTTTCCGTAAAGCTTGTGCCTATTGGGCATCTTGCTCTCCTTCAGGTTTGCCAAGAGTGGCGTCATAGCAACTCATGGTTTGAAACCATAAGACTGCTCTCACGCGCCACCTCTTATAGTAGATACCCTCAAACATAGGAGGTCTCATGGAAGCAGCAAAACCACTTGGGGTAAATTGCCTATAATAAGGTTTTTGGATTGTTGGAAATATGAGCAATTTACCGAATGATTTTATTAAAAAAAATACTAGATAAAGCATGAGTAAAATAGCAAATATAAAGCAAGTCATGCAATCTGACAGAGAGAAGGTAAACATTGTCTGCATATATGAACTTGAGGTAAACACATCTAGAACAGACACTAGATGAAGTTGCTTATATGAAACAGAACCTAACATACGTAGGGCAGAAACTAGAGCCAAAAACTGTAGGAGGACTTCTAACAGAAAGAAGAAGAACACGTACGACACAGCAGCAGCAGAAGCGCTGGACTTGGGGTCGGTGTCCTCGCTTGCCATGTCGTCGAGGAGGTCGTGGAAGTAGTCGCCGGCGACCGGATCGTCCGTGGTGAAGCAGCCAGTAGTCGCAGGACTCAAAAGGTGCGGTCTCGGAGGCCTACTGTGCCGCAAGTATCTCGGGAGAGGAGCGACCTCTCTTATATAGGCACAGCAGAGGGACGGCTCGGCTCATTCCCGCAACCCGCGGCGCGGCACGGCGGGCGGCGGAGGAGGAGCGCGCGTGGATGTCCCTCTTGTTCTCATGCTCATACAAGTGAGGAAAGAACCTCCCTTATAAGGAGGTCCAATTCCCACTCAACTAGCAATGTGGGACTAAACTTTAGTAGTATCCTTTGCCTTGCACAAATGGGTTAAGTGGGCCTCTAGGATTTATTAGAAATTTCTGAAATAGTTATTGGACTGCCCCAATATAGACTAAATTCCAGCATCTACGCCGCGTGTCTTCTCCCTCGTGTCGCCCTTGCCTTGCAGCCGGCCATGGTCTCCAGCCCCTCCTCCATGTTCTCATTGCGTCATGCTCAAACGGCCAAGGTCTCTACCACTTCTTCCAGGTTGTCATCGCATCCAGGCTCGCCAACGTGTCACCTCGGGCATTAGGTTCATCCCAGTAACACGTACGATCAGGTCTCAACAAGCTCCCGACCGGTGACTGGATGATGACATATAGCTTCTCTTGATAGGTTTTATTGACGCAAGGTAATAGAAGCAAATTCCATAGATTTAATTGTGCCAATGCTCCGGCGCCATTCTGATAAATATGTCTAGAGTTTCATGACATTGTTCGTGTTACTTTTTATTTATTTGAACAAGATGGTATAAACGTTTGGAACGTCCCGCAAAAACAAATATGGCGTGTTCATCCATTAAAATAGTCTAATCGAGTGATCTCACTGCTTCTTATTTTTCTTATGTTAGTACAGAATTAACAAGAATATTATCAGTATTCAAGGGGTTGATCTATTGGTGCCCTTCAATACTATGGATTTTAAAAATAATAGACAGATCAAGCCCAAGGACGTCCAAGAGATCAATAGAATAGATCAAGTAGCATCCGCATACGAGAGAGGCGATATGGTGGACGAGCTCGCATGCTCCTGCTAAGTGGACCAATGGGACAGTTTGATGTTGGAGGTGTCATTTACTGCTTGGTAACGGAGGGTTGACGAAGCAATGAGTGAACGTTTGGGTGGGCTGCACATGACAGGGTGTACAGTTGGTAGACGCTGCTATTCTGCGGGTACTTTTTCGTGAGTAAAAAGGGCTAGCAACATACTTCCTCTATTTCACAAAAAAAGCAACATGCATCCTCTATTTCACAAAAAAAGCAACATACTTCCTCTAAAACAGATAAAGTTAGCAACACACTTCCATAAAAATGCTAGTGGGGCGAACACTCTATTATCATTATTTTCCTTTGGTTCTCTTTACATTTTATTTTCAGCTTTACTATTCTTTTGGGTAAAATACAAGAGCTAAAAAAAACGTGTTCACGTACATCGAAGAAATGTTCGCGGATATAACAAAAGTTCATGTGTATTACAAAAAAAGTGTGGTAAAAAATGTTCATCATGTTAAAAAATCATCGCATGTTAAAAAATCATGTTGTATTTAAAATCTTATCTGTCGTGCACAAAAAATTATTCATAGCATAGTTCAAACATGTTTATCATGTGATATAAAAATACCCATCATGCGTTAACACTCTTTATTATAGTTACATGAATTATTTCTTAAATGTGTGAACACTTTTAAAAGAGTGTTCATCCGGTATTAATAAAATTCATCAACTAATTGAAATTTGTTCCTCATGTATTTAAAAAATTCATTGTGTTTGCCAAAATTGCCCATAGTATAATTCAAAATCTTTAACCATACATTGAAAAGTGTTCATTTTGTATTAAAAATCTTCAGCATGTATTTAAAAAATATTCACCATGTATTGAAGATGTGCATGATATATCTTTAAAAAACACAATGTACTAAAATATATTTGTTGCGCATTTTTAAAAAAGAATCATCATGCATTAAAAGTTCATTATTTGTGTATCATAATGTGATCCTTTATGTATCATAAAATGTGTGTACTTTAAAATGATTTGCTCGGTGCGTAAACCATGTCATGAGTGCGACATGCGTCACACGGGGCCCACACACGTCTATCCCGAATCTTCTCCCCACTCTCGTCTTCTCCGAATCCCCATCTATCGATGCGCTCTAGTCTCTCAGCCTCCTCATTCCAACCACCTTCTCTAGCATCTGCACGCATTGTTGTGGCCCAGATGTTGCTGCCGACGGACCTCCAATGCAACGCCGCCGGTGCTGCGACCCAGGCCTCGCCATCGGTGAAGCTCCAATGCAACGCAGCCGGTGCTGCGAACCAGGGCCTCCCCGCCGATGGAGCTCCAATGCAACACATTGCTGTGACTCGGATGCCCATATGTCACCGCCGGTGGAGCTCCAATGCAACATCGCCGGTGCTGCAATCCGAGGCCTCGCCGCCAAACGAAGCTACAATGCAACGCGATGCTGTGATTCGGATGCCCAGATATCGCCGTCAGCGGAGCTCCAATGCAGCGCCGCCGGTGCTGCGACCTGGGCCTCGTCGCCAACGGAGTTCCAATGCAACACTGCCGGTGCTGCGACCCGGGCCTCGCAGCCGATGGAGCTCCAATGCAACGCGTTGTTCAATGTTTAATGTTTGTTTACAAAATGTTTGCCATGTGTCTTTGAAAAATGTTCAATGTTTGTTTAAAAAATGTTCAATGTGTATTTAAAAAATGTTTGCCATGTCTTTGAAGAATGTTCACTGTTTGTTTAAAAATATTACTGTGTATTTTAAAAATGAACGGTAGTTGGGTGTGCAACTGTTGTTGCGCGTGACCAATCGATATATAGTTGTGTGTCACGGGCGTGCAACTTCAGTTTTGCTCACGCAAGATGACTTGTTGCGCGGTGTGTGGATAAAATAAAATCAAACTCAAATAGATATAAATCAATTAAACGGAAAAGATTCTTATAAACCTTCACGTAAAATCAAATGGCATAAGAGTTGGATAGACTTTGTTAATTCTTTTCTAGGTTAGAATTAGTAAATAATGTTTAAAACTACACGAGGATATTTTCACAGCGATGAAGATTTGTTTCTGTTAAATGGAGAATTTGCTTTCAGAATGATTTACGAAGCACTGAACCATCAAGAGAAAAAAGAACAATACAAATCATAGTTCGTCCATTCATTCAGAATGAATTAATGATATATGCACCGCAAAAGAAAAAGAGTAATCATACGTGGAATCCAGTTCCAAGCTGATGCGTTACTCAAGACTTCATATGTGCTTCACGCTTGTCATCTACTCCCTCCGTCCAAAAATACTTGTCATCAAAATGGATAGAAACATATGTATCTAAAACAAAAATGCATCTAGATACATCCCCTTTTGTACATTTTGATGAAAAGTATTTCCGGACGGAGGGAGTACGTGAGAAACTTTCCTTGTGGGCCAACGGTACATGATGGAATGAGTCACTTGTACTAGGACGGCCTCACACGACCATGCACTGTGCAATGGGCCCCATGATTCCTAACATCAATAGTATACTCCTGCCAGTTCAGATCTAGAGACGAACATGCAGCCAGGATAAAGTGTGCAGGCGAGGACGAGCACTCCTTTCAATTTTGGATCCGCGTACTTGCTTATTTACTGGAACGGAATCTCATCCGATGAGGTTAGGATAAAGATATGAATTGTAATAAGTATACATTTATTCTGAAGTTTCTATTTTCACATGCTCTTTTAATGGACCATATTGAAAATGCAGACGTGTGCTTTGTGTCCTGAGAACCCATTTTTTTCTTGATTAAAGTGTTGATCCGCTGTATCCATTAGTTACTCTGAAGATTGAGAGTCTTATTTCTTCGTGCATCATCAAGGTAAGACGATGAGACGAATCTCGATGGATTGATATTATTCCTTAAACAGTAAAATAATGTTTGGAGATTATAGGATCCCATTTGTAATTATGTGTGGTCTATGGAGACACAAGTATTGATTACTACAAGTAACTACACATCGTCGTTTTGTAAAAAATGTATTGTTTTACAACCGACGCCGTTATTTTTACACTAGTTTGTAAGTACGAGGTGAGGTGGAGATGAGGATCGCTGAAAGGTTTGAAGATGTGTGTAGTTCAGATACAGACTAATGATGAAGAAAAAGTTCTGTATATATCCGCCCATTGCTGCACACATGCTACGTGCCCTCATCTTTCTTCACGTCGATTGGAGCCTAGAGCAGCCTGGACACGTTGAGTACAACAAGTCACGTCAGTTTTTTACCCTACTTGCAGACCGATATAGCCATATCTCTAGATTTTGTCCCCGATCTTTATCAGCTAGTAGTACAAGTAGAGTACGTGCTTGCTATGTACTCCCTCCGTTCCTAAATACTATGTACCCATATCACTATTTTTGATACAATACAGATCATTATAACATGGCGTATCACCAGTTCGCCACGCTATCAAGTCTTACACTTACTCCACAAAGTGGAATGAATAGTTAATGATCTACGAAAAGAGGGCTAAAAGTTGATAATACCGTTCATGAGTGCTACCCTGCATCACAGCAGGCCATCAACAAAAGAGTAAAAAAGCTTCAACACTACAACATCCCAGTGAAGATCTAAAGCGTTTGCTTGTTTGCCAAACAGATTTGTGTGAATTATTGTTTCCAAGATTGTGCACCCGTTGCAGGCATGATGCTAAGCATGGCCTCTTCCCCCAGATCATGTTATGCTTATATCAATCACTGCGGAGCTCAGACATTGATAGCAACTAAGACACAAGTCGCTGGCACTGCCGACTTGGAGTCACTGGCGCCAGCACTAGTGCCATAGATGCCTACGACCCGACCCTACAACAGTGTATGACGAGGACGGTTGGCTGCTCCTTTCATCCATCCTGTTGTGATTAAGCTCTTGTTACCCTTTGGTTTGACACTAAAACACTCAGGTGAGCCCCCTTTTTTATTTTTTCTAGCAAAATGAATGAAGTGCCTAGGGGATATATCATGATAGGCATCAACATCATCGTCATCAGATTCTCCATCTGAAAATGGCTGTGCCAGAGACGCCTCCAACGGCGGGAACTCAAGCATCAATGGTGGCCACGATGGAGGCGGATTTGCTGGTGGTAGCGTGGACGATGACAATGATGACGTTTCAAAAGTCGTGCTACACATGTAGCACACACTTTCATTACCTTCTTCCACAACAAAACGATGATGATGACTATCCCTCCTCCATCCGGCCACCTTCCGCTCAATGCAACTCGAATTGTATCCCTTTGCACCAGCGACAACAACCTCCTCTACGGCAACAACGTAGCAGGCGAAGAACTTGGGAAGCCAGACCTGGAAGCAGCTGAGCTCATCTGTGTCGAATTCCAGAACCACTCTCCTCAAGGAATTCAATGAGCCATCAAATCCACATGGACAATTCAATTTGGGAAGGAAGTCTAAACCCTCGCAGCAATTTTCATCTTTGCCAGAATTAATGGAACTGCACGGCCTAAAATCAGACAGAACGGCAATCTGAATAACCGGGTCTGAAACTGTTTAACGGAGATAGTGGAGCCAGCTGAACTTTAGTCGGAGCTCGCGGATCGTGGGGCAACAGCGCAGCAGGTTCACAATGGTGGTAGCTGCAACGGCGTGGTTGGCAGGGTAACCACATGTTAGTTCCAGGTTTGGAAATAACATTGGTGAGTCATCATTGTTGTCGGCAGCTATGTCGGAGATGGAGTAGACGGTGACTTTGAGGAACCTTATGTGCGGCACGACCAGGGCCGGTCCTGAGATTTTGGGGGCCCGGGGCGAGACTAAAACCCGGGACCCTCAATGTAGAAATCATGATAATAAAAATTAATATACATATATACGAAATTTTACCAATAACATTTAAATGCGTCAAAATCGGTATATGTATCAAATAATTTATACATATTACGTAAAAATGTCCTAATCCATCATGTGTCAAGGATCTCTGATTCCTTTATCCTGCTAATGCTAGACTTGATGATCTTACATCAGAAGCAAAAAACTTTTCGACATCTTTTGAACAAACTCCTGCTAATGCTAGACTTGAAGATCTTACATAGCAGATGCAAAAATCTTTGTCAACACCTACTGAATAAACTAATCACTTTCAATCATGTTCCTTTCCATTGCTTAATTTCCTATGATAATGAGCATATGAAAAATGTCTTACTGCATCATCTATATAGTATATGCCATTTTTTTGCCCTCTCTCATAGGCCCTTTCTCGACCAAGATTACTCTTGCTTTATTATCAAGATCATCCCAATTACTTTTATAAATACCAGCAGTATAAATTGGCTGTTCATCAACAATAGGTGGATTGTGCATGTACATCTGATGAATTACCTACATGCTCAGAGGCACTTACATTCTTATGGTTGATGTTGGTGTCAACATTTTCTTGTTGAGAACTGAACTTCCATTAGTTCGTTGCCCTTCCTCAACTATCGCCAACTATCTTAAAAAGATTATGATTATTTTCACGCTGTCATTGTACCAAGTCACAATGCTGAAAATAAATAATTTATCACTACAAGATGAATAATACTTTCTTCCAGATGACAGAATAAGACACAATGCTGAATTTTTTTTTTTTTACATCAATAGACAATTGTTGAGCAGTGCCTATGTGCAGCTATTCATCTAGGAGACTAGGAATCTCAATATGAATAGAAGATTTACTTTGGATGGTCAAATCGTTCATGGACGTAGAGCAAATTAGGGTTGCGACGGCCCCTAGAGAATTGAAATTTGGTGGACGATCTGAATTAGGGAGGAAAATTGGATTTGGGAGAAAGGGGAAAATGAGAGGGGAGCGCACAATTGCGTACAGACAAGCGTCGGCGGCCGCTGGGAAATTGAAAAATCACTGCATGAAATGCGTGTGTGATGGAATAGGAAGGGATCTATCAGTTCCTTTTTTCGGCTGCACGTACTAACTAACGAATCGGAAGGATCAATCAGTTCCTATTTTTTCGACGTGCTCGTACTAACTGGAACGAATCAATCGCTGGCTAGGTCCCTTCCTGGCTACTAGTACGTTTTTTTTTTTTTAGAATCTCACAAAGCTTTATTACTGAATCATAATGTTCATAGGTACAAAAAGAAGATCGCCGGGTTGTCCTAGCCAAGTGTGTCGGCTAAACCCTAAAGATAACGCATGCTTTGCGAGATTATGGGCCTCCGTATTGGAGGTCCTATACTCATGAGTAAACGAACATGAAATAAAGGTAGTTGCTCTAGTCTTGATTTCCTCGACAATGGCTCCAAATTCTGCTGAGCTTCCCTGTCTGATTGCATCTACCACCACCTTGCAATCGGAGGCAACAAGTAAATGGTTGATATAGAGATCTTCTGAAAGTGCTAATGCCTCCTGAACAGCTAGTGCTTCTAGCACTTGGGGGTTGTGCAGTCCTCTGAAAACGAGAGCTGACGCTCCCATGAACAAACCTCTCTCATCCCTGCAAACCACACCAACTGCGCCAAACGTACCTGGGCGTGACACGGCCGCGTCCACATTGAGTTTGTAGTAATCTGTTGGTGGTGGAATCCACGTACGGGGTCGTGGTACTGCTATCCCATGTGCTTCCTCCTCCTTCTTCTTCAAAAACTCTATGTCTGATAAGTAAGCTTTGATGAAGTTGTCAGTGGCAAACGGATTCTGGTATATATCCTCATGTATAGCTTTCCGTCTTGCACTCCAAATCGCCCATAAAGTAACAATCATCAACTGAAATTGCTCCGGTGGAAGAGAGTCATTCATGGCAAAGAGCCACAGCCGTGCGTCAGGTTCTGAGGTTGCCCACATGTGCTCGACCATCTCGGCTTCTGAAAGTGCCCACACACACCTAGACACATTACACTCCAGCAAAGAATGCCGCCAGCTATCCTGCCCTCCGCATAGGGAGCAAGCACTCGTAGTGGCCATATGACGATGGTGCGTACGTTCCATCCTGCTGCGTGAGGCCCAGCCGTCCAGTTCATAGAAAAATATATAATGACCGGAAATATGTTTGGCCATAGCCGATGTGTCCCTGGGGAGGGGCCCCTCGATTTGGGGGGCCCGGGGCGGCCGCCCCCCCCGTCCCCTCTCAGGGCCGGCCCTGGGCACGACAACCAGCACCGAACAGTCCAGCTGCGACGCGCCATGGGAGTGTGTGGCGAGCTGGACTCGTTCCAGATGTGGCGTGGGCGACTTGAAGTAAAAGGCAGTGGTGGAACACATGGACTGGGTGTACTGGAGCTGGTACAGTTGTAGAGCGTCAAGCTCGACGATGCACTCGCCAATTCCACGGGTGTTCTTGCCATCGAACACGTGGAGGTTGGCCATGGCGAGCACCATGACCACCGGGCAGCGGAGGCGGAACGGGATTTGCGGTAAGAGTAAGACACCTCTATCTGTGATATGCTAAGGGACTCCATGCGGAGGTCGACCAGTCTGGGTGCAGCATCAAAGACGTTCTGAAGCGTGTTGATGTCGACACCACAACGGCGCAGTCGCAGTGCCTCCAAACACGGTAAGGCGTTAGCGGGTTTCCGCCTGGGAGGGTCGTCGTACCAGCCTGGCAGCCAATAATCCACTTGCTCCCAGCCCCAGCTGACGTAGTAGCCTGTGAGGTCAAGGACACGAAGAGACGCTAGCGGCAGCATCTCCAAATCCAATTTGAAGTCGCACCACAGAGTCGACGGCAGAGGCGCGGCATACATGTATGTGTATTGCAGGCAGCCGCCATCCTGGCACTCTATGCGGAGCTGCTCCACGCTGGCCTCAACAGCCGAGGTCAGGGCGACGTTGGGGATATCCTCGTCGCCAATGAGGACGGTCATCTTCTTGATGACACGGCGGCACGAACGGCCCAAGTGGAGCTCATTGTGGGCACTAGCGCAGGAGACGTAGTCGAGGTTGAGGGCGGCGGTGTGGCGCCAGAGTTGGCCGCGCCATCTGCGGGAGAGGGCAGTGGTGCTGGCGGCTTCACGGGAAGGAGCGAAGGAGAGGATGTGGATTAGCAGGTCGTCCGGGAGATCGGAGAGCTGGTCCGCCGATGCTGCGGCGGCGGCCATTGATGCGTCGATCGGATTGACCTTGCACGCACGGCATCGGCTTCGTTATTACCTACTCCTTCCTTTCCGGTTTATAGGGCTTATCTCAAAATTTTAGTCTTTTCATTTTATAAAGCTCAATTTGGTTGTTTCCCATCACATGTTCAGATTCCAAGGTGCATTAAATCATTGCATGCAAGTATTGAGAGAAAATTGACCAATGCATGTAATTTATGCATGCATGCATTGCAATTAATGCATTGATAAACATAATTTTTTGAGAAAAACAAGAGCATTAATTAGGTGCTTTTGCAAACTACAAAAAGTATTTCATCACTCACCATCTACCTTGATTGGTGAGAATTTTGAATTGAGCCTTATAAACCGGAAAGGAGGGAGTATGTCAATTGGGCTTCGTTAGCGTTACCTATATGGACTACGGGATTTATTTATTCCTGAGAATCCATGCAAACTGACCAAAAAAAGTCCAATGGGCTAAAAAGCCCAATTGATTGCTTGCTTGTCAAAAGAGAAAACGCTGTGTGACACAAAAACGTACGCACACAGAAGTCGTATCTTTGCTAAAAAAAACTTAGACAGAACTCGTACTCATATTTTTTTAAGCTGGGGAGAGGAGCTTATTTTTTTTAAGCCGCCCAGAAGAACTGGCACTTACACAGTATAGAAAACCAAGGAAAAATCTTAAGTTGTGTACCACGCACAGTCGTGCTCCTGTGCCGCGGCACTAATCTCGCTCGAATCCATGAACCATGGCAATGGCGGCCGCGAACATCGACAACACATGTCAAGACCGCCGGCACGAGCGGGTACGACGCCCTGCAGGTCGGGTACCACAGAGTGCGCGAGGACAAGCTCACCCGCCAGAGCTGGGCCACCTCTATAAGGCCAGCGCGCCGCCGCTGCGGCACATGCAAGAGTACCGGCCGGTGACCGTCGGCGCCTTCGACCCAGCCCAGGTGCTCGAGTTCAACAAGATCCTCAAGGAGGGCGGCCTCATCGACGTCTCCGCAAAATATTTCGGAAAGAGATTTCAAGGTAGATGACGTCGAGGCGGTCGAAGGAGTAGGCCGCCACCACGAGCACCGGCATGCATAACATCGGAACGTATGATGTGTCGCGCTCCCGCTACATGTCCGATGATGGCGTAGACTCCATGGATATCGAGAGGTACGAGGAAGGTGGCGGAGGGCCCAAATACGGAAGCGGCGGCGAAGAGGTGGGAAGTTGCACTAGCCGTGGCCCGGGGCGAAGCCAATGGTGGAGGCAGCTCAAATCCTGCAGCGGCGGCCGGGGCCGTGAGAATTTTTTCCGGCTCCAACCGGAGGAGTAAATATACTCGCTGGTTGGACCCACAGCCAGCCCAAATCTAGGGAAGCCAAGAGAATTGTTTCTCTTGCCCACAACGAGCGAATATACACTTACTCCTCCGGTTGGACGAGGACTAAACATTTTACTCTATAGCACATAAGGGATGTTAGAAATGCCCAGCAAGGAGTAAAATGAACATGAAAAATGAAAACTTTACTCCCCTATGGCCTTTTAGGGGATCGGTTAGAAATGCCCTGAGCGGCCTTTCTTCTTTACAAACTACAAAGTCTATTTAATTAACCACTCTACATCATTTTTTCTATTGAATAATTACGTTAGTGTGTTAGAGACTTAGCACGTATAAACAATATTGGTAGTTATATTAGTTTGTTTTTATTTTCAATATTTGTGAAGATGTGCATCAGTTTAGTGATTATTATTTTCATATTTTCTCTACTCTTGAATTGTTCGAGGAGCATAGTTTGCCAAGTCGCTTAATGTGTCACGCATCCAAAATTTCCACGAGCTCCTGTGAAATCAAAGTTAAGTTTTACTTTATTAGTTTGATAAATCTATACATAATTCATTGAGTTCGAATGAATTTGTATTATTCTTGCTCAGTTCATAAAACAGAAAGAATCATGTATGAAATTATACATGTTGAGAGCTATATAATCAAGTGAGAGTATGGTTCCATTTTCTTATAAGCAAAATTTCATTTTGTTAGGGCCTCATTTTGCATTTTGCACCAGGCCCTGAATTCCTGGAGAACGCACTGAGTATCGTTTTAAATAGCAGGCTATGAGAAATAGCGATGGTCCTATAAATCAGCCTTAGCGAGCCTATAGCTAGCTATTTTAGAACTTATTTGGACTATTATACGTGAATACTATAACACCTCATTGAGCAGCACCCTACTCAAAACTCTACAGTCGGTCTACCATCCTGCTGATATTCCTCTTTGTTTTTTCTATCTTTAAAGTTCCCTGTTGGTCCCGATGAAAACTTGTACGATCCATGGACCGGCAACACGTAGCTTCGCATGGTTTCGTACTTATTTAGCAACAGATTAACACAGCTAAAGACACCACTAAGGCCTTATTTGGTTTGGAGGTTTTTCATAGGAAAAACATAGGAACAAGGATTCTAGAGGAAAATTTCCTATAGATACATTCGGTTTGTAGGAAATACGTACAGAGATTTCGTAGGAATACTATTTATTTTCTGTGTTTTGAAGGAAACTATACATTCACTCAAAGCTCAATTTACGCGTAGAAACGAGACAAGTCAATTCCTTAGGATGGCAAGTGCCATCCTATCAAATTCCTAGATTAATCCTAATTTCTACGTTTTAGTTTCCTCCAAACCGAATGAGCCCTAGAAACTACTTCACTGCTATCTAATTGGCGGTCTAGGCCTAGGCTAGCTTGTTAATTGTGTTAGTTATCTCGCAAAAAAATGCGTTAGTTAACTGTTGTGTTGCCGCGGTCAACGATTTCTGCATAAGAAGCAACATGTATGCTTTGGACTCTTCCTCTTCTAAGTTGTTCCCAACATTTTTGTTCGAGTCCTCACACTAGTATTGGGTACCGTAAATTCTCTTTTTTTTCCGTTTCTTAACTTGTGTGAAATCTTTCTTGGTGTCAGTCGATTTCCATAGGTAGAAGAAAGCCAGGGGCCGGAGCTCCATAACTGAGACGTGGGCATGCGGCTGGCTGCAACGTACTTAGGGTATGGGCTGCCCGACTAGGAGGGAGCCGGCGAGGAGAGGTTGGTCGCGACGTTGCATATAGAGGCGAGATGGAGGTTTGACATGGGTGGATGACGTGGGTGAGGTCCAAATCACGAACTATGCGTCAAAACGCTTGAGAAATTAAAACAGAAAAAAAACCGCGTGTCCCCGTACCCTTGGGCTACTAGATCAACGCTGATCAAACTGTCCAGGTGCAAGCACTGTTTTAAATAGCGGGCTATGAAAAATAGCAGCGGACCTCCAAATCAGCTATAGCGGGCTATAGCGGGCTATAGCAGGCTATTTGTGAAGGCGGCCATTTAGCGGCACCCTGCTAAAAAGGCTATAACGGGCGCTATAGCCGGCTATTTAAAACTATGGGTGCAAGTAATCGACGCTGAGCTCTATTTTTGGGGGAGAGGAGGGCAAGATCAACGCTGAGCTGTTGCCTATAAATGTGCTGCATCCTACGGGTGTGGTGATTCGAGATAGCTATGGTGTGTTTATTGCCGTTGCATGTTCCTTGTTGCTTATATAGCAAAAAAGAAAAAGCCGATGAAACAGGGTCTCATGGTAGCAAATGAGATGGTTCTACACTCAATTAAAATTTAGTCAGATTCGGTGGAGGTCATTCCCGCATGTTCAGGTCACGGCAGAATCTGGAACGGAAGCTTCAGAAATGTACGCGGAATGTTTTATCCTGGCTGGGATGATAGGTTCATTTCTGTTTTCGCATTGCTTGAGGGAAGCCAACCTAGGGGCCCATTGTTTAGCAAAGAACGTTGTTGATAATAATGTAGCTTGTAAATGGGAGGTGAGCCCCATACTTCCTTGTTGAATGCCCTGCATATTACCTACTAGATCGGGTTCGCGCCGTGGCGCGAGGGTGCCGGTCAGAACGTTTAGACAAAACATGTAATAATTTATCGGTAAGAGCCCAGGAATAGCATGTGTAGACAACCAATTGTGTTAGAAGCAAAACATAATGGGACTGCAGATGAACAGAATCAAGTTCGGTGCTTTCATACGACCAGAGGTAAAACACAGGACCATACATTACTTTTTACGACAGAGAGATAGGAATTAAAATCTGAAATCTATACATGCCTTGTTCAAAACAAAGTGAAAATAGCAACATACCACCAAGTGGTACCTTCCACTACAAAGACAACAACGGGAATCTAAAGGCAGATATCGAGGTTGGAACAAGCAAACCATCAAACAATTGTAATGACGAATTAAAAGTAACCGTCACAGGAGACTTGCTGCCCAGACATGTCTTGTGATGGTAAATTGCAGGGGCAGCTTTAGAGCTTGCAACATGAGGGCAAAAAATGTGGGAATAGGGAATCACCATTAGATAGTCATCATCCTATAGAGGAAAGTCAAGGATAAAATAATTGTTTTACAAAAGGATATGCATGCAAGAGTACTGCTGCTGTAAAACTACTGAAACTACTCCACAGAATTAACAGAATTAAGATGATCTCCTGGAGTAGTTCAAGCAATACTGGAGTAGTTCAAGATACTGAATCTTGGTGCAGCACTAAGCATGAGATACAATACTCCACAAAATTAACACAATCAAGAAAGTATAAAAGCAAGTTAACAATCTAACAAGGCAAGTTTCAGTACTGCACCAAGTCAAAATCTACTGCAATCTTTAAGCTACTGAATATTCCAAAACAGTGAAGTGAAGTTTCATATTAAGCTACTGCAATCTTTCTCTTAAATCTACTCATGCATCTGTGGAACTTAGCAGTATTCATTTAAGAATGGAGTAAATTAACTTGGCAGTATGCAAACTTTGAGTAAGTTGACTTGGCATTATATTGAAATTCCACTTCAGTCTTTAAACTACTGTAACCAGTCGGAAATCTACTGGAAACCCCCCAAAAAAGTTCATCTTTTGTACTGAGTACCTTGCGGATGGCGTCGCAGCCTGCGAGGACCTCCTCGATCTGCGTGCACTTCCTCGCCGGGTTATTCTTGTCATCCTCACTGGCTTCCTCGAGCTTGGTCTTGGCCTTGCCGGCGGCACCGGGCTTGGACTTGGGCTCCCACTTCCACTTGTGATCAAAGCTGACGTCGTTGGGGGGAGGCGAGCTCCGCCTCCCACATGAGAGCCCGGTCCCGCCGTGCGGCTTCTCCTCGGCCGTCCACTTCACCTTGCAGCCCCCCGGGGAGGCGGCGGCGTAGGTGTACTTGCGGGGAGCCGGCTGTGCGCCTTGGTGCGAAGGTTCCGGTCCAAACGTTGTAATTAAGCAGGTAATGGTGAAGTTAGTAGGAAGGTTTGAGAAACTATTTACATCTAAAAAATCAAAGTAACCATCCACGATAGATGAGTTTACCATATCACAAACAACAAAATAAACCCAATGCAAGGTAAGCAAGGCATAGTCAATCCACGGGATAATTGATTTGCATGGTCACGACAAAAGCAGTAAGAGAATTGGCAGTGAACTGGACACTAAAACTGAACATTTTTGTGATATTCTAAAAACCAATGGCTTCCTCTTCAGCCCCCTCTGGAACCTATAACAACACCAAAGCATAGCACTTTCTTTCAGACAGACGCCTTCGCCTACTTCAAAAGATAGCATAGAAAAACCATATAAATTAGGGATTGGTTCCTAGCAGGACACTTCTGCTATGCCATAAAGAAACATATAAATCAGTGGTCCATATAAATTAGGTGGCAAATGAGTAAGAGTTGTATCCCTCTGTTCAAAAGATAGCACGGTACACCAAAATCAAATCATAGCAGTAGTCCAAGATAACTTATTCATATGGTTCTTCAATGGCATACAATGGTGCAAACCATATAAATTAGGCGTCAAATGAGTAAGAATAGTAGACCTTTGTTCAAATGCAAAGGATTAAGCACAAGGATTTAGCAAGTGCAGCAGGGCATAAAGTTCGGTACAAAGCAAAAGCATTTAGCCTGATTATTAAGAGCAACAGAGCATATAGTTCTGTGCTAAAGAGTTTCAGAAGCAAGCATAGTGGCAGTGAGGTCAATATCGAGTAAGCAAACCAGATACAGGGCCAACCCAAAATGGTCCAAGTACCCTATTTTCCATACATCTTAGATAGCAAACCACATAAAGCTTGATGCACTATTATCTTTGACTCAGTCAGACCCAAAATAAAGCATTGATTACATCTTAGATAGTAACTTGGGCATTGATCACATCTTAGATAATAACTTTGGTAAACAACCTGTTTTTTAAAAGCAATAGTGTAGGCTGGTTTTTTAAATCTTTCGGCCATTGATTAGATGCAATAGTATAGACTGGTTATATCATTTTCGAGATCGATTTCCCCCCTAATATATCTGTGAAAGTGAGCATCATATGTGCAATGAGAAGAGCTGGAGCTGCAATTGAGGAAAATAAAACAATTTTTGTGGCACCATAAAAATGCAGTGATCTGACCTCTCCGACATCGAATGCGGGCGTGCGGCACTCATCAAATGTTTGATTTACTCCCTAACGGCCCCTTGCCTCCTCCACGGTGCTAGCGAGCAAATATGGCACTAAAGATTTTCAAGTTACCATGGCCATGAGAAAGAGACATACATATGTGGTTGAATAATACAAAATAACAAACAACATTGCCATTGGGACCGAGCCGACGTACTGCTGCTACTCCTCACCATGATACGCACAAGGCAGTCAGCCCTGGCATGCATGCTAATAAAAGGAAAAGAAACAGTAACATCATTGCCCCCCATTTATAAGTTGCTTCCTCTAAATTCCTATCTATCAGCTGACAATAACCTGAAAGAATACCAGGCACATGAACCTTACATGTAAGCACAAAACACGAGCATGCAACAATTTTTTAAGATAAAGGGTGAAAACAGATGTGCATCAATTACCAGGTCATTTAAGTTAAAATAACCATTAGCCAAACAATGAAGTTCACTATATGGAAACCATTTAACTTTAGACATTGCTACCTTTCAACTGGAAAATACCACAGCTGTGTATGCAGTTGCATGGCACTAACAAAACTTCCAGTACTATAAGAAAAGATCTGGCTATTTTAATTACCTCCATGGTTATTGAACAAGAGCAAGATTGACTTGATTTGCACACAAGCACTTACAGTTGCCCAGGGGAATGAGAGGAGAGGAGAGGACGGAACACCTCGGCCGGGTCCTTGTCGGGAGCGATGGTCGGAGGAGCTGCAGGAGGCCGAGGCACCGGATCTACGACCAGCAGTCCGCCGGCCATGACGGTACTCGTCGGCATCGGCGAGGGAGTAGGGGAGGAGGAGGCCGACCCCCCACGCTGCGTCCCATACGCCACCGCCTTTGCCTCGCCTCACCATTCCTCCTTCCCTCACGTGGGAGCCGGAGCCGGGGCCAGGCGTTAGGGTTTGGGAGGCGCCAGATCAGAGGGGTGGAAGGAGGAGGCCATGAGGGGAGGAAGCCGAGCGGCGGCGGGGAAGGAGGAGAGGGAGGCGCTGGTGGGGACAGAGTGTTGTGGTATGTTTTTTTGCGCTTGTAAAAGAGTGGTGGGCCTGTACAAGACAGTACAAGACAATTAAGAAGGAAATGAAGGCGGGGTGAAATAATTTGGCTAATATAGAACTTGTGGCAGAGGGTTACCATCAACATCATTGCTGGCATCAACTTGAGTTATATAGTTAGCATTAACATCAAAACCAGCATCTAATTCCTCTTGTTTAACTGCGAGTCTCTGAAAAAAGATAGTAGAAGCATCACATTGATTTAATTGTTGGTGGTTTTAGCTAGGAGGGCTAATCGAAAAATATGATTGTGTTCATTAATACAACTATCTAAAACTAATCACATATATCTGTAATAGAACACAACTTCATAGTCTTTGTGGCTTCATATAAAGTGGGTGTTCACATGGTCATTTTACAGAATGAGTAAAAATTGTAGGTTGGTATAATCATAATTTGTGACTTTGTGAGTGAGTGCCTTAAGAAGTTATTTTCATTACTGTAAAACAACATAATGTTTAGGGATACTCTTAGATGTGGTCCCAAAATATCAGTAGAAGTAGCGAATATTTTGTATTGCCTTTTAACCATGGCCTACCAGGAAAAAGTGACAATACTCACACGGTCACATGATGATAACTCTAAATTCCACACATATAATTAGCATGCTGATAGTGTTATTATCATGTGAAAAAGATCATAAATTGACATATACATTTGCTGCTAGCCATGGCCTGTCAACTTCTGTGTGAGTATTAATATATTCGAGTGTGGATTATTAGTAAGCTAGTTAAATACTTTCAGAGCATTAATCTGAATCACATACTTACACATGGACCGTGTAGGTTCCTTTTCTAACATTTAGAATGTCGGCAATTTTCCCTTTTAAAGTATAATAAAAATGCAGAGAAGCAAGTTTCCTTCCCCTCTTATTATTAATCCACATGCTGATATGCTTCATGACGAGCAGGCATTTGTCATCCCTCATCTTCTCATGTTAGAATCACTCATTTCTCATTTGCTCATGTATGTCTGCTAAATTATCTGGTAAGAAAAAGTTCTAACACATATTTTACTCAACAACAAAGTACGTGTTTCATGTTTGTGACTTGTGAGTACCTCACAAATATGTGTATGTCCGTGTGTGTGTGTGTGTGTGTGCGCGCGCGCGCGCTCAAAGAACCGTATGTGCTCATGTGTGCCGCTCATCAATTACTCCGCTATCTGAAACCTAACCCTAAATTGTATACCAAAAACACACAAAAACTGAGAGCAAGACCAGACTAAACTTCATCTGATCTCAATAAAAGGGATTATAAAACAGCTAGACTATCAACCTACGCCATCTTCTTTTTCACGCCTTGGATAGTATATCTTTAAATAGAACTGTTCGTGCCAACTTAATGTATTGCAGTAATTCAAAGAATAAAAATTGTCTAAAAGATGAATATTAAGGAAAGAGAAAGATAGACCTGTGTCGAAGGAGCTTGGCGTGTGGAGCTTGAACTCCGGCGGCGGCCCACAGTTGAACGGGTGGCCTGAGCTTGGTGCAACGCAGCACGCGCTACGTCATGAGCAAGTACCTCGACAGGCCGTGCTGATGACCAGTGGACCGTAGTTACCTCGCCATGGCCGAGGCGGACCCTGGCAACGCTGCTTCCAAACCGCGGCAGATTTTGTCAGGACTGTACTCCGCGAACACGCTGCTTCCAAACGACCTCAAGGCGGACGACAATGAGCTCACGCACCTAGGTCAGGGCCAAAGAGGGTGCCGCGGTAGAGGATGTTGGGCGCCTTCTCGCCATGCTCGGAGACGATGTGGTCCATGGTGAAGCCGTTGGTGGCGGCGAGGAGCTCGTCGAGACTGTACACCGTGAACACGGGCATGCCGATGCCGTCCTCCCCGACGGCGTCGTGCTCTGCAGTGGCACGAAGACAAACAGGTGACCGCTGTGCACGTGGGGATGAACAGCGGATTGAGCCCCCCACCCACCGAACAGGAGCAAACAAGGCGTTGCTTCCCGGAGGCGATGATCCGCTTGATAGGCGAAGGAGTCGACGGGCCGGCGGCCGGCGGCGCGAGAGGAGGCGGGGAAGAGAGGATAGAGCGCGAGTCGTGCACGCACCTGCACCCCTTGGCCGTGATACACATGAGCTCGTCACCGGCAGGGTGCACGGCGACGGCGAGCAGCGTGTCGTGTGGGTCCTCCCTGAGCACAGTCCTCGCCTGCAGACCAAATCCAAAGAGAAAGAGGTACACCAAGACCCAGGTCAAACCACGATCGAATCTGAAGCCCAATATAAAATCGAAGAAAAAATGGGCCGGGCAGCGACGCACAAGGGGCTCCTCGGAAAGCCAGCAGCTCACGGAGTCGAAGCCGGGAACCATCAGGGCTGGCAGGCAGGGCCAGCCGTACACGACGAAGACGTGGGTGGCCTTGTCCTCCCGGTGCCGGATCCACGCCGCGCACGCCACCTTCCTGCCGCTGCCTGCCATGGCGTGCCAGCCGGGATCTCGATCCAACTCCGGCCGGCCCGCTCTGCCGTCGCCGGCGGCCGACGAGACCACCCCGCCCCAGCACGCCTACCTCATCCTATCCTCCCTCCACATCTTCTCTTCTGCAGGGACGAATCTGTGGGGTCGCCCTCTGTGTGCAGGTTCCCTCTGCCGCCGGAGGCAAGCTCTTCGCATCCAGCCACAACCGCTGCTCCGATGCTCACCGCTGCCGTCGATGATGGCGCGGTCATCAGCCAAGGCGAGCGGGACGGGAGGGGCGGTGGGGTGAGCGGCTGGGAAGGGGAGAAGGACGCGATGAGGAGTGGGGGAGAGAAGCCCGACGGGGAGTGGTGGAGCATGAAAGGATGGGCCGCCGCCCTCCCCCACTCCATAGACGCACGAGCGAACCGCCGCAAGCCACAGCCACAGTCGCTGACGCGTGCGGCCCACCCGCGACGGGACCCACACGCCAGCGACACCCGGTATATCAAACAGAGTAACAGGCGACGCGGGAGGCAGCGCGAGGAGGCAGTTTAACAACTTACTATTCATTCCAGCAGTGCCATCTCCAGATCCGACGGCCCAGGTTCATCCAGATGTTGATCCGACGCCGAGAAACGCGTCAAGCAAACCGATCCAACGGCCCAGAATCGCTGATCTCTGAGGAGGCTTGTAGGAGCTTCCTTCTCTTATTTCTGGATACAATGAAGTAACCATGATGGCATTTCCTTAAAAAAAAATGTGTTGCATCCTTTTTTATTCCTGGAAGCTGCTTTTTTTTCTCTTTCTTTTTGAGAGAATTCCCGGAGGCCCAGTATAACGGAAAGGGAGAAAGAAAGAGGCCTGGCCTAGTTGGAGGCCGTTCAGCAGATGTGGACTCTGCTTCATATTGCCTAGGGTTTGGTTTCTGCAGATCGATGGAGTTGGAGAGCAAGGCCACCGCCCGGGCGATCAGGACAGGCGGCGGCAAGGAAGACGGCAGCTGCTGGTTTTGGTCAGGCGCCGGTTGCGGGATGACCAGGCGAGGCTATTCCTCTCTCTTCGCGAGCATCCCAGCGATTACTGGCAGCAGTTGTACACCTGCCTTCGCCACCAATGGTGCGCCAGAGGCTAGATAGAGGTGGTCGACATGTTGCACACCAACCGCGGAGGCAACGGGACGGCGGCGACTAGAGCATAGGCGACGATGACCCTGAAGATGATTCAGTGGTTTTCTTCTTCTGAGAATGCATGAAAGAATCGATACTATTTGTATGCGTGCGTGGTGGTTCATCGCCACATTCTCTTTCTTTACAGTGTGACACTTCCAATTCTCATTTCATCACCACAAAAATCGTCTTTGTTTAGCAAATAATAGCAATATAGCATATGTCCTGTCTCCTGTGTTTGTTTTCAGTACGTACGTGCCCAAGCGCGACTGCATGAAGTTCAGAAACCTGTCCTCTTTATGAGGAGGACGTCGCCGGCGCCGCTCGCGAAGCACTCCAGCCGTTTTTTGTTCTTCTTTCATAAAATTTAGTCCAGTTTCGTCACCAGCTGTGCACTGACAGGCACACATTCAGTACTCCGTCCACATAATGTACAGCCTTACTGACCTGCAAACAACATTCCACTGCATTTGTCCACAAGTTCACATGTATCTAAATTTCAATGCATACATGAGTAGGAGTTTATTATGGTAAACCACCATCATCACAAATAGTCCACCATGTAGAACCCACCCACGTGAGCTTGACAAGAATCAATGGGAGGGCCAATGACCAAAAACATAACTTGACCAACATCAACAAACTTACATTACCCATACTAGCCGTAAAATACATGCACTACTGGAATTTTCGTATACGCCGGGTGTCGGTGTCTTGCCGATAGCCAAAACACAGGCAGTATCAGCTCCCTCCTCGGTGCCGGGATGTTCGCCGGCAACGCGTGTGGATCAGAGCGATCTTCTAGTGGGCGTCATCATCGAGGCAGTGTGGCGGCAGGGCGGCTGGTTGCCTAGTTCGTGGATGAAGCGTCTCGAGGCTTTATGCTAGATCGAGTGTTGCTCAACTTCCAGATCAATGTGCTTCGCATGGTGCAGCAGCCTTGTCGCTTGCAGGCCTCTATGCGAACCTGATCTGGCGGTGGCTAGGCTCCATTGGTGTGCCTCGGCGATGATTATCTGTCTTTTGTGCTCTGTATCCAATAATGTCCACCCAGGGCCGAAGAGTATGAGAAGAGCTCTTTCTGGCAAGGTGGCAATAAATATTATCGTGCTCGGCAATCAACGTTAGTTCTTGATGACCACCCATCTTGCGGCGACGATCTTGCTATCGGTTGCAGTCACCAACGAAAGGGGTTTGTGAGTGTTCCCTCTCCTGATTTGGTAGTTGACTTCGACGCTGAGATGCAACCTATGGACAATGGCATGATGCAAAGGGATGGTTGTGCTGTAGCAGCTGTCACACATCGTATGTAGCTGCTTGGATTGCAGAAAAGTGGTTGCTACAACACATTGGTGGCTTCGTTGTTGTTCTTTCTCGAGCACCAAGTCTCGAGTTACGGGTAGAAAGCCTAGGTCTTAACCCAAGTTGGTTATACCGGGCAATGACAATTTTTTGATGGTGTTTCCTTGTTGGAGGCATTGCTCGGATATGCTCATTGTTCAGGGTGAAAACCTATATTCTGGCTGCAGGTGGTTAGATCTGGTAATGACGGCGCTTGAGGGTCACTCCCTCCTTAAAATGTTGTTGTCGAAGAACATCGTCGTCTGTGTGCTCTCATAAGTTGGTTGGTGCAGATATGGTCATTTTTATTGTTTGCCGATCACATATCAGATTGCTTTGGGTTTTCTTTTTCCTCGCCTATGCATAGCTTTGCTGTTATATGACTTTTTTTATTTGCTAGCATGTTTTTATATGCGTGTGTAAGTGTTAGTTGTTTGCATCCTAGCTATGCAGATGCCAAGTGTCTGCTCTTTGTGGTTCAATTCTCGTAATGCTCCACTTTGAGAAAATAAAATCCACCCTTTGTCAAAAATACAAATGAGAATGCTATGTCATGTTGCCTAGATAGCTTGTTGGGTATTATGTAGCAGTAAAGCTCATGTACCATGCAAGTTCCTAAGGAGCACTTCCCTCTGAACTTCATGCCTGAAAAACTAGTTATGAACTTCTCTACACTATGTCTGAGTCAGGGCAAGCAAAACAAAGCAGCAAAGGTGAGCATGTCATTAACATAGTGACATGCTAAGCGCCGGCATGTGCATGGCCAGGCATAGGAAAATGCTGACCATATGGCGCCATCAGGGAGTGGCTGGACTACAGGAAAAAGGTGCTTGTAGATATATAGTTCGGATTGGGGATCCACGATGTATATGCTGATTACTGACCACTCCTTACAACTAGTAGTTGACCCGGTTGCACCGAAGGAGCAAGAAGCTCATTGGATTTGATGTTAGTACTGAGTAAGTAGGAGATGTTGATGGAAAGATAATACAATGTAGATTGTATTACACATAGTAGAATGACTTAAATTAGTTTACAGATAGCAGAATGACTTAGATTAGTTTACAGAAATACACTTATATATAGCTAGGCTCCAAGCTTATTTAGGCATCTTCTTAGTTTGATCGTGGTCTTCAGAGGGTGTGAATGTACGAAAAAGTAGAGTGTCGTCGCCATATAATGCTTGCATGGTAGACTGCCATAGGTTCTTAAAGGCCTATAGATGGTGTTGGTTCCACTGTCACGCCATTTGTACCAGCCCATATAGTTATCCCATATAGTTATTGTCCCTGGAGTATCTTTGCTTTCTTTGGTCCATATGGCACACTTGTAGAACCAATTCTGAGGGAAATCACCAATATGATAGTTGTTGTTCTCTAGCATGCAACGAGGACAAACCATGTCTTCCATTATAGGTGGGTTGCACAACTCAATTGGTAGACCCGTAATCCTTATTCTCATCTCTTCGGGAGAGGATAGAAGATACTGCACCAATAGACACGATGAGAGGACATCAATCAACCTATGGTAGACAGAATAAATGGTTTACGATGGTGTACATAAATGAAAAGAGTGTGCATGAAAATTATACTACATAAATGGTTTATGTTAATTCAGTCTCTGTCGGATGTATCTACTGTTGTGGTTGTTTAAAGAATCCTTTTGTGTTGAAAGAAACAAAATGCTCTAGATACATGGTTTAAATACCCTCTATATTGCGTTGTTGCTGGAATAACCATCTGCCCTGTGAAACCAAGCTTATAAATTTTTGTTGCAGAGGCCCGAAATAGAATTGGAGTGTAAAAAGGTAGAGGCCCAAAAATGAAATGAACTGTAGAAGGACAGGTCCTAGAAAATAAAACGTCCGAGGGCCAGATACATAAAAAGGAGGAAATGTTGGGCTTGGCCCATGCAGCTAACAAAAATTATCAGAAAAAAAATGTAAATATGATATACTGTTATGGTTATATTTGACCGGGCTGATTCTGATCGACGACCAATTCATTTGAATGAAATTTTGCCTCATCAGCTAGCCACGTTGGATCTGACGTGGTGTGGGCAGGTTATCGGTGACCAAAACAATTGGTCATAGAATCTACGACCTTTTAGTTTGGTTGTAACAGTCTATGACCTATCCCTTTCTTCAGATAAATCTAGCCTTCTATCCGGCCTTTGGTGTGTGTGGTCATCTGGGGTTTTTGTTTAGGGACGGTGGATATTTTGAGTCTCAGTTATGTTGTGCTTTCACTTATTCCAAAAGTTAAGGGTGCTGAGTCTATCTCCCAGTTCCGTCTGATTGCACTCATCAATAACTTTGCTAAATTTCCAGCTAAGGCCTTTGCAATTAGGCAGTCCTTTGTGGCCAACAGGTTCTTGAGTGTAGTGACCAGACCTCAAACAGTCTAGTGTTTGTGCATCAGTGTCATCCCTGGATCGGTAATGCTGACACACACAGTACTTGAGGATTTATAACAGAGTTTCAGTCACACACTTATTACATCAAATTTCACAAAAGAGAACTTATTACAATAATATGGCTTAAGGCCATCTAAAAACCATAACAACGGAAGGCTTGGAAGATAAAATGAGTTCATGAACTCCAACGACATAGATGAGTGAACGACAACGACCTATGTCACCTTACTCGTCGTCTGAAAAGCCTGCAACATGATATGTTCCAGCCGGAAACGGGTCAGCACATGGAGTATGCTGGCAATGTAACACATAGAGTAATGAACGAAGTAAATGCTATCACTACATGCAAATATGGCTAGTGGAAAGCTCTATGGTTACAGTTTTGCATAAAGCCAATTTTTCTCTACAACAAAGGAATAAATTTTATTTAACTATCATGGTGGTTGTTAAACATTGAGAAGGTTCCTTCAACTCAATCCCAATTAAGCATCATCGACTACCCGAAAAAATTAATTTAGAGTGATGAGATCAACATGATAATCCAAGAACCAGATACTCAAGATGTCCATAACTGGGGACATGGCTAACAATGATTAGTTTGTACACTCTACAGAGGTTTGCGCACTTTTCCCCACAAGACTCGATCTGCTCCGTTAGATTTCTCGCACTACATGGTGTTTGAGAAAAGGATGACCGAGACACAGTCTTCCAGAAGCATTAAATCTTTACTCTGGGTAGACAGTACCACCTACATCTCCTACATCTTTACTCTGGGTAGACAATACCACCTACATCTCCTACATCTGCTAGTCTACCACTAAAAGAGGTCACACAACATACTCAACTATGCTAGAGCCCATAATAGCTTGTGGCTGGACACAAAAGTTTCTAGCATGTATAATCTTATGAGCCCTTTGAGCCTGGGTGGCGAACCGTAGGATGATCCCACGGGTACTCTGGGATATCCTAGGACAACACTTCATTCTCCAGGTGCCCGCAACCAATCCACCTAGATGTGTATTTAAGCAGCCACCTTAAGTTAACCACTAATTAACGACACTCACATCTGTCATGGATACACTCTCCCAATCCATGTCTACGAGCATAGCACAGCAATCCTAAGCATAATGTAGAAGTAACTCCCAAAGGTTTGATAATAAACAGGGCAATAGGTTCTACCTCATCATCTACTTCCCAAACCCACATGTTATTCAGATCCTAACCATGCAATCTTTGAGGATTGTATGTAATGCATAAAAACTGGGTATGAAAAGTATGATCAAAATGTTACTTGCCTTGCTGATGATCCACAAAACCTAGAGACTCGTAGTAGCACGCTTCACACTCCGGGAATTCTATCACAAGCAAACAATAACTTACATAAGCACTCAACTAAAAGGACGGGTAAAACTCAAATAAGAAGATCTAACCAGAAAGTTGAACTGAAGAACTCCGGTTTGCAAAAAGAAACAAATCAAACGGGGCAACGAAACTCAAACTACGAAAAAAACAAGATCCGATTACTAATCTGGACTAAAGTCAAATTTTAAAGTACCAAAATCTTGTTTAATTTTGTTTAACAGAAAGAGGGCCTCGAAATAAAGAACTGGACGCTTGTTTCATCTAAAACGGACAAACGATCAAAAAATTATACTAGATCGAAGATTAGGGCAGGATGGCAATCGAAAATAATTGCGGAAAAACCCTGGAAAAAACAAACGAGACGACAAGGCTAACGAACGAACGTTCGCTGTCTGCGACTAACTGATGAACAATGTTCGTTAAAACGAACGTACGGATGAACATCCGCTATTTAGCTAAACCGAAAAAAACGAACTGGTCTGAAAAAAATAGATCTAGGGTTCGAAAAGAAAAACGATTGGTTTTTTCAGGAAAACCTGCTGCGGCGGGAACTACCTCGGCGGGGTCGACGGCGTCGGGGTTGCTCAGGCAGCGGGGTTGACGGCAGTGGGCGGCGGCGGCTCCGCCGGCGGTGGCTCCAGTGGGCGGGGCGGCGGCGGATCAGGGCGGCGGCGGCGGGGCGCGGCTAGGGTTTCGGCGGGGCTGGCGGGTGGCTGCGTGCCTCGGGCCTTGGCCTATAAATCCGACCGGGCTAGTGTCTGGCTCGGGCATGGCCCCGTTAGGTCGGTTAACTTTAAAAAAACTAACACTTGGAAAAAGAAATAAAAGAAATACTAAACGGAGTCCAAAAATCCTGAAATAAATTTTCACGGTCCTCTAATAATATTGCGGACAAAGTAAACATTTATTTGGGCCTCTAATGCAATTTTCAAGAACGCATTTTTTTCCTAATTCAAAATAAAATAGCAATAAAAGTCCAAAAAAATTAAATTTTGATTTTAATATTTTCCTCCAATATTTCTTTTATTTTGGAGAAGTCATTTCATCTCCTCTCTTTCATTTTGATATTATAAATATTTTAGGAGAGAAAAATAATTAAAACCAAATGATCCTCTTCTCAAAATTTGAGAAAACTCAAACATGAACAATAATGAAATCCCCAACTCTCACAGTGGGTCCTTGATTTGCTCAGAATTTCTAGGATCAACCAAAATGCAATAAAATATGATATGCAATGATGATCTATGTATAACATTCCAAATTGAAAATTTGGGATGTTACAAACCTAACCCCCTTAAGATGAATCTCGCCCTCGAGATTCGGGTTGGCTAGTGAATAGTTATGGTGGTCCTTCCGTAGGTCTTCCTCTCGTTCCCAGGTGGCTTCCTCCTCGGTATGTTGGCTCCACTGAACTTTGCAAAACTTGATAACTCTGTTGCATGTGACTCGGCTGGCAAACTCGAGAATCTGCACTGGTTTCTCCTCGTAGGTCAAATCACAATCCAGTTGAATCGCTTCCAGGGGCACTGTATCTCTCCGAGGGATATGGCCCATCTCTGCGTGGCACTTCTTTAGCTGGGAAACATGAACACATCGTGAACTCCTGCCAATCCTTCTGCAGTTCCGACTTATATGCAACTTCTCTCATACGTTCCAAAACTTTGTATGGTCCAACAAAATGTGGTGCTAACTTTCCCTTAACTCGAAAACACTTAACTACGCAAAGCGGGGATACACGAAGATACACTTTGTCTTCGACTTCGTAAACTGTCACCTTGCGTTTAGAATTCGCGTAACTCTTCTACCTGGACTAGGCTACCTTGAGTCTGTCGCAAATCAATTTAACCTTCTATTCAGACTCCTTAATCAAATATGGTCCAAACAACTGACAGTCTCCAACTTCATCCCACAATAACAGTGTCCTGCACCTCCTTCCGTAACAAGGCTTCGAAAGGGGCCATCTTCAAACTGGCTTGATAGTTGTTGTTGTAAGAGAACTCTCCATACGGCAAATTGTCGTCCCAACTAGATCCTAGCGCACAAGCTCTCAACATGTCCTCCTGAATCTAATTTACTCTCTCAGTTTGACCATCTGTCTATGGATGAAAGGCTGTACTGAACTTTATCCTAGTACCCGGAGTCTCATGCAACTGATTTCAGAACTTTGAGATAAACTTGGTTCCTCTATCTGATACAATGGACCTCGGAACTCCATGCAGACAAATGATCCTAGTCATGTATTTCTTTGCCAACTTTGCACTTGTATTGGTGGTCTTCATGGGGATAAAATGAGCTACTTTCGTCAACCGATCGACTACAACCCATATGGAGTCATAGCCTGAACGAGTCCTGGGCAATCCCGCGATAAACTCTATGCCAAGTTTGTCCCACTTCCATTCGAGTATCAGCAATGGCTGTAGCAATCCTGCTGGCTTCTGATGCTCTGCCTTAACTCTCTGACATACATCACATACTGCTACATACTCCGCAATATCATTCATCATTTCGGTCCACCAGAAACTTTCCTTCAAATCCAGATACATCTTTGTGTTTCCTGGGTGAATCGAATACGATGAATCATGGGCCTCCTGCAAAATCAACTTCCTGATCTCGGGGTCATTAGGCACATATACGCGATCCTCAAACCATAAAGTATCATGCTCGTCCTCACGAAATCCTTTGGCCATTCCTTTACTCATCCTCTCCTTTATCTCGGCAATCTCCTTGTCAGTCTTCTGAGCTTCTCTGATCTTATCCATCAAAGTGGAATGAATTTTCAATGCTGGTACATAACCTCTCGGGACTATTTTCAAACATAGCTCACGAAGATCCTCTGCTAACTCCTTGGGTAATCCTCCGGTCATGAGCGTACTAACATAACTCTTGCGACTCAACGCATCAGCCACTACGTGAGCCTTTCCGGGATGATAGTGCAACTTCATATCGTAATCCTTCATGATCTCCAACCATCTCCTTTGCCTGAGATTCAACTCCTTCTGTGTGAAGATATATTTCAAACTCTTGTGATCCGTGTACACCTCACAGTGGTTTCCGATGAGGAAATGTCTCCACGTCTTCAACGCATGCACTACGGTGCTAACTCCAAATCATGAGTAGCATAGTTTTGCTCATGAGGTATAAGCTGTCGCGAGGCATATGAAACAACTCTTCCCTCCTGCATAAGCACTGCTCCAAGTCCTCGACGAGCAGCATCGCAATACACTTGATAATCCTTACGTTGGTCTAGAAGAATCAACACTGGGCTGTAACCAAATGTTTCTTCAACTCCTGAAAACTAGCCTCATATTCCTCATTCCATTTCAACTTGGTGTCCTTCAACAACTCTGTCATGGGCTTTGCAATCCGGGAGAAATTCCAAATGAACCTCCGGTAATAACCTGCGAGTCCAAGAAAAATCCTGATCTCTCCAACTGACGTGGGTGCTACCCATTTGGTCACAGAAACGACTTTGCTGGGGTCTACTACTATTCCTTCTCCGGATATAACATGTCCGAGGAATCCAACTTCCTTCAACCAAAACTCACACTTGTTGAACTTGGCATATAACTGATGTTCCCTGAGATTCTCGAGAACCAAACGCAAATGTTCCTTATGCTCCTCTTCATTCTTCGAGTAGACCAATAAATCATCAATGAACACCACGACGAACTTATCCAAAAACTTCATAAACACTTTGTTCATCATGTTCAGGAAATAGGCAGGCGCGTTAATCAGACCAAATGACATTACAGTGTACTCATATAGCTTGTACCTTCTGGTAAAAGCTGTCTTAGGTATATCCTGTTCTTGAATCTTCAGCTGATGGTATCCTGATTGTAAATCGATCTTGGAAAACACGTATCTCCTTGCAACTGGTCAAACAAATCATTGATCATCGGCAGTGGGTACTTGTTCTTGATCGTCATTTCATTCAACGCACGATTATCAACAACCATCCTCAATGATCCATCCTTCTTCTCCACTAGAAGTACTGGGGCTCCCCAAGGTGATGAACTTGGTTGAATGTAACCCTTATCCAGTAACTCTTTAATCTTCTTCTTAATTTCCTCCAAATCCTGTGCAGGCATCTGTTACTGTCTCTTTGATATTGGCCCTGTGCCTGGCAAAAGCTCAATCAAAAACTCAATGTCTCTATCCGGTGGCATGCCTAGCAACTCCTTCGGAAATACATCAAGGAAATCCTTCACCACTGGTGCTTCCTCCTATACAACTCCTGATAAGGAATTCACTTGAGTCCTCTTTGGCACATGCCGGGATACATACTTAATCCTTCTTCCTTCTGGGGTGGTGAGCATAATCAACTTACTGGCGCAGTCAATGTTCCCTCCATACTTTGATAACCAATCCATGCCTAATATTACATCCAGTCCTTGTGACTCCAATATTATTAGGTCTGAGGGAAACACGTAGTTACCAATCCTTAAGGGTAACCGATCACACCATAGGCTGGCCATATACTCTGCTCTTGGCGAGGTTACTAACATGGGTGACCCAAGGGCTTGGGTGGGCAACTTATACTTATCCACAAATCCCCTTGATATGTATGAGTGCGATGCACAAGTATAAAAAAAACGATTGCAGTAAATGACTTAACCAACAAACTTACCTATTACTGCATCGGGTTGTGCTTCAACCTCCTCCACGCTAACAAGTTCACTTGTCCCTGTTGAAAGGGTTGGGCTTCTTCCCAGATCTTCCATTGCCATTTCCATTCTTTGCTTCAGAACACTCAGTGGCGTACTGTCCATTCTTCCCGCACTTGAAATAAGTAATATGACTTAGATCCTTCTTGGTGGGCGTTGCTGGGTTGGAACGATTCTGACCGTTGCTTCCTCCATTCTCATTCCCATTCTTGGGGCCACTATGGTTATGCGTAATCCCTCCATTGGAATTAAGGCCTCCATGGTTATGGTGAATATGTCCTCCCAAGTTCGGGGTAAAACGAGGTCTCTGCTGAGCTCCTGAATTGTACTTCCCTTGTCCATACTTCCTCTTATGGCTGTCTATCTACTGCTGCTTCCCTTCAATCATGAGAGCTCTATCTACCAACTCCTGGTAGTTAGTGAATGTTGCCACCATCAACTGCATGCTCAGCTCATCATTCAGTCCTTTCACAAACTTCTCCTGCTTAGCAGCATCAGTTGCTATGTCATCAGGGGCATAACGGGCTAACTTACTAAAATCATCCACATACTGTCCCACTGTGCGTCCTCCTTGGCGCAAGTTGCGAAACTTGCGCTTCTTCATGGCCATATCTCCTACTGAAGCATGGGCAGTGCGGAAAGCCTGCTGAAACTGATCCCATGTAACAGTGTCAATGGGGTAAGTGGATGTGAAATTTTCCCACCATGATGCTGCGGGTCCATCAAGTTGGTGTGAGGCAAAACGCACTCTCTCCACATCTGTGCATCCTGCCGTGGTTAGCTCCCCTCCAATCTTGCAGAGCCAATCATCTGCAACAATCGGCTCGGTGCTACTGGAGAACAACGGCGGATTCAGCCTTTGGAAACGGGCTAAGTGATCAATAGGTGGTGGTGGTGGTGGGTTGTTATTGTTGTTGTTTCCTTGGTTCTGATTCTGGACTAAAAGCTGCATCAAGGTATTCTGCTACTGGATCAACAGAGTGAGCTCCGGTGGGAAGGCAAATCCATTGTCACGTCTCATAGGCATCTGATGGGTTTAGAAAAGGCGAGAAAACAAAATAGAATGAGGTCTAGAGGGAAAACACTACCCATATGCACATGAGACAAACACAATCATATCACTTCAATCAAATCAAACAAGGGCATACAATCGGTATATCTATCATTATAAAAGTGCTCGGGCTATACTATATACATGGGGGAATACTACTACTGATATGGTGGTCGACTAGAAAATTTGATCAGTGGAAGACTCCATGATATCTGCTCCGACTTCATCAACATAGTCATCATCGCTATCGTCGTGGTCTGAGTCGATGTCGTCGATGATGATGTAGTCCTTGGAATCGTCGTCATCTCCTCCTGGCGCGGGGTCTCCCATGAACACTCCTAGCTTCCTGGTCAGGTCGTCATTCTTCTCCACTAGTATCGTCATTTTCTGCTCATATCCATCGCGTGTAGACTTGAGTTCTTCCTCTAGCTCCATGATCCTGGTCATTGCCTTCTTCAAATCTATCATGCCTGCGCACATCTAGTTCTCCTGGCGACGAATGTGCTGGTTTAACTCCTGGATGAAAGCTGCAATAGACCTATCCCTCCTGGTGCTGATCATCTCCCATTGCTCATCTCGGCGCCCACATATCTAGTAGATCGTGTCTGAGGGAGTCCTGGATTAGGGGATGTCCGGATGGCCGGACTATGACCTTTGGCCGGACTTCCGGACTATGAAGATACAAGATTCAAGACTTCGTCCCGTGTTCGGATAGGACTTTCCTTGGTGTGGAAGGCAAGCTTGGCGATATGATATTAAGATCTCCTCCCATTGTAACCGACTCTATGTAACCCTGGTCCTCTCCGGTGTCTATATAAACCAGAGAGTTTTAGTCCGTAGGACGAAAAACAATCATACCATAGGCTAGCTTCTAGGGTTTAGCCTCTCTGATCTCGTGGTAGATCAACTCTTGTACTACCCATATCATCAATATTAATCAAGAAGGAGTAGGGTTTTACCTCCATCGAGAGGGCCCGAACCTGGGTAAAAACATCGTGTCCCTTGTCTCCTGTTACCATCCGCCTAGACGCACAGTTCGGGACCCCCTACCCGAGATCTGCCGGTTTTGACACCGACATTGGTGCTTTCATTGAGAGTTCCTCTGTGTCGTCAGCTTCAGGCCCGATGACTTCTTTGATCATCAACCACGACGCGGTCCAGGGTGAGACTTTTCTCCCCGGACAGATCTTCGTATTCGGCGGCTTCGCACTGTGGGCCAATTCGCTTGGCCATCTGGAGCAGATCGAAAGCTACGCTCCTGGCCATCAGGTCTGGTTTGGAAGCTTAAACTACACGACCGACATCCACGGGGACTTGATCTTCGATGGATTCGAGCCACGGCCGAGCGCGCCGCACTGTAACGATGGGCATGATCTAGCTCTGCCACCGGACAGCGCCCAGAGCGACGCTCAGGTGTCCGCTCCGACCATTAGCTCGGAGCCGACTGCGCTAGTCGGGGACGGATGATTGGACACTGCTGCAGGAGCCGTAATCTCTATGGCGATAGAGCCGAATACCAGCCTAGTCCTTCACGAGGCCTGTGACTCCAAGGTGCCGGACTCCGTTCCGGACTCCGAATCTTCCGCACCCCTTCCGATCGAACTCGATTGGGCTCCGATCATGGAGTTCACCGCCGCGGACGTCTTTCAGCACTCGCCCTTTGGCGAGATCCTGAATTCACTAAAGTCTCTCTCTCTGTCAGGAGAGCCCTGGCCGGACTATGGTCAGCAAGGTTGGGATGCGGACAATGAAGAAATTCGAAACCCACCCACCACCCACTTCGTAGCCACTGTCGACGATCTAACCGACATGCTCGACTTTGACTCCGAAGACATCGACGGTATGGACGCCGATGAAGGAGACGACCAAGAACCAGCACCTATATGGCACTGGAAAGCCACCTCTTCATATGACATATACATGGTGGACACCCCCAAAGCAGGGGATGGCGATGAAAAAATGGAGGACAACCCCTCCAAAAAGCAACCCAAGCGCCGACATCAGCGGCGCAGCTCTAAATCCCGCCAGAGCAAAAATGGCGAGTCCGGCACTAGAGACAACAACACCCCGGACAGTGCCGAAGACAACCCCCTCCAGCAGGATTCAGCACAGGAGGACAGAGGAGCCAACCCTCTTGAGAGAGCGACAGACAGGGAGGTCGAGGACGACAATTACATGCCTCCCTCCGAAGATGAGGCGACGACGAATTCGTCGTGCCAGAGGATCCCGTCAAACAAGAGCGTTTCAAACGCAGGCTTATGGCCACGGCAAGAAGCCGCAAGAAAAAATAGTAGCAGCTTAGAGCTGACCAAGACTTGCTAGCCGACAGATGGACTAAAGTCCTGGCGGCCGAGGAGTAAAACTCGAACGCCCCTCCAAGAGCTACCCAAAGCGCAGGCTGCTACCCCAACTAGAGGAGGAAGCAACTAAACCTACATCACCAGCGTACGATGCACCGGATCGGCCACCCCGTGGCCATGATAGAGAGGCCTTTCGGCCCTCAACTCAAGCCGCACCCCAGCGCCGCTTCAAATATACCAGAGCACGGGGAAACGCCACAGACCTGAAAGACATATTGGAGGATAAGGCAAGGCAAACAAGATCGATCTACGGATCGCGTGGGCGCCCCACATCACATGACGATAACCGTCACGCCGGATATGATAAATACGGCCAGACCGAACACAACAGACAAAGCTCATCCGAGCAACATCGCGATATAGCCCAGTACAGGGGCGCCGCACACCCACTATGCTTCACAGATGAAGTAGTGGATCATCAAATCCCCGAGGGTTTTAAACCCGTAAACGTTGAATCATACGATGGCACAACAGATCCCGCGGTATGGATCGAGGACTATCTCCTTCATATCCACATGGCCCGTGGTGATGATCTACACGCCATGAAATACCTCCCGCTCAAGCTTAAAGGACCAGCTCGGCATTGGCTTAACAGCCTGCCAGCAGAGTTAATTAGTTGCTGGGAGGACCTGGAATCCGCGTTTCTTGACAACTTCCAGGGCACTTATGTGCGACCACCAGACGCCGATGACGTAAGCCACATAATCCAGCAGCCAGAGGAATCGGCCAGACAATTCTAGACACGATTCCTAACCAAGAAAAATCAAATAGTCGACTGTCCGGACGCCGAGGCCCTTGCAACCTTTAGGCACAACATCTGAGACGAATGGCTGGCCCGGCACCTAGGACAGGAAAAGCCAAAATCTATGGCAGCACTCATGACACTCATGACCCGCTTTTGTGCGGGAGAAGACAACTGGCTAGCTCGTAGCAATAACATAACCAAGAGCCCTGGCAATTCGGATACCAAGGACAACAATGGCAGGTCACATCGTAACAAGCACAAGCGCCGCATTAACGGCGACAATACTGAGGATACGGCAGTTAATGCCGGATTCAGAGGCTCTAAACCGGGTCAGCGGAAGAAGCCATTCAAAAGAAACCCTCCGGGCCCATCCAGTTTAGACCGGATACTCGATCGCTCGTGCCAGATACACGGCACCCCCGAACAACCAGCCAACCACACCAACAGGGATTGTTGGGTGTTCAAGAGGGCAGGCAAGTTAAGTGCCGAAACAAGAGACAAGGGGCTGCATAGCGATGACGAGGAGGAGCCCCGGCCGCCGAACAACAGAGGACGGAAGGGCTTCCCCCCGCAAGTGCGGACGGTGAACATGATATACGCAACCCATATCCCCAAAAGGGAGCGGAAGCGTGCTCTCAAGGACGTCTATGCATTGGAGCCAGTCTCCCCAAAGTTCAACCCATGGTCCTCCTGCCCGATCACTTTTGATCGAAGGGACCGCCCCACTAGCATTCGTCACGGCAGATTCGCCACATTGGTCCTAGACCCAATCATTGACGGATTTCACCTCACTAGAGTCCTCATGGACGGCGGCAGCAGCCTGAACCTGCTTTATCAGGATACAGTGCGAAAAATGGGTATAGATCCCTCAAGGATTAAACCCACAAAGACAACCTTTAAAGGCGTCATACCAGGTGTAGAAGCCAGCTGTACAGGCTCATTTACACTCGAAGTGGTCTTCGGATCCCCGGATAATTTCTGAAGCGAAGAGTTAATCTTCGACATAGTCCCATTCCGCAGTGGCTATCACGCCCTGCTCGGATGAACCACATTCGCAAAATTCAATGTGGTGCCGCACTACGCATATCTCAAGCTCAAGATACCAGGCCCTCGCAGAGTCATTACGGTAAATGGAAACACCGGACGCTCTCTCCGAACGGAGGAGCACACGGCGGCCCTGGCGGCGGAAGTACAAAGTAGCCTCTCAAGGCAATTCTCCAATCCGGGTGTTAAACGTCTGGACAACGTCAAACACGCCCGAAGTAACCTACAACAAAACCGGCTCGCACGTTCCGAGCAAGCATAGCAGTGCGGCCCCAACCCTAGCCCTCGCCAGATGACGATAGCGGTACCACGCGTACATAATTACGCTTTGGAAATACCATGGGCATAAGGGGAGGGGGCACAACCACGGCACGCCCAGAATGCGGCTCAACCGCACTAGGGGCTCCCTATTCTGCCGTTTCTTTTTTTACTTTCAGGACCCAACTATCCGGAAGCCCTGTCCGGCAATACACTCGCCGAACACACGATGCAACAGCCAGGGAGAGAACAAGCCACGTCAAATGTCTAGGTGGTCTCTATAACGAGCTAAATACCTATTTTACTTAAAGTCTCGCAGCTTGCCCCTGGAGGGGGACATGTCAAATAATCCCGTCCCTTGCTTATCGCACTATTTGTATCGTTCTACATTCATAGCAACCCTTTTTAAAAAACAATACATAGCTCTTATCTATTATTGTATTCATCTATTTTTATACAAATATGTTCAGTCATGACATTATGCAACCGTACACTTTGGTACGGCCAATACACCAGGGGCTTAAGCACCCCATAACACGGTGTGAGAAAACCGAACACTCTCATGAGTGCGGCACCCCGAACTTATAGCACTATATGCATCGGCTCTGAATCATGTCTTGGGTCAATAGTTGGGTTTGCCCGGCTCCCATGTTTTGGTACCTTACGTTCCGCAATGTTGGCTAAGGTAGCGCTGGGGAAACTACTGCGATTGTGCCCCAGTTGAGCTGGGTTAACACCTCAGAAGAGAAAGCTAAAACTGACCGTCATGATAGTGTGAGAGACCGGTCGTTGTTCGCGAGGTTTTTCGAGTCCCTAAAGAGTTATGCCGCTTAGAGTGAGGAGCCGGATTTATCTGGCCTAGGCGTGGATAGCGCCCCGAACTCGGTCTTCAGAATACTAGGGGCTTTGGCGAAATTTAAAATTATAGAATTCTATGGCTAAGTGAGAGTGATAAAGCATTATAAGTCCGATGGCCTTGTTCGTTGTGCTGAGCGCTTCCCTAGATGGACCCAAGAATGGGAACAAGAGCGCTCAGGTTTATCCCGAACACCCCAGCACTCGTGTGATGGGGGTAGAAGCCGACGGCTTGCATCTCTCAGATTTGATAAACGGCCGCATAGAAGGTAATATTTTAAATTAACAAGCGTTGCTTAGCGCATATGAACAAAGTTTTCAGCGTACATGATAATAGATGCGGGTCTACTAAAAAATTACATCTTTGGAGCATTCTCCCGCTATAAGGCGGGCACCCTTCAGGACGCTCTCATAATACATCTCGGGCTTGCGATAGTCCTTGCCCGGCAGTGGCGCGTCCGTCACAAGCTTCTCGGCGTCCATCCTACCCCAGTGCACTTTAGCACGGGCAAGGGCCTGACGGGCACCTTCAATACAGACGGAGCGCTTGATGACTTCAATCCATAGACAGGCGTCCACCAGCCGCCGCACCAGACCGAAGTAGCTCCCAGGCATGGCTTCTCTAGGCCACAGCCGAACTATGAGGCCCTTCATGGTCTGTTCGGCCGCCTTGTGGAGCTCGACCAGTTGCTTCAGCTGGTCGCTCAGGGGCACTGGATGTCCGGCCTCAGCATATTGAGACCAGAACACCTTTTCCGTCGAGCTCCCCTCCTCGGCTCGGTAGAACGCGGCAGCATCAGACACACTATGGGGCAGATCGACGAACGCTCCTGGAGAGCTCCGGATTCGGGTAAGTAACAGATAATTCACTTTTATATGCTTGCTTTGCATAAAGAATGCCTTACCTGCCGCTATCTTCTTTATCACCTCGATCTCCTAGAGGGTCTTCTGGGCTTCAGCCTTAGCGGTTTTGGCACTCTCAAGAGGCACGGAGAGCTCGGACTCTCGAGCCTTCGAGTCACGCTCCAAACTCTCGTGTTTCTCCACGAGAGCCTGGAGCTCTTGCCGCACCTCTGCCACCCGCGCCTCCTGTTTCTCTCGCTCGGTGCGCTCCAAGGCCACACTATTTTCGGCCTTGGATACCGCTTCCTTCAGGGTCGCCACCTCGGTCGTGGCCCCTGCAATACCCACGTTATTCCTGTCATTTTTTGCAACCAAATCCTTTCTATAAGGTAGTACTTACCTTCCTTGTCCTCGAGCTGCTTCTTGGCACGGCGGAGCTCGTTCTCGGACCGCTCGAGGTTCTGCTTAAATACGTCGACCTCCGCAGTGAGTGCGGCAGAGGTCAGCAACGCAGCCTGCACTCGCATATTGACATATTTATGTTAGACTCCTGCTTATATATTTTTAGATCCTCAGCTCGGCTTTTCTTTCCGAACACCAAACTGAGCATCAGGGGCTACTGTCTATGCAGTAACATTTTTATATGTTTTGAATACATACCTCAAAGCCTGTTAACAGGCTCGTACAGGCTTCTGTCAGCCCGCTCTTGGCGGACTGAACCTTCTGAATCACCGCACTCATAACAGTGCGGTGTTCCTCGTCGATGGAGGCGCCGTTAAGCACCTCCAGCAAATTGTTCGGCGTCTCCAGTTGGACGGAGGCCGCCGGCGTTGTAGGCATGCCTTTCTTGCGAAGGCGCCGCCTACCGGTCTCTGGAACCGTTGAAGGTTCCGGAGCAGTGTCCGGCCCAGGACCGGACTTAGACACCTCTGGGGTTTTACCCCCTTTGGGCCTGGAATCCGGGAGGTCGCCTTGCGGCGCCTCCAGGACCACCTCCTCCTAGTCTAGTCCCTTTTGGGACTCCACCTCGGCGTCGTCCGCAGGGAGCGGGGAGGAGGCCGTCGGAAGTGAAGCGCTATTCACATCCGACGAATCCAGGGAGCCGCTCGATGAATCACCGAGCTGGGCCTTAGGCGGACTGCATGATTGAATTTGGCGTCAGAAGGTACCATACAATAGAGGAGCGCCATAAGCTATTAGGGTATCCGGATACTTACGATTTTGCCAGGGGTGTGACCCTGGATGGCCATTCCTCCCCGCCGTCTTCGGCATCGAAGGCGTAGTCCGGCAGAAGGGTCCTCCCCTTCTTGGACCCTCCGGCCTCCCCAGTTGGGGCGGCCTTTCTTTTCTTTCCTCCCCCCGTTGGAGGGGGGAGGCTTCTCCTTCCTCCTCCTCGTCTTCAGAGGCGGAGGGTGCTTCGGGGTTGTCAGGCGATGAATCCGACACCACCAGGCGTCGGGAACTCTTTCGAGTCCCCGTGACCTTCTTCTTGGCCTTCTTCTCCAGCACCACGTGAGGTGCCGGAACCAGCAGCTTCGTTAAGCGAGCGTCCGCTGTGTCTTCGGGCAAAGGAGCCGGACAGTTGATCTGTCCGGCCTTCTTCTGCCAGTCCTGTTAAAGGGATGGGAGTTTAGATCCCGCATAGAATCAAATATATGGAAAACAAATACCCCGTAATGGGAAAAGCTTACTGCGCTGGCTTGGCGCTTGGCGCAGAATCCGCGATCCTCGGTGACGGGAGGGGAGACCTCGGAGCTCTTGAATAGCACCCTCTATGCGTCCTCGTGCTTTGTGTCGAAGAGTCGGGACAGAGTCTGGTGCTGGGCCGGGTCAAACTCCCACAAGTTGAAAGCCCGTCGTTGACACGGGAGGATCCGGCGGAAGAGCATGACCTGGACTACGGTGACAAGTTTAACCTTCCCGTCGATCAGGTCTTTGACGCGGGTTTGAAGTCCGGTCACTTCTGCCGAATTACCCCACAATAGGCCCGTCTCTTTCCAAGATGTGAGCTGTGTGGGGATGCCAGATCGGATTTTGGGGGCCGCTGGCCATTCAGGGTCACGCGGCTCGGTGATATAGAACCACCCCGATTGCCACCCTTTGATGGTCTCTACGAAGGCGCCCTCAAGCCATGTAATGTTGGCTATCTTGCCCACCATGGCGCCTCCGCACTCCGCTTGGCGGCCGCCCACGACCTTCGGCTTGACGCTGAAGATCTTCAGCCATAGGCCAAAGTGAGGCTGGATGCGGAGGAAGGCCTCACACACGACGATAAACGTCGAGATGTTGAGGATGAAGTTCGGGGCCTGATCGTGGAAGTCCAGGCCGTAGTAGAACATGAGCCCCCGGAAGAACGGGTGAAGAGGAAAGCCCAGTCCACAGAGGAAATGGGGAAGAAATACGACCCTCTCATGGGGCCCAGGGGTGGGGATGAGTTGCCCCTCATCTGGAAGCCAGTGCGCAATGTCGTCGGACAAGTATCTGGCCTTCCTTAACTTTTTGATTTGCCTCTCCGTGACGGAGGAGGCCATCCATCTACCTCCCGCTCCGGACATGGCTGGAGAAGGTTGAGAAGGGATGTGCGGACTTGGGCGATGGAGCTCGAGTGCGCAAGGATGGATAAGCAAAGGAGGAAGAAGGCGTAAATGGAAAGGGTGGATCCTTATCCCCTTATATGAGTGGCCGAAATTATGAGCCCCCGCCAGCCTAATAAAACTCGCTTATCTCCCAAGCGCCGTGGTTAATGGCACGGTTGGGTTACCCATGCCCGTATTGATGAGAATCCCAGAATAAGGGAACACGATCTCTGCTTTGACAAGACGTGCCAAGGAAACCGCCTCGCTAAACACGCTGAGGTGGGACAATAAAACGATTCAATAAAGGCTTGGCCACGGTGTGATGTCATTCGGTGGAATACGTCACCAGATTAGATTTGTGCAGATATTATTCTCTCTATGGTGGTATGTGGAACTTATTTTGCAGAGCCGGACACTATCCTTGTGTTCAACATCTTCTATGAAGTATTCAGAGGAGGAACCCGCCTTGCAATGCCGAAGACAATTTGCGTGCTAGACTCGTTGTCATTGAAGCCTGGTTCAGGGGCTACTGAGAGAGTCCTGGATTAGGGGGTGTCCGGATGGCCGGAGTATGACCTTCGGCCGGACTCCCGGACTATGAAGATACAAGATTCAAGACTTCGTCCCGTGTCCGGATAGGACTTTCCTTGGCGTGGAAGACAAGCTTGGCAATATGATATGAAGATCTCCTCCCATTGTAACCGACTCTATGTAACCCTAGCCCTCTCCGATGTCTATATAAACCGGAGAGTTTTAGTCCGTAGGACGAAAAACAATCATACCGTAGGCTAGCTTCTAGGGTTTAGCCTCTCTGATCTTGTGGTAGATCAACTCTTGTACTACCCATATCATCAATATTAATCAAGCAGGAGTAGGGTTTTACCTCCATCGAGAGGGCCCGAACCTGGGAAAAAAATCGTGTCCCTTGTCTCCTATTACCATCCACCTAGACGCACAGTTCGGGACCCCCTACCCGAGATCCGCCGGTTTTGACACCGACAGTGTCCTTAAGATCCTTGTGGTAAACTTCTCCAATGCGTCCCATGGCGATGTGGGCTGGCATGCTCTTTCCTAGACTCCAGGTTGGTGCATCAAAGGAAAACTCTATGGGCTGAGTGACTGGCATGAACGTCCTTCCTAGAACTTGAACTTGAATCATCCAAGGCTCCTCTTCTGGTAAAGTGGCGATGTAGGTCCCGATGAAGCTTGGTATTCTGATGTTCGGGTACCTAGTGACTTCCTTCAAGTCTCTTCCAAAAAGAGTGTCTTCATCCGGCTGTGTAAACTTGTTCCTTGAGTCCGCCATCCTATAGAGTGGAAAAGAGAGAGGAGTCAGAAATGAGTAGAGAAGAGTTGCCTATGGTTTATCTTAGTGGTCGTGTCCTACAGTCAGTGTGTGCTCTGATACCATCTTGTATCGACCAGACCTCAAACAGTCTAGTCTCTGTGCATCAGTGTCATCCCTGGATCGATAATGTGACATGCATAGTACTTGAGGATTTATAACAGTTTTAATCACACACTTATTACATCAAATGTCTCAAAAGAGAACTTATTACAATAGTATGGCTTAAGGCCATCTAAAAACGATAACAACATAAGGCTTGGAAGATAAAGTGATTCCATCAACTCCAACGGCATAGGTGAGTGAACGACAACGACCTATGGCACCTTACTCGTCGTCTGAAAATTCTGCAACATGATATGTTGCAGCCCAAAACGGGTCAGCACATAGAATATGCTGGCAATGTAACACATAGAGTAATTGTGACGCCCTCGATTCAATCGTACACTAATCATACACGCAAATGTGTACGATCAAGATCAAGGACTCACGGGAAGATATCACAACACAACTCTAGACACAAATTAAAATAATACAAGCTTTATATTACAAGCCAGGGGCCTCGAGGACTCGAATACATAAGCTCGAAAACAAAAGAGTCAGCGGAAGCAACAATATCTGAGTACAGACATAAGTTAGACAAGTTTTCCTTAAGAAGGCTAGCACAAAAGCATCTACGATCGAAACGGCAAGGCCTCCTGCCTGGGAGCTTCCTAACTACTCTTGGTCGTCGGCGTCCGTCACGTGGTAGTAGGCACCCTCGGGGTAGCAGCCGTCGTCAAAGGTGGCATCTGGCTCCTGGACTCCACCATCTGGTTGCAACAACCAGAAGGAAGGAAGAAAGGGGGAAAAAAAGGGGGAGCAAAGCAACCGTGAGTACTCATCCAAAGTACTCGCAAGCAAGGATCTACACTACATATGCAACATTATCAAAGAGGGGTTGTATATGTGGACTGGGCTGCAGAAATGCCAGAATAGAGAGAAGGCCTAGTCCTATCAAAGTCTAGCATCTTCTGGAAACCACCATCTTGCAGCAAACAAGAGGGAGTAGAGTAGCATAAAGTAAAGTGGTAGTAGTGTTATCAACCTCGGCCAGAGATCCTTTCTCGACTCCCTGCGAGAAAGAAATCCCAGAGCCATACTATCCAATTATCATCACAATCAAATCCTCATCACCATCCAGTTCTCATCACAAGTATCCAGTTCTAGTTGTATCGATCGGGATACAACTCCAAGTGTCCGTTACCGTAGGACAGGCTATCGATAGATGTTTTCTTCCCTGCAGGGGTGCACCAACTTACCCACCACGCTCGATTTACTCCGGCCGGACACACTTTCCAGGGTCATGCCCGGCCTCGGCCAAACAATACGCCGCAACCCGACCTAGGCTTAATAGAGAGGCCAGCACGCCGGACTAAGCCTATGCCCCCAGGGGTCATGGGCCATCTCCCCGGGAACTCTTGCACGTTGCGTGGGCGGCCGGTGAGCAGACCTAGCTACCTCCCTAAAAAGGCAGGAGCTTACTAGTCCAACCCGGCGCGCGCTGCTCCGTCACTGACGTCTATTAAGCTTCGGCTGATGTACACGACGCAGAACGCCCATACTATGCCCACGTGATGGTTAGTGCTATCAGGCCAGAGGCCCCTCGGATCAAATATCCAAATCGTAGTGGATTAGGAACGCGCGGTAACAAGCAGAGACTCACGAAAGAGGTGACCCCGTTGCCCCGTCTCGAGGACTTGCGGCAAGGGCTAAGAATGCCCGGCCACGCCTCGTAATTATCTCACGGGCACCTTCCAGGTCAACCCGTCTCCACATCACTTTCCAAGTAACAGTTGTAAAGTCCAAGTATCCGTGTGTCCAAACATCAAGAGGAAAACCCAAGGAATCACCCTCGGTGGGTTCCACTCAATGTAATCATCAAGGTGAACGTAGAGGAATCACCCTCGGTTCACACTTGAGGGGTTGCACGACAGAGTCGAATCGGAAGTGGTTAAAGAGGAAATCACCCTCGATGACCACGACCGAATAGCTACACTACAGGGTTAACATCAGAAGTGTTGTAGAGGTCTCACCCTCGGCACTCGATAGTAACCCAGTAGTGTCGAGCAACTAAGGGGAAAGTGATGTGCGGTGTCGGGGCCTGGTCTTCGATCCCGTTGATCGGGTCTTCTGATTATCCAGCGGGGCAGTCGGGACAAGGCGGGGGTCACTGATGGATCACTAACCAACCTATACTAAGCAGTTTAGGATATGTAGGTAAGGTAACAATAAGCAGGTTACAAAAGAAGGCTATGCATCAGAATAGGAGCAAACAATAACAATAGCAAAATCTAATGCAAGCATGAGAGAATGGAATGGGCGATATCGGGATGATCAAAGGGGGGGCTTGCCTGGTTGATCTGGCAAGGAGGGGTCGTTGTCGACGACGTAGTCGATCACCGGGGCATCAGCGGCCTCGGGGTCTACCGGAGAGAAGAGGGGGAAGAAACAGTAAATACATAGCAAACAGAGGTAACACTAAGCATGACATGACGATACGTAACGCTAAGCGTGCTCTAACGCGGTCCTAGACGTTATAGGTGAAGGGGGAAAACAACCGGGAAGGTGTTCCCGGTTCCGGACCTGTGTCAGATAGATGACCGGAGGGGGAAAGTTCCATGTTCAGCATGCTAGGGGCATGTGACAGATGAACGGACCGCATATTCGGATTCGTTGAATTTTTCTGAGCAACTTTCATATAGAAAACATTTTCATCCGAGCTACGGTTTATTTTCTATGAATTTTTAAAGATTAAACCATTTTCTGGAATTAAATAAATTATCAGAAAGGTTTATTGCGTCAGCATGACGTCATAGCGACATCAGCAGTCAGCAGGGCGGCTGACCAAGTCAAACCTGGCCTGTGGGTCCAGCGGGACCCACATGTCAGCCCTTGCTAGCCTAACAGTGTAATAAACTAACTAATCTAGGTTAATTAGCTACTGGACCCCACCTGTCATAGCCTAATTGGCTAAACTAATTAGTTTTAATTATTAAAACATTTTAATTAGAGGATTAAGCGGTGGGGCCCGCACGTCAGTGTCACAGGGACGCCTAGTCAGCAAGTTGACTGGGTCAACGGTTAGCGGGACCCAGTGGCAGTGGCTTAGCGGCGTGGTCCAGGGTTGCCGCGTCAGCGCCCCGTCGGACGGCGACCGGAGTCACGCCGGCGACCATTCCCGTGGCGGAAGTCCGCCGGAGATGGCCGGAAAACGGCTACAAGGCTCGGTTCGTCGCGTTTTCGGTCACGTTCGAGAGCTGGCGTCGGCGCGCATCGCCAGGTGCCACCGGTTGGTCTCGGGGAGGCTCGATACGACGACGGCGAGAACCTTAGCGGCCGCCGGAGTTCGGCCATAGGCGGGATGAGCGACAGAGGCCACGGGGATGGGACCTAGCGGCACGAGCGGCCGCGGTGAGGGGACCTGAGCATGTTCCCATGCTCGGGCGAGCCTGACAGCGACTACAACGTCGACGACGAGCTATGCGGCGGAGCTAGGTTCGGGCGGCGATGGCAGAGGCTGCCTTGGCGCGAGGAAGAGCACGGGGAGAGAGGGATAGGGAGGAGGAGCTCACTGGGCGCCTGTAGGTGTGCTCAGTGGGCTCGGGGCAGGCGCGGGGTGGCCGAATTCGACGCCGGCGTTCGTCGGAGCAGAGGAGGAAGAAGAGGTCATCGCGCTTGCTGTGGGGGCTCCTGGCCTGGTCCGGTGGTCGAGGAAGACGTCGCGGGGCACGACGGCGCTCGGGGATTCGTCGGAGAGGGCCGGGGACAGCGGTGGCCGCAGAATCAACCAACGCACGGCGACGGTGGCGCTCGGGAGGAGTGAGCGCGTGAGGAAGAGGGGAAAGGTGGATCTGGGGGGGAGAGGCGCAAGTGGGAGTGGGGAGCTGACGAGGCCAGGAGGCTCGGCCTTATCCCCTCGGCGCGAGCAGCGGGGTGGCGAGGTGGTCGGGCGGCGACCGCGCGGGCGCGTGCCTCGGTCGGGTGAACAGGGGAAGGGGACGACCGCGGGGAGGAGTGGGCTTGGCTGTGCACTGTAGCAATGGGCTACAAGTGCACAGTAGTAGCTAGGCCCTTTTCTATTTCCTTTTTCTTTTTTTTTATTTATAGAGAGAGAAAGGGAATTATTTGGCCAACTATTTCACTTAGCAAACATTTGGGAGGTGTCCCATTAAATCCCTGGTGATCATAGGCATTGCCACAATTATTTTGGAGACCAGAAGAATTCATTTGTTTTTTTTTAAAGGATAGCATTTAAAAATGCTGAATTGGTGCTGTTATAATTGCTAATGTTCATCTTTGCACCAAAGTGATGTTGTGTTCCTTAACAAATAGTTGTTATGGAATTTTTGACAGATGATGAACATTTTTCCGGCAACTTTTGATCAACTTCAAACTTCACTTGAATTTGAATTGACTGGAATTTCAAATGGGATATTGGACAAAGATGATTAAGCACTGTTTGGATAAATGGTTAGCTTAATCACAGAGGGTTACTGTAGCATGACACTGGGGGTGTTACAAATCTCCTCCACTACAAGAAATCTCGTCCCGAGATTTAAGTGGGGAAGTAAAGAGTAACTTCGGGAGAACTGACCCTTATAGGGTTAATTATCTGGTGAATAAATCAGGGAATGAGGCGGAAGTATCTCTCGAGTTGAACTTAAATAAAACGTCGAGAGCAAAGTATGAGGGTACCATGACAAGTTTTAACGGGCAGGCAATCATTCGATGCCTAATGAAATGGTGAAAAGGGGTTCCAAGCAACGGAATAATTATTGTTTCCGATGCCAGAATTGGTGATCTCATCGGAAGGTGGCTCGTGAATTACTTATGAGTCCACGCGAGAGGAATAACTTTGGGAACAGGGGGTGTACAAGAGAGCCAGGTTTCGATCCTGTGGAACTGTGGGTTATGGGCCCACCATGTGGGTTAAAAGTAGAAAGGGGGTTGACATCTTGTACGATCACGATAGTAAGGCATGTCAGAGGGTAGCCTATCAGTTATGTCGGCAACAACCTCGATACCAAGGGCGAGGGACGAAGAGAACCATTTTCCTGCCCGTTGAACGAGGCGGGCCAATAGGCAAGGTTCTCATCCATCGGTGGCATTCCGGAATGTCATCAACAATAGTAACAGGGTCTTACTGACAAGGTTTTACAACGGGGTGTTTTATAAGCAGAAAATTATTCCTGCTTATATCATATAGCTCACAAGAAGGTTAAACAAAACAATGGAAAGGAAATAAGTGGTTATTAGGGTAATCAGACCAATGGAAAGGAAAGGTGTTTATACCAAAGAATTGGGAGTATATCCTTCCCAAGGGGAAGCGGAGCAGGAAATACATGATATGACAACAAGTTCAAAAGCATTTAGATAAAGGGGGCAAGGGAAGAATCATGATATTACCCATACAACGGTGTTTGGATAATAGATCAAGAAACATTCGGCAATGTGTTTCCAACGTTCTTGTTGATATTCGGAATACCTCAGTCATGCTTCGAGGTAGCATTAACATGGTGCTACAAGTAGGGGTTGTAGTTGAAAAAACACAAGAAATACCCAAGGAAGAGTTGCGGGATTAGCAAGGAGTCCAAGGTATAACCAAGACATGATCAAACATGCGTTGGAAAGAAGACAAAGGGGGTTGTCGATGATAACTCAAATCATCGAAGGTCAAGGATGGTATTCCTCACCATGAATTCAATTGTCATTTCAATGCAAGTCAAAATGTTGATGCTGATCACGACGCATTTGTCGAGAGGCTCTATGAAGATGCCATCGAGGAGCGATGCCATCAAGCAACAGGAAGGATGAAGTGAAAGGTTATTGAAACCACGAGTAAGACACAAACTCGATAGCAAGCTTGTTGTTCATGGCAAAATGGTATAATGAGGAAGATCGACATAAGATTAGCTCGTCGTCGAAGATTGTGCTCCGGAAGGACCTGGTAGCACAGTTGAAATTTAGCACGGTAACAATACAGCTGATCAGGCTAGGAATGACTTGAAGGATTATTAAACTCGTAAGCAACAAAATTTACTTAAGAGTTATAGAATCGGAGTGTGGAATCGATTCACTTATCGGTGTTCTCGAGTGACTAATAACTCAAAACCCGGGGAAATATGAAATCGATGAGAAGCAATACCAAATGAAGACTCGTAGGAAGCAACACGGTTCTTTGTTATTCTCGAGGTACCGAAGGGTAATACTCGAAGGAAAATCAAAATAGAGGTTGCGGAGATGCATTGGTCTGTAGAAGACAAGTGCTTTAACTTGTCCGAGAAATGGAATCAAAGGGGAACAACCATGTTCAGAACCACGGTCGCAAAGGACCAAACATAGATACCATATGAACTTATAACAAGGGGATTATTATTATCACAAGAAGCTTCCATGATAAGTTTCACATCGGGTCCATGGGCATGAACACAAAGTTCAAGGTCGACTCCCACTTCTTCAATGCATAACCTTTCATTCACTCCTCGTTTTTTGAAGAAATTGTAGTGCAGAGGATTTATCTGCCGAAGTACCAGTAGAGTAAGACTCGTGAGAACTCTCGGGTTCACACGGATTATGGAAGGCATAAGTTCAACCCATCGGGGCATTTTTACGAATCTATAGAACCATCAACCAAGCAAACATACGAGTTCAAAAGAAGAGTAACGGAGTCAAAGCAGATGATACAATTTACCGAAGGTGTTATGTATCAGGGAAAAACTCACAAGACTTTGGATGTGAAGGACACAGTCGGATAACAACCCAGCAATGGATCTGGCGATTCACGACAGAGTTGATGTGATTATCGGTAATCAATCAGATGAAGAAGGGGATGCAAAGGCATTGGCTTATAGAAACGTCTGAATGGTTCAATGCTTGGATACAAAGGAATTATGATTTCAAGACGAAGGATCGGAAGCAGAGGCTCTGATCAAAAGATGATAAGTTGAATAGACTTAGAGGTGCACCTGATCAAAACTTGATTGGGCAAGAACCAGCTCATAACCGGAGCGATGTCGGAGACGGAAAGAAAATTTCCAAGGATTAATTGGTGATTGCCAGTATTCGCTCACACGTTGAACCCATAGGAACAGAAGTACAACCACAAAGAATTTTAAAGGATATTGCTCGACATACTGAACTAATCGTAGTGCAAGCAGGCAAGGAGAATCAAGAGCAATAGGCTGCAGAGGATTTTCGGAAGATCACATAGTATTTCGAAGAATTTTGTGAATCACACGAACAACTGAGGATGAACGGATCCTTGGTGAGTGCGAGGAATTATCCGAAGGGGTGTATTCATGGGGCAAAGAACTGCAAGGCAGTAAGCTCAACGGATTCTTGAAGCAATAGAGAATTTTGGGGCATCTTGTAATAACAAGAGCATCGAGGAATGATTGTATGGACGGCAAGTGTATGCAGCTATCCATGGGGATTTATCGGTGGTAGAGAAATGCAATGGCAAAGGGCACAAGGGTCTCGGGAAAACATCGAGGAGTATCTGCAGAATCTTCTGGCGAAGCAAGCGATCATCTGCAGTGAAGGGGCTCTCCGGGAGGAAGTGGTTACGAGATCCTAGAGTCAGAGTTAGTAAAATCTTTAACCCGAATAGAAGAGAGTTCAGAGTCCCAGAGTATAGACGAGGAATAAAAGATCCTAATACCACCCAATGGTGACGTGGGCCCGTAAGCCACACAGCCAATGTTAGTAAAAGTTTTTTTTCAGTGACTAGACTCAACTTCGGCCAAGGAGTTGGAAAGGGGGCTACCTACAGGCAGTCGGCTCTGATACCAACTTGTGACGCCCTCGATTCAATCGTACACTAATCATACACGCAAATGTGTACGATCAAGATCAAGGACTCACGGGAAGATATCACAACACAACTCTAGACACAAATTAAAATAATACAAGCTTTATATTACAAGCCAGGGGCCTCGAGGACTCGAATACATAAGCTCGAAAACAAAAGAGTCAGCGGAAGCAACAATATCTGAGTACAGACATAAGTTAGACAAGTTTGCCTTAAGAAGGCTAGCACAAAAGCATCTACGATCGAAACGGCAAGGCCTCCTGCCTGGGAGCTTCCTAACTACTCTTGGTCGTCGGCGTCCGTCACGTGGTAGTAGGCACCCTCGGGGTAGCAGCCGTCGTCAAAGGTGGCATCTGGCTCCTGGACTCCACCATCTGGTTGCAACAACCAGAAGGAAGGAAGAAAGGGGAAAAAAGGGGGAGCAAAGCAACCGTGAGTACTCATCCAAAGTACTCGCAAGCAAGGATCTACACTACATATGCAACATTATCAAAGAGGGGTTGTATATGTGGACTGGGCTGCAGAAATGCCAGAATAGAGAGAAGGCCTAGTCCTATCGAAGACTAGCATCTTCTGGAAACCACCATCTTGCAGCAAACAAGAGGGAGTAGAGTAGCATAAAGTAAAGTGGTAGTAGTGTTATCAACCTCGGCCAGAGATCCTTTCTCGACTCCCTGCGAGAAAGAAATCCCAGAGCCATACTATCCAATTATCATCACAATCAAATCCTCATCACCATCCAGTTCTCATCACAAGTATCCAGTTCTAGTTGTATCGATCGGGATACAACTCCAAGTGTCCGTTATCGTAGGACAGGCTATCGATAGATGTTTTCTTCCCTGCAGGGGTGCACCAACTTACCCACCACGCTCGATTGACTCCGGCCGGACACACTTTCCAGGGTCATGCCCGGCCTCGGCCAAACAATACGCCGCAACCCGACCTAGGCTTAATAGAGAGGCCAGCACGCCGGACTAAACCTATGCCCCCAGGGGTCATGGGCCATCTCCCCGGGAACTCCTGCACGTTGCGTGGGCGGCCGGTGAGCAGACCTAGCTACCTCCCTAAAAAGGCAGGAGCTTACCAGTCCAATCCGGCGCGCGCCGCTCCGTCGCTGACGTCTATTAAGCTTCGGCTGATGTACACGACGCAGAACGCCCATACTATGCCCACGTGATGGTTAGTGCTATCAGGCCAGAGGCCCCTCGGATCAAATATCCAAATCGTAGTGGATTAGGAACGCGCGGTAACAAGCAGAGACTCACAAAAGAGGTGACCCCGTTGCCCCGTCTCGAGGACTTGCGGCAAGGGCTAAGAATGCCCGGCCACGCCTCGTAATTATCTCACGGGCACCTTCCAGGTCAACCCGTCTCCACATCACTTTCCAAGTAACAGTTGTAAAGTCCAAGTATCCGTGTGTCCAAACATCAAGAGGAAAACCCAAGGAATCACCCTCGGTGGGTTCCACTCAATGTAATCATCAAGGTGAACGTAGAGGAATCACCCTCGGTTCACACTTGAGGGGTTGCACGACAGAGTCGTATCGGAAGTGGTTAAAGAGGAAATCACCCTCGATGACCATGACCGCATAGCTACACTACAGGGTTAACATCAGAAGTGTTGTAGAGGTCTCACCCTCGGCACTCGATAGTAACCCAGTAGTGTCGAGCAACTAAGGGGAAAGTGATGTGCGGTGTCGGGGCCTGGTCTTCGATCCCGTTGATCGGGTCTTCTGATTATCCAGCGGGGCAGTCGGGACAAGGCGGGGGTCACTGATGGATCACTAACCAACCTATACTAAGCAGTTTAGGATAAGTAGGTAAGGTAACAATAAGCAGGTTACAAAAGAAGGCTATGCATCAGAATAGGAGCAAACAATAACAATAGCAAAATCTAATGCAAGCATGAGAGAATGGAATGGGCGATATCGGGATGATCAAAGGGGGGGCTTGCCTGGTTGATCTGGCAAGGAGGGGTCGTTGTCGACGACGTAGTCGATCACCGGGGCATCAGCGGCCTCAGGGTCTACCGGAGAGAAGAGGGGGAAGAAACAGTAAATACATAGCAAACAGAGGTAACACTAAGCATGACATGACGATACGTAACGCTAAGCGTGCTCTAACGCGGTCCTAGACGTTATAGGTGAAGGGGGAAAACAACCGGGAAGGTGTTCCCGGTTCCGGACCTGTGTCAGACAGATGAACGGAGGGGGAAAGTTCCATGTTCAGCATGCTAGGGGCATGTGACAGATGAACGGACCGCATATTCGGATTCGTTGGATTTTTCTGAGCAACTTTCATAAAGAAAACATTTTCATCCGAGCTACGGTTTATTTTCTATGAATTTTTAAAGATTAAACCATTTTCTGGAATTAAATAAATTATCAGAAAGGTTTATTGCGTCAGCATGATGTCACAGCGACATCAGCAGTCAGCAGGGTGGCTGACCAAGTCAAACCTGGCCTGTGGGTCCAGCGGGACCCACATGTCAGCCCCTGCTAGCCTAACAGTGTAATAAACTAACTAATCTAGGTTAATTAGCTACTGGACCCCACCTGTCATAGCCTAATTGGCTAAACTAATTAGTTTTAATTATTAAAACATTTTAATTAGAGGATTAAGCGGTGGGGCCCGCACGTCAGTGTCACAGGGACGCCTAGTCAGCAAGTTGACTGGGTCAACGGTTAGCGGGACCCAGTGGCCGTGGCTCAGCGGCGTGGTCCAGGGTTGCCGCGTCAGCGCCCCGTCGGACGGCGACCGGAGTCGCGCCGGCGACCATTCCCGTGGCGGAAGTCCGCCGGAGATGGCCGGAAAATGGCTACAAGGCTCGGTTCGCCGCGTTTTCGGTCACGTTCGAGAGCTGGCGTCGGCGCGCATCGCCAGGTGCCACCGGTTGGTCTCGGGGAGGCTCGATACGACGACGGCGAGAACCTTAGCGGCCGCCGGAGTTCGGCCATAGGCGGGATGAGCGACAGAGGCCACGGGGATGGGACCTAGCGGCACGAGCGGCCGCGGTGAGGGGACCTGAGCACGTTCCCATGCTCGGGCGAGCCTGACAGCGACTACAACGTCGACGACGAGCTATGCGGCGGAGCTAGGTTCGGGCGGCGATGGCAGAGGCTGCCTTGGCGCGAGGAAGATCACTGGGCGCCTGTAGGTGTGCTCAGTGGGCTCGGGGCAGGCGCGGGGTGGCCGAATTCGACGCCGGCGTTCGTCGGAGCAGAGGAGGAAGAAGAGGTCATCGCGCTTGCTGTGGGGGCTCCTGGCTTGGTCCGGTGGTCGAGGAAGATGTCGCGGGGCACGACGGCGCTCGGGGATTCGTCGGAGAGGGCCGGGGACAGCGGTGGCCGCAGAATCAACCAACGCACGGCGACGGTGGCGCTCAGGAGGAGTGAGCGCGTGAGGAAGAGGGGAAAGGTGGATCTGGGGGGGAGAGGCGCAAGTGGGAGTGGGGAGCTGACGAGGCCAGGAGGCTCGGCCTTATCCCCTCGGCGCGAGCAGCGGGGTGGCGAGGTGGTCAGGCGGCGACCGCGCGGGCGCGTGCCTCGGTCGGGTGAACAGGGGAAGGGGACGACCGCGGGGAGGAGTGGGCTGGGCTGTGCACTGTAGCAATGGGCTACAAGTGCACAGTAGTAGCTAGGCCCTTTTCTATTTCCTTTTTCTTTTTTTATTTATAGAGAGAGAAAGGGAATTATTTGGCCAACTATTTCACTTAGCAAACATTTGGGAGGTGTCCCATTAAATCCCTGGTTATCATTGGCATTGCCACAATTATTTTGGAGTCCAGAAGAATTCATTTGTTTTTTTTAAAGGATAGCATTTAAAAATGCTGAATTGGTGCTGTTATAATTGCTAATGTTCATCTTTGCACCAAAGTGATGTTGTGTTCCTTATCAAATAATTGTTATGGAATTTTTGACAGATGATGAACATTTTTCCGGCAACTTTTGATCAACTTCAAACTTCACTTGAATTTGAATTGACTGGAATTTCAAATGGGATATTGGACAAAGATGATTAAGCACTGTTTGGATAAATGGTTAGCTTAATCACAGAGGGTTACTGTAGCATGACACTGGGGGTGTTACAGTAATGAACAAAGTAAATGCTATCACTACATGCATATATGGCAAGTGGAAAGCTCTATGGTTACAGTTTTGCATAAAGCCAATTTTTCCCTACAACAAAGTAATAAATTTTATTTAACTATCATGGTGGTTGTTAAACATTGAGAAGGTTCCTCCAACTCAATCCCAATTAAGCATCATGGATTACCCGACAAAATTAATTAAGAGTGATGAGATCAACATGATAATCCAAGAACCAGATAGTCAAGATGTCCACAACAGGGGACACGACTAACCATGATTAGTTTGTACACTCTGCAGAGGTTTGCACACTTTTCCCCACAAGACTCGATCTCCTCCGTTAAATTTCTCGCACTACATGGTGTTTGAGAAACGGATGACCGAGACACAGTCTTTCAGAAGCATTAACTCTTTACTCTGGGTAGACAGTACCACCTACATCCCCTACATCTGCTAGTCTACCACTGAAAGAGGTCACACAACATACTCAACTATGCTCGAGCCCATAATAGCTTGTGGTTGCACACGGAAGTTTCTAGCATGAATAATTTTATGATCCCTTTGAGCCTGGGTGGCGAACCGTAGAATGATCGCACGGGTACTCTGGGATATCCTAGGACAACACTGGATTATCCAGGTGCCTGCAACCAATCCATCGAGATGTGTATTTAAGTAGCCACCTTAAGTTAACCATTAATTAACAACACTCACATATGTCATGTATACACTCTCCCAATCCACGTCTACGAGCATACACTAGTAGAAAAGGGGGCAATGGTCCAGGCAGGGTCAACCCATTAGTCCCGGTTCAGTCTAGAACCGGGACCAATGGGAGCATTTGACCCGGTTCGTGAGCCTCGGGGGCCAGCCGGGCCACGTGGGCCATTGGTCCCGGTTCGTCTGGGCCTTTTGGTCCCGGTTGGTGGGACGAACCGGGACTAAAGGGCCTCGCTCCTAGCCCACCACCATTGGCCCCAGTTGGTGGCCTGAACCGGGACCAATGGCTTCCCTTTAGTCCCGGTTCGTACCATGAGCCGGGACTAAAGGGTTGGTCCTCATTGCGTTCAGAGTTTAGTCCCACCTCGCCAACCGAAGGGCGCTCACACCGGTTTATAAGCCCCTCCCTCTCTGCCTTGTTGAGCTCCTCTCAAAATGAAAATAGATGCCCTTATAGAGGGAATTTGACCTAAATTCATACTGAATTTCTCTGAAGTTTGTAGAAATTTATTATGAATTTAGGTTGAATTTTCTCTATAAGCGCATCTATGCTTATTTTTTAGTAAAGTTAATCACAACTATTTTTTCTTCTATTTATTTCTGAGTAGTTTTTTATATAGTTTTTTTTCTTTTCTGCTATATTTATTTTTTTCTATTTATTTCTGAGTTGTAATAGTTCTTTAAAAATAAAAAAGAGGCGCAATGCTCGTTAATTAGCTTCAAGCCTTTCGGAATAGTTTAAACTGCACTGCACATAGCTCCGTGCAGTCTACCCTATTCCTCAAGGCTTAAAGCTAAGCAACGTCAGGTTAGCATTGAGCCTCTTCTGCATCGTCTGTGCACTCGGGGCTTATAAACCGCTACGAGTGCCTCTCGCTTGGCGAGGTGGGACTAAAAACAGCTGCAGAAAGAATCAACTAAAAAACTCTTTTACCGGTTCATGGCACGAACCGGTACTAAAAGGTGCTCGTGGGGCACCAGCCTTAAAACATGTATCAAATAAAATGCCTTTGTAACAGCCTTAGAACTGGTACTGAAGGAATCAACTAAAAAACTTTTATAAAGCTCTAGTATTATTGAAACTAAAATTATATAGAATTTTGTTACAAACTTTAATAGCAAAAATGATTATCATAAAAGAAAATAAATAAGTAATTAGAATTCTGTTCAAAAAATTAAAAGCAAAATGAATTGTCATAAAAGAAAATAAATAAGTAATTAGAATTCTGTTCAAAACATTAAAAACAAAAAGAATTATTATAAAAGGACATAAATAAGTAATTAGAATTTTGTTACAAACTTTAATAGCAAAAAAATTATCATAAAAGAAAATAAATAAGTAATTAGAAAGATTATAATTATCTGAGCTAAAAGAAAAAAAATAAAAAAAGCAAAAATTGAAAGAAAATAAATAATTCAAAGCAAAAAATAAAATAAATAAAATAAAAAAGTGCCACCTAAAGGGATACCACGGCCTGAATACGACTAGAAACCCAACAATGGGCCAGGATTCAGGCCCGCAACAGGCCCAATAGGCCCACAGGAACATATAGTGAGTTTAGGCCCGTAAGCCTGCATTTGAGAGGAGCTCGAGAGGGCAGCGGGACTGGGGCTTATAAACCACCCTCGAGCTCCCTCAGCTAGCAAGGTGGGACTAAACTTTCGTGACGCGATGTGGGCAGCACAGGGCCTTTAGTCCCGGTTGGTGGCACCAACCGCAACTAAAGGGGTGCATTGGTCACGGTTGGTGGCGCCAACCGGGACCAATGCAACCCCTTCAGTCCCGGTTGGTGCCACCAACCGGACTAATGGTCGCATTAGTCCCGGTTTGTCTCACGAACCGGGACCAATGCGTCGTCTATATAACTGGCACTCGTCAAAATCTCGTTCAGTTCATTCTTCCCCGCCCCAACGCCGCCAGGCTGCCCGTCTCCGCCTCGCCATCGCCATCGTTTCCCCGCGCCGTCCTGCGCCGCCCCGACGCCGTCGCC
>NC_041385.1:35378261-35378765 GCF_002162155.2 Triticum dicoccoides | reverse complement strand
CCGCCCCGACGCCGCCCCGCGCCGCACCTCGCCATCGCCGTCGCCGTCACCGTGAGCAACTAATTTAATTTGACGTTAGTATTGTTAATTTAGATGTGTAGTTAATTTTGTTAGATTCTTTTGTAGTTTATAGATTTTTTGTTAGATGTGTAGTAATTTGGATATGTAGTTCATAGATTTTTCTGTTAGATTTTTTTTTCATATTGTGTAATTAATTTGTTCATATTGTGTTAGATTGTTTTATGATTTTTTCTGTTGTAATTTAGATGTCAAATTTTTATGATTTGTTTCTGTTGTAATTTAGATGTCAATTTTTTCATATTGTGTAAGTAATTTAGATGTCAAATTTTTATGATGTATTTTTCTGTTCATAGAATTTTTATGATTTTTTTCTGTTCATAGAATTTGGATATGTAGTTCACAGATTTTTCTGTTAGATTTTTTTTCATATTTTGTTCTAATTTTGTTCATAGAATTTTAATGATTTTTTTGTTAGATGTGTAG
>NC_041385.1:35354673-35378151 GCF_002162155.2 Triticum dicoccoides | reverse complement strand
TAGATGTCAATTTTTTTATGATTTTTTTCTGTTCATAGAATTTTTATGATTTTTTTCTGTCCTAATTTTGTTCATAGAATTTTAATGATTTTTTTGTTCGTAGTATTTTCTTTGTTAATTTATTGTGTATGTATAGGAAAATTAGTTAGAAAAATAATAGAACTATAGTTAAACTAGTTTATTTTTAGTAAGTAGTACTTTATTTTATTTATAGTAAGTGCATCATATATAGTTGAACTAGCTAGTTGATTTAATAAACCAATTTATTTTACTATATATAGAAGTAGTTTATTTTTAATAAGTACTACTTTATTTATTTATAGTAAGTGCTTAGTAGTTGAACTAGTTGATTTAATAAATAAAACTACTTTATTTAACTATATATAGAAGTAGTTCCCGCATCGACGTCGACGATGCCTATCCCGCATCCTCGTCGTCGTCGACTCGGCGGTGGTGGAGGTCTGCTTGATCAGGGCCATGTTCGGGATTGGGCTCCGCCGGGCTGGTATTGGGAGGTGCTACCTTCTGGGGGACGTAGGTTGGTGAGGAGGCAACTCGTTGTTGACCCGATCCTTGTTTGGTGGCGGTCGACTGGGCCAGTGACGGTGTTGAGGCTTCCGGACACCGCGGAGGTGGTACGTCACCATGTCAGTGAGGAGGACGAGCACGTCCGTCGCTACATGGTTGCGTTGGAGGGCATGTTCGACAATACCTGGCAGGTTCTTCAGGGATCTCCCTGGAGCTATGATCCTGTGATCGTTCCTTATATTTGGGTGTCCACCGCCGGCGAAGATACCCGTCGGGCGCTACAGTTCTAGCTGTATTAATTAGTGATGCTATATGTATGATAGTATTCGAGGAGTATTCGACGATGTACGGACACAAGAGATGATGTACTTTTGGTTATAATTGAATGCATGCTAATTTGAATACTACTTTATTTTACGATTTGGTTTTGCTTATTGAATGCTCATATTGGAAAAGTACTCCTACTTTGAATGCTAAAATTGAATAGCACTCTATGCAGAAATCAAGGAGCCCCCTCCATCATCCACGCCGTCGTGGGGGTAGCTTCTCCTTCATTCCCGTGTGCTAGACAATTTGTTGTAATAATACTCAGGAATGAAAGGAGGAGCTACGTACCATCACCGATAGTCAACCCGTGATTAATAATAATGATCTAATTAAAGTTTTTTAGTACATATATTTAATATTTGAATTATGAACTTAGGCCGGAAATGTCGTACTCGGACGACGAAAACCGCCCGGGGGAGTGCGACTGGTGCCACGACGACCGAGGTATGTGCGACAGGTTCATTGAGCTGGACGAAGATCGGCGCTTTAGCATTAAGCTCGAGGAGACCTTCGATGTTCATATGGTACACAACGACGACAATAGTTTTTTTCATAATTAAGCACGATTTCAACTATTTTAACGTGTATTTTTCATCTTTTCCAATTCGACTAGCTTATCCCATGCTATGCAAGACGCAATGTCTTGGAGAGGATGGGTTTTGAAGACCATGAAATTATGGAAACCAAAAAATTTCTCCTAAGGACCCATCATGGTGTGGATTTTCAAGTAAAGTTGTACAATGCTGAGAGTGTAACCCATTTTGGTTGCAAAAATTGGGAAGCACTTTGCAAGATGTATGGTTTTGATGAGGGTATGCTTGTCACCATGGATCTTGGTGATCCTACAATCCAACAAGACAATATGTGCATTTGGGTCCTTGTGGATACACCTCCAATTCTTCCCCCATGTGAGCTTAACATAGTTATTAAGTAATTTATATTGTTTATTTCAAAATAGTTGACAACTTTTTTCCATTGACAGCTTATTTTCATTCTTCAAAGAATGTGCGGAAAATGGTAGACAAAACCCACTACACCGATGGCTCCGAATTAACTTATAAGGAGAAAAATCATCCGATCGCATTTTGTACTGATCTTGAGAATTACACTGTCTACAATCGAACTCCACAACATTATGGTCAATACGTGCCACTAGTGCACGTGTTGAACTACGGTAACTACCATGGAGATACCCTGGTAAGATTTTTTACTATTACGACTTCCCTGCATCTTTTTAAATACTTCTAAAACTAGTACATCCTTGCTAACTACGAAGTTACTACTATGTTTTTCAACAGATAATCCCGAATGATTGTGTGCCTCATCTGATGTATACGCACGGTCGCCTTGATGTTTTGAACATACAACCAGGTCGTCCTACGAATCTCAATTGTCCATACCTGATTTCTAAAAGAAGTGGAGACATGACAATCAAAGAATGGAAAAAATGTATGGACAGTCGTAAGGAGCTTCTTGCAAGCAAAAGGAGGCGAAGCGCAAGAACTGGAGACAGGGTGATCTCGATTCTTCATAATGGAGAGTCAGGGTCTATATTGTTTTATGCTATTTTACCTTAAGGGTGTTTAGGTCCTACCTGATACTGATGACCATGTGCTAAGAACAATTATGTAGGGTTGGGTTCGATGACTATGAGGAGGATAATTGTATGACTTGTTATTAATAACGAGTAGAAGTTGTATGATGATGCATGATTAGTAGGACTTGTTATTATAAATGATGATGTATGATGCGAGCATGCATGAGCTATTATATATCAGCGGGTGAAATGAACATAGCAGTATAAGAGAGGACACTTCTCTCTGTCAGCTAGCTAATAACAACCTAAAATTAACCCCCAAAACCCCTAAAGCAGCCACTTTTTTTTAAAAAAAAGAAAAACCTCAGCTGCTGACACGTGGAAGCCTTTTGGTCTCGGTTCATGTCACCAACCGGGACCAAAGGCCCCCTTGCCTGGGCTGCTCGCAATGGCCACGTGGAGGCCCATCTGTCCCGGTTCGTGTTAGAACCGGGACTAAAGGGTGGAGGCATTAGTCACGACCCTTTAGTCCCGGTTCAAGAACAGGGACTAAAAGCCCTTACGAACCGGGACTGATGCCCCCTTTTCTACTAGTGATAGCATAGCAATCCTAAGCATAACGTAGAAGTAACTCCCAAAGGTTTGATAATAAACAGGGCAATAGGTTCTACCTCATCATCTACTTCCCAAACCCACATGTTAGTCAGATCCTAACCATGCAATGTTTGAGGATTGTATCTAATGCATAAAAACTGGGCATGAAAAGTATGATCAAAGTGTTACTTGCCTTGCTAATGATCCACAAAACCTTGAGACTCGTAGTAGCACGCTTCGCACTCCGGGAATTCTATCTCAAACAAACAATAACTTACATAAGCACTCAACTAAAAAGCATGGGTAAAATGCAAATAAGAAGATCTAACCAAAAAGTTCAATAGAAGAACTCCGGTTTGCAAAAAGAAACAAATCAAACGGAGCAACGAAACTCAAACTACTAAAGAAACAAGATCTGATTACTAATCTGGACTAAAGTCAAATTTTACAGTACCAAAAACTTGTTCAAGTTGGTTAAAAAGAAAGAGGGCTTCGAAACAAAGATCTGGGTGCTTGTTTCATCTAAAACGGACAAACGAGCGAAAAGTTATACTCGATCGAAGATTAGGGCAGGAATCGCGATCGAAATAATCGCGATCGAAATAATCGCGGAAAAACAAAACGAGACGAACAGGCTAATGAGCGAACGTTCACTGTCTGCGACTACCTGACAAACAACGTTTGTTAAAATGAACGCACAGACGAATGTCCGCTACTTAGCTTCAAAAAAAAAAATCGATCGGTTTCTCTGGCAAAACCGGCGGCGGCGGCAGCTACCTCAGCAGGCAGGACGGCGGCGGGGTCGACCACAGCGGGGCTGCTCCGGCGGCGGGTAGTGGCGGCTCCGGCGGCAGTGGCTTCGGTGGGCGGGGCAGCGACGGTGGTGGCGGGGCGCGGCAAGCGTTTCGGCAGGGCTGGTGGGTGGCTGCGGGCTTCGGACCTCGGCTTATAAAGCCGGCCGGGCTAGTGTCCGGCTCGGGCACGGCCCGGTTAGGTCGGTTAACTTCTTGCAAAAAAGAAAAAAACTAATGCTCGGAAAAACAAATAAAATAAATACTAAACGGAGTCCAAAAATCTTGAAATAAATTTTCACGGTCCGATAATAATATTGCGGACAAAGTGAACATTTATTTGGGCCTCTATTGCAATTTTGAAAAACGCATTTTTTCCCTAATTCAAAATAAAATAGCAATAAAAGTCCAAATAAAATGAATTTGATTTTAATATTTTCCTCCAATATTTCTTTTATTTTGGAGAAGTCATTTTATCTCCTCTCTTTCATTTTGATATTGGAAATATTTTAGGAGAGAAAAATAATTAAAACCAAATGATCCTCTTTTCAAAATCTGAGAAAACTCAAACATGAAAAATAACGAAATCCCCAACTCTCTCCGTGAGTCCTTGAGTTGCTTAGAATTTCTAGGATCAACCAAAATGCAATAAAATATGATATGCAATGATGATCTATGTATAACATTCCAAATTGAAAATTTGGGATGTTACATTGAGTCCCATGCAAACAACTTCTATCAAAGGGCGGCACATTTTGGATGATATTATATGGCTACAAGCAGTCATTCATGACCTTAGGTCTCGTGGTACCAATGTTGTTATTCTCATGCTCGACTTTGAGAAAGCCTATGATTCTGTGAGCTGAGATTTTTTGAAGTAGGTTCTTCTTGCTAAGGGTTTTGAGGCTACTTATGTTCATAGGGTGACCCAGTTGGCCAAAGGGTGACACACAGCTGTTTCGGTCAATGGTAACACTAGTAAATTATTTGCCAATGGGAGGGGCCTGCGGCAAGGAGACCCCAACTCCCCATTTTGTTGCGGATGCTCTGTCCTTTATTTTGTCTAGGGCTGTCTTTGCTGGCCACATCTCCCTGTTATTTCAAAAATAATTTAGGAGGGTGTTACTGACCTCCAGTATGTGGATCGCACAATTATCACGGTGGAGCTTGATTATGTATGTCTTGCAAATCTTAAATTCATTGTTATGAGATTTTATGCTTTATCTGGGCTTACGATCAACCTGTCCAAAAGTCAAGTGACCCTAACTGGAGTTTCCGATTCTGAGGCGATTAGGGTTTCGCAGCTCCTAAATTATAGCCTTGGTTCCTTTCCTTTTAAATACCTTGCCCTTCCTATCTCCCCTTCTTCAGCTTTGTGCCAAGGATTTTTCTCCCACCGTGACTAAGGTGGGTAATAAGTTAATGTCGTGGCGTGGAAGATATAAATTAACACTGGGAAGGTGTGTCTCATTAATGCATGTCTCTCTTTGCTGCCTATGTTCATCATTGGCTTCTTTCTGCTCTCTAAAGGTACTCATGATGGCTTTGATAAGCATAGGGGTGCTTTTTGTTGGAATGACCTGGTTAAGGTTCAGGATGACTTTGGCTCTCATGTAAAGTTTGTGGTGTGCAAGAGTCGCTCTATTCGGTTTTGCTTAGACTGGTGGCACGGGGACACCCCCCTAGCTACTACTTTGCCGGTTTTATTTTCTGTTCTTCCACGAGATCTCAATGTTTGAGCTCTCGTGCAATAATTTGGACTTGGGTCTCCGGAAGACCTTGTGTCCTGAAGAGTTGGGTGAAGGGCATCTCCTTGCTGTTTTGTTCCCCGTTCTCTTGGAGGTGGAGGACTCTGTAAGCCGACCCCACTCGGTCTCTGGTCATTTCTCGATTAAATATCTTTATACTAGATTGATTGCGGGTACTCCTACTTCCAAATTCAAGCGCGTTTGGTTCGCCAAGCTGCCTCCAAGATAAATAAATTTTTATGGCAGGCCATGTGAAGGCGCTTGCCCATAACGGATAAGATTAACAAAGGGAATGGTTCGGGCTCTGAGCATTGTGCTCTCTATTTTGAGCTCGAAGATAATGATCATGTTTTATTTCAATGTGTTCTTGCCAAGTTGGCTTCGTGATGTATCCGCTCTTGGCTTAATGTTACATGTTCCCCTACCTATTTTGATGATCTCAGACTTATCAAGTCCGACCTGGTGGAGCATGTTGGAAAATGTTGCATGGAAAACAAAAAAAAATCTATGCACCTGCAAGATCTATCAGGGAGATGCATAGAAACAAGAGGGGGAGAGTGTGTCTACGTACCCTCGTAGACCGTAAGAGGAAGCGTTTGACAACGAGGTTGATGTAGTCGAACTTTCTTCGCGATCCAACCGATCGAGTACTGAACATACAACACCTCCACGTTCAGCACACGTTTAGCTCGGTGACGTCCGTGCCTTCTTGATCCAGCAAGACGACGAGGTAGTGCGTGAGTTCCACTAGCACGCGGCGTGGTGACGGTGAAGGTGAAGTTATCTTCGAAGGGCTTCGCCTAAGCACTACGAAAATATGACCGGGTTGTAAACGGTGGAGGGGGTCACCGCACACGGCTAAGCAATTGAATCTAATTGTGCTAGGCGCCCCCTTCCCACATATATATAGGTGCAGGGAGGTAGGGCAGCCAAGGGGGCGCCCCAACTAGGCCGAATCCTACTTGGGATCTCTCCCAAGCCGCCCCCTTTCATTTTTAGGTTGAGCGGGGAAAGGCAGGGGAGGGAGGCCCCGCTTCCTTTATCCCATGAGAAGGGGAAGGCAGGAGGGGCGAGCCCTCCCCTTTTCCTTCGCTAGGCCCGACCGACTAGGGAGAGGGGTGCACCAAGCCCCTGTGGGATGGTTTGTCCCCCCTTGGCCCATTAGGCCCATACACCTAACGGGGGTGTCCAGAACCCCTTCCGGTGACCCGATGACTACCGGTGCATACCGAAACTCTTCCAAGGGGGCGCCCCAAGTAGGCTGAATCCTACTTGGGATCTCTCCCAAGCCGCCCCCTTTCATTTTTAGGTTGAGCGGGGAAAGGCAGGGGAGGGAGGCCCCCCCTTACTTTCTCCCATGAGAAGGGGAAGGCAGGAGGGGCTAGCCCTCCCCTTTTCCTTCGCTAGGCCCGACCGACTAGGGAGAGGGGTCCACCAAGCCCCTGTGGCCTGGTCTGTCCCCCCTTGGCCCATTAGGCCCATACACCTAACGGGGGTGTCCAGAACCCCTTCCGGTGACCCGATGACTACCGGTGCATACCGAAACTCTTCTGGTGTCCGAATACCATCGTCCTATATATCAATCTTAACCCCTCAACCATTTCGAGACTACTTGTCATGACCGTGATCTTATCCGGGACTCGGAACAACATTCGGTCAGCAAATCATATACGTCATATAACACTATATCGTCAACGAACTTTAAGCGTGCGGACCGTGCGGCTTCAAGAACTATGTAGACATGACCGAGACACCTCTCCTGTCAATAACCAATAGTGGAACCTGGATTCCCATATTTGTTCCTACATATTCAACTAAGATCTTTATCGGTTGAACCGTTATGACAACATATGTAATTCCCTTTGTCCATCAGTATGTTACTAGCACGAGATTCAATTGTCATTCTCTCTTTACCTAGTTCAATCCCGTTACCGGCAAGTCTCTTTACTCATTCCGTAATACATCAGCTTGTAACTAACTCATCAGTCATTTCCTTGCAACAATTCTTATGATGTGTATGACCAATAGGACCCAGAGATACCTCTCAGATACTCGGAGTGACAAATCCTAATATCGATCTATGCCAACTCAACAAACAACTTCGGAGATACCCGTAGAGCATCTTTATGATCACCTAGTTACGTTGGGACGTTTTATAGCACACAAGTTATTCATGCGCTATTCGAGAGTTGCATAATCTCATAGTAGAAGGAATATGTTTTTGACATGAAGAAAGCAATATCAATAAACTAAACGATCATTATGCTAGGGAGAGGGGCGCACCAGCCCCCTGTGGGCTGGTCTTCCACCCCCCTTGGCCCATTAGGCCCATACACCTACCGGGGGTGTCCGTAACCCTTCTGGTGAGTCGATGACTACCGGGTGCATCCCGAAACTCTTTGGTGTCCGAATACCATTGTACTATATATCAATTTGACCTCTCGACCATTTCTAGACTCCTTGTCATGTCTGTGATCTCATCCGGGACTCCGAACAACATTCAGTCACCAAATCATATAACTCATATGACACTGAATTGTCAACGAACATTAAGCGTGCGGACCCTACGGGTTCGAGAACTATGCAGAGATGACCGAGACACCTCTCGAGTCAATAACCAATAGTGCAACCTGGATGCCCATATTGGTTCCTACATATTTTATGAAGATTGTTATTGGTCGAACCGTTATGACAACATACATAATTCCCTTTGTCCATCGGTATGTTACTTGCCTGCGATTCGACCATCGGTATCTCGGTACCGAGTTCAGTCTCATTACCGGAAAGTTAGGTGAACCTGGGTTAGAACTTTATCCATGCATGAGTTTGAGAAAGCAATTTTACTAAGGTGATGATGGTGGGATTTGAGCCGCCAGCGTACCTTCCTGGACTTCATGGCAGATCCATGGTACTGCCCTGTGTTCTGTTCTTTCCAAGTACAAACTTCATAAGTGGCCTCACTGGAATAGATAACCTAATGCCGTCTAGATTCCTGGCTTGTGTAAAAGAGGGAAGTTGGCTGAGGACATCAGTTGGGTATAAGACGCCAAATGAATCATTTCTGACCAGTTTCAAGGGGGGGTCTTTTGCAATCTAGATTTTCCTTTGTTCATATACCGAAGATTGACCAAAAGTTCTATGTTGTCTTTCATCATTTAGGTAGTGCCCGATGCGAATATGGGGATCTCGAGGCCAGCCTTTGCGGACCGCGACACAGGCTTCTTCCTGCCTACGCCTGGTGCGGGATATGGGGAGCTCGAGTCCATGGCAAGCTATAGTGCTGGAAGTGTCATGGAGTTTCAGCTGCTCTGTCCCTATAGCCGGCGCCACCATCTTCTCCACTAGCGTACTGTCCGGTGATGGTGGGGTCTTCGGTGTCCGCGCGCCAATTGTGCGAGGGGGCATAGAGGGCCATGTAGCAGTCGAGGACGATGGTGTCTACCAGGTTTGCTGTTGCGTGTATTGGGTGGTGCTTTTATGAACGCATGTGTTGCATGTGAGCTCCGGTGGCTCGGTGGTGAGCTACTCGAGGACGGCGGTTAGGTAGACGGGGGTGCTAGAGCCAACGTATTGTGTGTATTGGCCCTTCTTGAGGTAGCTCCCGATGCGGGCAATGGGGAACTCGAGGCCATCCTTGGCATACCGCGACCCAGGCTTCTTCCTGGCTAGGAAGGTGTCCATGGTGAATATGGGACAAGGAAGAGGTGTCCTAGTAGATGGGGGAGGTAGCCTTGATGTACGACGGGAGCCGCAGTGTGCTGGAAGATGGTGGCGGACATAGTGTGGTTGAAGATGGTGGCTGCTGCACTATGAATCGAGGGACCTGGCCAGATCAGAGGTTGGTCTTCTATGGCGTCGCCTTGTACCTTTTCTATAAATATTCAATATCGTGGGCACGGAGCCAAACTATCACGCTAAGCTGTTGGTTGCCAAGTCACATGGGGACGGCCGTGCTCAGTGCGCGGCAATTGCGGCATGCACGCTGCTGTATGCAACGCATGTAGAAACAATCTGGCATGCACTCTATTGTAGGACCCAAAGGGAGACAGCGGTGGGGCATGCTCTCTACTCTCTGCCAAAGCAGTCTTGGATAGTGATGGAAGAGTTTGGAAATAGGGGCGCGAGCAGAGCAGCAGTAGTACTGTAGTATTACCACTTCAAGCCTTGGAGGGGAAGGAAGGTGGTGCAGCAAGAATGGGATGGCGGGACGGGCCCTTGGGCCACGTGGCGGGACCTGGTCGCGCTTGAGAATGGCTGCCTGCCACTGCCAGTAGATAAAAAGTCGCTCATCCTGTTTGTCAATGATGCATCCCGAGTAGTCCATTCGCCTCACACTCTGTGCAGCAAGCAACATCTAGAATAGGCCAGTAGAAACAGCCGCTTCCCCTCTCTCAGCCCGAGTAGTCCGTTCTTCTCACACTCTGTGCAGCAAGCAACACCTAGAAACTATAGAATATCCAGAAGGAACCAAGAGGAACACCAAAAAGGTGGTTGAAGAAGAAAAGAACACGGAAGGAAACATAAGCGAACCACGAAAGAGGGCACCCTCTGATGAGTTTGTCCAGTTCAACCTGGACCTGAGCAAACAGAGGCCTAGCCGCTAAGAAGAAGTGAAGAAAAAATGGGAGAAAGAGAGACCAGATCGGCTATGAGTTGGGACATGAGCTACCGCGCGCGTTGGTCGGCATGCTGCTGCAGCCCCGCCTCGATCTGCTCCAGCTCCCATAAGAGTATGCATTTGCACTGGGGAGGCCGGGTCGGGGCTGCTCGTTAGGGTTTTACTGTAGTAGTACCACTTCAAGCATTGGAGGGGAAGGAAGGTGATGCAGCAAGGATGGGACGCCGGGACGGGCCCTTGTGCCATGTGGCGGGACCTGGCCATGCTTGAGAATGGCTGTCTGCCACTGCCAGTAGGTAAAAAGTCGGTCATCCTATTCGTCAATGCTGCAGCCCGAGTAGTACATTCGCTTCACACTCTGTGCAGCACGCAACATCTAGAATAGGCGAGTAGAAATCGCCACTTCCCCTCTCACTTCTGCACGCACGGGTCTCTCTGCACCCCCTCCCTCCCTGCTCGTCCTCATACCTGCCCAAAGCTTGGCGCCACCGGCCACCCCGGCTCAGCATGTATCGCATCTGCGAGGTTCAGCTTTTCCAGGGGCTTTCCGCAAAATGGACGCAACTGCAAAATCTCTCACAAACATGCTTTCATGCTGCAGCCGTCACCGCTGCACCCCCTCCCTCCCTCCTCGTCCTCAGACCTGCCAAGAGCTTGGTTCTGCCGTTCACCTCGGTCTCCTTCGCCGGCACCTCCAGCTCCCTTTGGCTGCAAGCTCCATTGCCTCCTCACCCGTAAGCCTGGTGATGGAAGATAGGAACAGATAAGCCATGGTGCCTGGTAGTGTTTGCCTCGGAAATGCACAAAGCTTCTGGTTCCTCCAACCATGTCCCAAACTCTTGCAAGAAACTCCATCAACAAGATGGGTTTAGTTTGGTGCCTGGTAAGGTACTTGAAGCATGCCTATGTTTAGTTTTAGAAGTGCCTGGTGGTGATTGCATCAGAAATGCACAAAGCTTCTGGTTCCTGCAACCATGTATACTTCTAAAACTAAACATAGGCCAAAACTTTGATGTTTGCTTTACCTGTATTTCATCCTTTGAAGTTTCTTGCAAGAGTTTGTTTCATTATACACGCTCATGTACCTGGAATGTCCGCCATAACCTGGAAAAGTTTTATATAACCTCACAAGTAGTATAGGTAGCCTGGAAAGTCCTCTGGACCAAAAGGGCAACTTCTGGACCAGTGAACTTTGTGTGGTAGGTGCTTGGATAGACGGACATGATGCAAGTGTTTGTGAGAGATTTTGCAGATGCGTCCATTTTGCGGAAAGCCCCTGGTAAAGCTGAACCTTGCAGATGTGATACATGCTAAGCCGAGGTGTCCAGTGACGCCAAGCTCTGGGCAAGTGTGAGGACGAGGAAGGAGGGAGGGGTGCAGAGAGGCCTAGAGATTTGGGGGAGGGCGGCAGGGCAGCAGAGAGGTAGGATCGGGCGCCATGGTATGTACATGCCTGTCATTAATCTTTTTGTAAATAAAAATTCAAAACAATTTACACGAGTGTCATTAACCGCGTTGTTCTTTTGAGCTGAGCACACACCAAGCTTTGTTTCGTTATAGATGCTGACGTACCTGGAGCAACGGCTCGACGACAAGGTCCGCGATGACTGGACTAGAGAGGTGGCTCTCCTATTTATCTCTTTCCCATCAACCCCATCCCTCTCCCGAGCTGATGGTGGTGGAAGCGGCTTGTCGAGCTAGACGTCATTGTGGCCAACCACTCGTGATGACTAGTAGACACACTCACCGTTCTCTCATTCCCACTAAACCTCCTCCCTCTCCCAAACCGGTGGTTGTGGTAGCCGCCTGCTTGCTGCAACAACTATAATCTTGTCGCTGATCTGTTAATCGCTTCAGAACACCTAGCCTTGTCAACTACCGGTGATGACTAGCAGACACACTCAGCATTCTCTAATTCCCACCAAACCTCCTCCCTCTCCCGAACCGGTGGTTGTGGGATTCGCCTATTCACCACAATAGCTAGAACCTTGTCATCGATCTGTTCCTCGCTTCAGAACACCTAGCCCTCTCGAATCCGCCGGCAAACAATCTCAAATTCTTTCCCCAAAGTTGGCTGCGTTTGCTGGACGATGGATTGATAATCTAGTTTTCCATTTGGAACATTGTGGATTGGGTCCGACGGGGCAATTTCTACAAACAACCAATCCCGCCTCCACTGCAGCCACTTGGAGTGGAGGCGGGATATATTTTTCCTTCATTTGTTGCCTAGAGTGGAAAGTAAAACTCCTCGACAGAAACATAAAGGAAACTTTGGTTTTAAACATCATTAACTGATCAAAAGATCGTAATCTGGTAAGGATATCAATCGCGCCAACCTTTCTGATTGGCCTGATTAATAAAATGATCTAGTCGGTTAAGTGTTGCATCCATCCACTGGAATAGAGAAAAGGATATATTATCTGCTATAGTAATGAAGAAATACGATGTAGCAGATAATATATAACAACTAAACTGATCAGATTTGTTCATGAACGCTGCAACCCGAGTAGTCCATTCGTCTCACACTCTATGCAGCAGGCAACATCTAGAATAGGCCAGCAGAAACTGCTGCTTCCCCTCTCTCATCTGCACACACAGGCCTCTCTGCATCCCCTCCCTCCCTCGTCATCACACTCTATGCAGCAAGCAACACCCAAAAATTATAGAACAACCAGAAGGAACCAAGAGGAACAACAAAAAGGTGGTCGAAGAAGAAAAGAACACGAAAGGAAATAGAAGAAAACCATGAAAGAGGGCACCCTCCGATGAGTTCCCCTAGTTCAACCTAGACCTGAGCAAACAGCGGCCGAGCTGCTGAGTTTGTTGGAAAGAAGTGAAGAAAATACGGGAGAAAGAGAGACCAGATCAGCTGTGATTTGGGACGTGAACTACCGCGCGTGTGGTTCGGCATGTTGTTGCAGTGGCACCTCAATCCGCTCCACCTCCCATCCCACCGCGTCCGGGAGCTGCGGGGCCAGCGCCGAGTGCATTTGCGCCTTGGAGGTCAGGCCGGGGCTGCTCATTATGGTTTTACTATAGTAGTACCACTTCAAGCCTTGGAGGGAAAGGAGGGAGGGCAGCAAGGATGGGATGGCGGGACGGGCCCGATCAGCTATGATTTGGGACGTGAGCTGCCACGCGCGTGTCCATCTATCCAAGCACCTGCCCGCATTTGCACCGGGGAGGTGCTTGGATAGACGGACACGATGCATGTGTTTGTCAGAGATTTTGCCCTTGTGCGACGTGGCGAGACATGGCCGTGCTTGAGAATGGCTGCCTGCCAGTGCCAGTAGATAGCAAGTCGCCCATCTTGTTCATCAACGCTGCAGCCTGAGTAGTCCATTCGTTTAACACTCTGTGCAACAAGCAACACCGTGTGGGTCAGCATGCTGCTGCAGCCGCGCCTCCATCCGCTCCAGCTCCCAGCCCACCGGGGGCGGCGGAGCGTGCATTTGCTCCATGGAGGTCGGGCCGGGGCTGCTCATTAGGGTGTAGGGTTTAGGTCCTTTGCTCGCGTGAGGCGGAGGAACCAAATGAAGACGTCGGTGGGGCTTCATACATTGCACATCCAAACTGGGGTAATTTAATGTCTCTATGAAGGAGTGTAATCGGGGAGGTGAATCTAAAACTCCCTCCCCCCGCGGGAAGAAAAGGGCTGCCTCCAAAGACTTAGAAGCGGAGGTTCCCAAACAAGGGAAGAAACCTTCGCCAGGGGGCCCTACCCCAGAGGGCGTCCTCGCCGCACAGCGCCTGCAAACGGGCCAACCCTCCACCGAGTTGTAAGTGAAAAAGTACTTTGATAAATATGTCCTGCTTTATCTCCGAGAATAATAACCGAGACCTATCTTGCAGTCCGGATCATAGCCCTTCTCAACAGAGTTCGTCCTCAGGGGATCTTCTTTCGGAGAACGCCTCCTCCTGCCTCCCCGCCCCAGGGGGCGGACGACCCCGAGGTGTCGTCACGGAGGATTTCTCTTGATCCACTAAGGCCAGAAGTTAAAGCTTCGGCCGCCCAAAGCCCAGAGTATTCGGCTCCCAAGGAGAGCAACAAGAAGAGTCCGGTATTGTCCGGCACACCGCCAGACACACTGGCGGGCCTTCTGAAGCAAGTGGCTATCTCAGAGGTGCACCATACTTTAATGGATGCGGTTTTTGAGATGATTTCATCTGCCAAAAGTAGGTTGAATGAAGCTTTTACGAGCCTGCTCAAAGGGTTTGAGGTACACAAAGTAATATGTAACCTTTCGGCTGTACCGCAAACGCTAGGGGTGCTCCATATAGATAGTAGCCCCTGAGACTCTGGTTGCCAGCCCGAGGTGGCAAACGGAGGATCATACTCCCAAGTAATGATCGCGCTGCGTTATGTGCAGACGGCTGAGGGTCCGGTGGTTGACCGGACTGCTGAATTCGCCGAACCGAGGCGACAGCTTGATGTGGCTTGACATCGCGCTTGTGAACAAGTGACTTGACGAGGCACAGGCTATGTGTTTTTTTTGGATTGTCAGCAAATATTAAGAGGAGCATGATGCTAGTATCTATTATATGTTGTGGGTGCAGATGGAGCTGCTGCCGTGGAGGCCCTTCAGGCGGAACTTGCCCTAGCCAAGGAACAAGCCAGGATAAGTGATGCGGCCGCCCTAAAGGCGGCCGAAGAGTTAAGAGCCGAGCAGGCTGCTCATCGCGAGAGCGAAGATAAAATAGCCAAGATGGCTGTTGAGCTGAAAGATGCCGCCGACCGATATGAGGTCCTTGAAAAGGAGAGCCACGCGAAAGCGACTGCCCTAAAGAAGCCCTTAGAAGCAGCCAAGGAAGCGCGCTCTGAAATCAGAGCTGCACGGGAGGAGCTTTGACAAGCCGGAGATATCGCGGCTGGGAGGCCCTTTTTGTTGCGGATGAAGTTCAGAGATCCAAAGTATGCTCCTCTGGATCAGTTATGGAGTGCCGCAGACGCATATGCGGACCTAGCAAAAAGTACTGCTGATGCGACCAAGTTTTTCAAAGATCAGAAAGATCATGAGGCGGAAAGGTTGTTCTGGTCGCAGTTCAGTTCCCCGACGCGTCCGCTGCCATTGAATGAAAAGATGGCTGCATGGGCCGAACTCCATAGGTTGTCCGGACTTGCTATGAGGTCTGTCATAGATCATCTTTGGCCGAAGGGACCAAGGCCAGACACTTATTTTGGCTTAGTGCAACAATTCCTTGGTGCTGTGTCGCATATCGACGCTGTGAAGAGGTCGGCGTGCATAGAGGATGTGTGGATGGCTCTTGCCTGAGTCAAAACATATTGGGCAGATATGGAGGCCACCGGTATTGCAACCCGGTGTCCGGCGGAAGGCCAAGACCCAGCCGAGCACTATTTTGAGGAAGTCGTAGAAGGCGCCCGTTTAATAGAGGCTCAATGCTCGAAGAGTATTATGTTCGAGTGACATATATCTCAATTGTAAAGACAATGCTATTTGATTATAAAGGTTGTATTTATACTTTTGCCTGAAAGTATTGTAGTGCCTCCTGTGCGGCCGTTTATGTATGTATATAAACTGAAAGTTTGCAGTCCTCGGCTTCAGCCCCCACGCATATAATGCGGGGGTATTCGAAAAAAGGCGCGTAATCACACTTGCTCCAACGTCTTGGTCCATTAAGGAGGTGATCACACGTCGAACTAGGCAATCGGACTATATAGCTTTAAAACTTTCACTTAGCCATAGGAGTTTGACGGTGGGGCTACTATATAGCCCCTGGTACTTCTGCGTTCATCCGAATACGGTGCGCGTACGTACATGATCGGGAGACTAGTCCTTCGTTAATGCAGAGGAATCTCGAAGATTCCGCTAAGTCCTCGAGTGGTTGACCAGTCTCTCGTTGTGTCATGATAGTCAATTTTCGGCTTTCTCTACTGAGGTGCTCATCTGGAATAACCAGGGCACAATCGCAGTAGTTCTCCTATGGCCGCATTAGCCGGTAAAACGGAATGCCAAGAGCCGGGCAAACCCAACATTTGACATAAGACATGATTCAGAGCTGATGCATATAAGGCCAAACTCGCGACGCCGAACACTCCTGAAGGTATTCATACTTTGTAACATATACTGGGCTGAGTAACGCCCTCGATAATTAACCCTGAATTTCCAGGTACATGCATTAATCTGTCGTGGCGAAATGCCAAAAATGCCAGTATCCCTCGTGGGTGTATTAAGTACCCGGGGGATGTCAAGAAATAGAGACATTAAAGAAGGTTTACACAGGGGCTTAATCTAAAGAGAAACCTTTGAGCAGGGCCCTGCTACACGTCTGCGCCTTTATCTCCGTTGTGCCGTATCCTAAAAGGGTGTAGCATGATGGTCATCTGTAAAAAAGGAAAAACCCAGGTAAAAGATTCTGGTGTAATCGTGCGAGAAGTTGGTTATTCTCAATGAATCATTAAAATGTAATATATTACTATATTAATAGGGTCAAGCCGAACTATGGGCTTTTTTACATGTGGGCATCCCCTAGCACCGCTTATGGGGGTATATCCATAGACCCAAGCTCAAGTTATCTGGGCTGTTAAAACCGGTGATGCATTGGACTCGTCTAACCGCGTTTGTGGTCTTAACGACCGGTCATGTATTCTGGTTGGAGGGGCCGCTCAGTGTTCGGCTACTAGATCCGCCACATATTCTTCCGCTCGTAAGGAAGTCTCTGTGTTTCCGCTAACTGTGATGACGCCACGTGGACCGGGCATCTTGAGTTTATGGTAGGCGTAGTGCGGTACTACGTTGAAGCGAGCGAAGGCTGTTCTTTCGAGTAGTGCGTGATAGCCGCTTCGGAATGGAGCGACATCGAAGATTAATTCTTCGCTTCTAAAGTTATCGGGAGAACCGAATATAACCTCTAATACAAGAGAGCCCGTGCAGCGGGCCTCGACGCCTGGTATTACTCCTTTAAAGGTAGTGTTACTTTGGCTGATTCTTGATGGGTCTATCCCCATCTTGCGGACAGTGTCCTGATAGATCAGGTTAAGACTACTGCCGCCGTCCATAAGGACTCTGGTGAGATGATATCCGTCAATTATTGGGTCGAGCACCAAGGCAGCCGATCCCCCGTGTCGGATACTAGTCGGATGATCCCTGCGATCAAAAGTGATCGGACAGGCCGACCAAGGGTTAAATTTGGGGGAGACGGGCTCTATAGCGTATACGTCTCTAAGTGCGCGTTTCCACCTTATCTTCGGTATATGAGCTGCGTAGATCGTATTCACTGTTTTGACTTCTGGTGGGAATTTTTTCTGTCCCCCGGTGTTCGGCTGGCGAGGCTCATCCTCGTCTTCACTTGGTGTCCCCCTTCCTTTGTGTTCGGCGTTTAGCTTGCCGGCCTGCTTGAAGACCCACCATTCTCTGTGGGTGTGATTTGCAGGTTTTTTGGGGGTGCCATGGATTTGGCATAATCTGTCCAGAACCTTGTTTAGGCTGGACTGTCCATCTCTGCTTCCTTTAAATGGCTTTTTTCGTTGACTGGATCGAGAGCCCCTAAATCCGGCGTTGACCGCCGTGTTATCTGGATTCTCTTTGTTGTTTTGACGCTTGTTTTTATTGCGTCGTGGCTTCCCGTTGCCATCCCTGATTTTGAATGTGCCTCGGTCGTTGGTGCCTCTACGAGCCAACTAGCTGTCCTCTCCCGCGCAAAAGCAGGTCGTAAGGCTTGTTAGGGCTGCCATTTTCCTCGACTTTTCTTGCCCGAGGTGTCTGGCGAGCCATTCATCTAGGATACTGTGCTTGAAAGCCTCTAAGGCTTCGGCATCCGGACAATCAACTATTTGATTCTTCTTAGTGAGAAATATGTTCCAAAGCTTACGGGCTGACTCTCCGGGTTGTTGGATTATGTGACTTAAATCGTCTGCATCCGGAGGTCGGACATAGGTCCCTTGAAAATTGGCCCTGAAAGCATCCTCAAGTTCCTCCCAACTTCGAATTGAGTTTTCGGGGAGGCTTTTCAACCAATGCCGAGCTGGTCCTTTCAACTTGAGGGGCAGATATTTAATGGCATGGAGATCATCTCCGCGAGCCATGTGGATATGAAGGATAAAGTATTCAATCCAGACCCTAGGGTCTGTCATTCCGTCGTATGCCTCTGTTTGAATCCACGCGGAAATTCATGATCCAGCACTTCATCAGTGAAGCACAGGGGGTGTGCAGCACCCCTGTAATTGGATGTGTCATGGCATGCTATCGACGGTTGTTGTGTTCTGGGTTGATTCCGAACTGGTATTCGATCAATATGATCGTTTTGGTGGCTATGATCTTGCGCCGGAGCATGTGCTCTAGATCCATAGATGGACCTGGTCGCACCGGCCTTTTTGTCTAGGAGCTCAGGTAAATCGTGCGCTGACTTGTATGCGGCACCATTAGCCGCTCTGTGGCGGCCACAAGGTGGTAGGTCCGGCTGATCAGCCGTATTATTCTTCAGCAGAATGGGTAGCTCTTTGTGTGTCGATCGTCGCCGTATTTTTCTTTAGTGTCTAGCACTTTTTTCCATCTGCGGTGGAGCGTATCCTGTGCAGTTTTAAGCCTTTGCTTCTACTTCTTCAGGCTCCTCGCGGTGGACATAAGCCTTCTGTGGAGGTTCTCTTGTTCAAAATGTTTTTCCAGGATGAATGCGTCGACATCCGGACTGTCCTCCTCTCTGGAGGCAGGTTGATGAGTTTTACCCTCGGGATCGTCGTGATCGGACATCTGCTCCGGGGTATGCTCGGCGTCCCCTGGCTCGTCCTGCACCATCACTAGGTCCATGGGGTCATCGTTTCCTTTGGAGTCGACCGGGGTGTTATTTTTCCTTGCGCTGTTATCGCTATTTTTACTATGGCTGGACTTAGAGCGGCGCCTGCGCCGTCACTTTGGTTTCTGCCCAGGGGGATTATCCTCCGTTGCATCCTTTTTGTCACCGTTTTCTCCTTGGGTGTGTCCACCATATATACATCATATGATGAGGTGGCTGTCCAGCGCCCCGTGGGCGGTGGTTCCTGATCATCTCCAGTATCAACATCCATACCGTCGATGTCTTCGGAGTCGAAGTCAAGCGTGTCGGTTAAGTCATCGACAGTGGCTATTAAGTGGGTGGTGGGTGGGTAGCGAATTTCTTCGTCGTCCGCATCCCACTCGAGCCGAACATAGTTCGGCCAAGAGTCTCCTGATAAATAGAGACACCTCAATGAATTTAGCACGTCACCCAAGGGTGAGTGTTGAAAGATATCCGCGGAGGTAAACTCCATGATCGGTGCCCAATCAGATTCGATAGGCATGGACGCGCGTGGTTCGGAACGTAAGACCGGAGACGAGTCCGGGGGTCCGATGGCACATATCTCTTTTGGAAGTGGAGTCTGTGTTCAGCTCCATCGCTGATGAGTGTGCGGCCTCCCTGATGGGGTCCATCCACCCGTCCTCGGATGGCACGACCTACTCTAGATTAAGGATGGGGCAGACGCAGGTGCGATATCCCGAACACCGTCCGAGGACAGATCTAAGTCAAGCTCGTTGTGACTGTTCGATGCTCTTGACGTAGGCTTGAATCCGTCAAAAATCAACTCCCCGCAGATGTCGGACGTGTAGATCAAGTTTCCGAACCTGACCCGATGGCCAAGGGCGTAGCTGTCGATCTACTCCAGATGGCCAAGTGAGTTGGCCCGTAGTGCGAAGCCACCAAATACGAAGATCTGTCCGGGGAGGAAAACCTCACCCTAGACCGCATCGTTGCTGATGATTGAAGGAGCCATCAAGCCTTATCGTGACGACACAGTGGAACTCTTAATGAAAGCAAGATCGTATTACAAGAGTATTACAAGAGTTGATCTACCACAAGATCGGGCCCTCTAGATGGAGGTAATACCCTACTTCCTGCTTGATTGATCTTGATGATATGAGTATTACAAGAGTTGATCTACCACAAGATCGTAGAGGCTAAACCCTAGAAGCTAGCCTATAATTATGATTGTTCTTGTCCTACGAACTAAACCCTCTGGTTTATATAGACACCGGAGGGGTCTAGGGTTACACAGAGTCGGTTATAGAGAAGGAGATCTACATATCCGCATCGCCAAGCTTGCCTTCCACGCCAAGGAGAGTCCCACCCGGACACGGGACGAAGTCTTCAATCTTGTATCTTCGTATTCCAACAGTCCGGCAAAAGTATATAGTCTGGCTGTCAGAGGACCCCCTAATGTAGGACTCCCTCAATTACCCCTGAGGTAAAAGGTTGGGAGGCAACACTATAAGCCCCTATCTTTCTCTGTGTCCGATTAAAACTTCATACCCATAAGTATTGCGTGAGTGTTAGATTTTGTGAAAGACTAAATGGTAGTTGAGTATGTGGACTTGCTGAAAGCTCTTATATTGACTCTTTCCGATGTTATGATAAATTACAATTGCTTCAATGACCAAGATTATAGTTTGTTAGTTTTCAATGAAGTTTCTGATTCATACTTGACATTGTGAATAAACTTTTACTTTACCCATAAGTATTGTGTGAGTGTTAGCAATTGTGAAAGACTAAATGATAGTTGAGTATGTGGACTTGCTGAAAAGCTCTTATATTGACTCTTTCCGATGTTATGATAAATTGCACTCGCTTCAATGACCAATATTATAGTTTGCTAGTTTTCAATGAAGTTTCTGATTCATACTTGAAATTGTGAATAAATTGTTACTTTAGAATAAGTAATCACATGACAAGATATATATATGTTGTTGTTATAAGAATGATCATGATGCCCTCATGTCCGTATTTTATTTTATCGACACCTCTATCTCTAAACATGTGGACATATTTAATTTTTCAATATCGGCTTCCGCTTGAGGACAAGCGAGGTCTAAGCTCGGGGGAGTAACGCCCATTTTGCATCATGCTTTTATATCAATATTTATTGCATTATGGGCTGTTGCACTACTAGGGAAAAGCTTATACACAGACGCTTACTAGTAGCGAGGGTTAAAAACGCTCGCTACTGCTACTTACTAGTAGCGCGGGTTTTTAAACCTCGCTACTACTAAGTTGATAGCAATAGCGCGGGTTTTAACCCTCGCTACTACTAAGCAGTCTCTACCATGCCCCCCGGGACATGCCATAGTAGTAGCGCGGGTTTTTAACCCTCGCTACTACTAAGTTGATAGCAGTAGCGTTGGTTTTTAACCCTCGCTACTACTAAGTGGTCTCTACCGTGCCCCTGGACCATGCCATAGTAGTAGCGATGGTTATAAACACGCGCTACTACTAAGTTTTTACCCCTCGCTACTACTAATCGGTCTAAACCGTGCCCCTCGGGGACATACCATAATAGTAAAGAGGGGTAAAATACCCCCCCCCATGGACCACCTTTTTAGTTTTAAAAAAATAAAAGAAAATGATGAAATGTCAAAAAATAAAAGAAAATAAGTTCCCCATGTGATATGTGGTCTAGTTGTTGGGAAAATTTGCAAATATGAATTTCGACTTTATTTGCAAAATCTCTCGAGAAAAAAATGGGCATAACTTTTGCATACTAACTCGGATGAAAAAGTTTTTTATATGAAAAAGCATGTACTCGAAAAGTTTCATCCAAATTTAATCCAAGGAACCCCGTTAAACATTTTCAAAATCCTCAAAAACCTAACAGAAAAAAAGTTACTGGGCTTTTAAGATCTGGAGGCAAAAAAATTCATCAAATTTCAGTTTTTTATTTTTGGTAAATCTGGTCAAACTATGGTCAAACTAATTATTCAAGAATATTAGTGTTACTAAATAATTATTTCAGTTTTTTTGAATTTTGGTCAAATCTGGTCAAACTATGGTCAAACAATGGTCAAACTAATTATTCAAGAAATATTAGTGTTACTAAATATTAGTGTTATCTTTTAGAACAATAGTTTCAAAGTCAAACAGTGAAATGTGTGACTTCATGCTCAAGCTAAATTACTGAGGTTAATAGGGTTGACATCTTACTATTGTCAGGAAAACAGCAAGTGCAGACTTGGAAACGAGGGAGAATAGAACCCGGAAGTTAAGTGTGCTCAGGCTGAAGTAGTGAGAGGATGGATGACCGTCCGGGAAGTTAGATGATTTGGAATGATGAGGGGTGATTAGAGATTAAATTGAGCAGCGATGAGGGGTGATTAGAGATTGGAGGTTAAAATAATTCAAAATTTTGAAAATTAGGTGAAAAATCAAAATTCTTTTTCGAAAAAATTAAAAAAAATCAGAGATTAGAGATTAGTAGTAGCGCGGGTTTTTACCCACGCTACTACTAACGGACGTAGTAGTAGCACGGGTGGCACCCGCTCTACTGCTATACATTAGCTGTAGCACCTTATTAGTAGCGCCGGCCCCCGCGCTACTAATAGGCCCAAAACCCGCGCTGCTGCTAGGCTTTTCCCTAGTAGTGTTGCTATGCGTTATATTACAATACTTATGCCTATTCTCTCTTATTTTACAAGGTTCACATGAAGAGGGAGAATGCCGGCAGCTGGGATTCTGGGCAGGAAAAGGAGCAAATATTAGAGACCTATTATGCACAACTCTAAGTCTTGAAACTCCCCGAAAGTTATTTTTGGAATTAATAAAAAATACTGGGCGGAGAAAGTACCAGAGGGGGCCCACACCCTGTCCACGAGGGTGGGGGCGCGCCCTACCCCCCTGGGCGCGCCCCTTGCCTTGTGGGCCCCCCGTCAGCCCTCCGGTGGCCATCTTCTGCTATACGAAGTCTTTTACCCTAGAAAAAATCATAAACAAGCTTACGGGACGAAACTCCGCCGCCACAAGGCGGAACCTTGGCGGAACCAATCTAGGGCTCCGGTGAAGCTGTTCTGCCGGAGAAACATCCCTCAGGAGGGGGAAATCATCACCATCGTCATCAGCAACGGTCCTCTCATCGGGAGGGGGTCAATCTCCATCAACATCTAGGGAAAAGCTTATACATAGACACATACTAGTAGCAAGGGTTAAAAACCCTCGCTACTGCTACTTACTAGTAGCGCAGGTTTTTAGACCTCGCTACTACTAAGTTGATTGCAGTAGCACGGGTTTTTAACCCTTGCTACTACTAAGCGGTCTCTACCGTGCCCCCCGGGACATGCCATAGTAGTAGCGCAGGGTTTTAACCCTCGCTACTACTAAGTTGATAGCATTAGCGTTGGTTTTTAACCCTCGCTACTACTAAGTGGTCTCTACCGTGCCCCTGAACCATGCCATAGTAGTAATGATGGTTATAAACCTGCGCTACTACTAAGTTTTTACCCCTCGCTACTACTAATCGGTCTCAACCGTGCCCCTCGCGGACATGCCATAGTAGTAGCGAGGGGTAAAAACCCGCGCTACTACTAAATACTGGGTTTC
>NC_041385.1:35346968-35354323 GCF_002162155.2 Triticum dicoccoides | reverse complement strand
AAAAAAATAAAAGAAAATGATGAAAATGTCAAAAAAAAAGAAATAAGTTTCCCATGTGATATGTGGTCTAGTTGTTGGGAAAATTTGCAAATATGAATTTCGACTTTATTTGCAAAATCTCTTGAGAATTTGTAAAAATTGGCATAGCTTTTGCATACTAACTCGGATGAAAAAGTTTTTTATATGAAAAATCATCTACTCGAAAAGTTACATCCAAATTTAATCGGGGGAACCCCGTTAAACATTTCAAAATCCTCAAAAACCTAACAGAAAAAAAGTTACTGGGCTTTTAAGATCTGGAGGCAAAAAAATCATCAAATTTCTGTTTTTTTAATTTTTGTGAAATTTGGTCAAACTATGGTCAAACTAATTATTCAAGAATATTAGTTTTACTAAATTATTATTTCAGTTTTTTTGAATTTTGGTCAAATTTGGTCAAACTATGGTCAAACAATGGTCAAACTAATTATTTAAGAAATATTAGTGTTACTAAATATTAGTGTTATTTTTTAGAACAATAGTTTCAAAGTCCAACAGTGAAATGTGTGACTTCATGCTCAAGCTAAATTCCTGAGGTTAATACGGTTGACATCTTACTATTGTCACGAAAACAACAAGTGCAGACTTGGAAACGAGGGAGAATAGAACCCGGAAGTTAAGCGTGCTCAGGCTGGAGTAGTGAGAGAATGGATGACCATCCGGGAAGTTAGATGACTTGGAATGATGAGGGGTGATTAGAGATTAAATTGAGCAGCGATGAGGCGTGATTAGAGATTGGAGGTTAAAATAATTCAGAAATTAGAAAATTAGGGGGGGGGAATCGAAATTCTTTTTCGAAAAAATTCAGAAAAAATTAGAGATTAGAGATTAGTAGTAGCGCGGGTTTTTACCCACACTACTACTAACGGACGTAGTAGTAGCATGGGTGGCACCCGCGCTAATGCTATACGTTAGCTGTAGTGCCTTATTAGTAGTGCCGGCCCCCGCGATACTAATAGGCCCAAAACCCGCGCTGTTGCTAGGCTTTTCCCTAGTAGTGTTGCTACACGTTATATTACAATACTTATGCCTATTCTCTCTTATTTTACAAGGTTTACATGACGAGGGAGAATGCCGACAGCTGGGATTCTGGGCAGGAAAAGGAGCAAATATTAGAGACCTATTATGCACAACTCTAAGTCTTGAAACTCCCCGAAAGTTATTTTTGGAATTAATAAAAAATACTGGGCGGAGAAAGTACCAGAGGGGGCCCACACCCTGTCCACGAGGGTGGGGGTGCGCCCTACCCCCCTGGGCGCGCCCCATGCCTTGTGGGCCCCCCGTCAGCCCTCCGGTGGCCATCTTCTGCTATACGAAGTCTTTTACCCTAGAAAAAATCATAAACAATCTTACGGGATGAAACTCCGCCGCCACAAGGCGGAACCAATCTAGGGCTCCGGCGAAGCTGTTCTGCCGGAGAAACATCCCTTCGGGAGGGGGAAATCATCACCATCATCATCAGGAACGATCCTCTCATTGGGAGGGGGTCAATCTCCATCAACATCTTCACCAGCACCATCATCTCTCAAACCCTAGTTCATCTCTTGTATTCAATCTTTGTCTCAAAACCTCGGATTGGTACATGTGGGTTTCTAGTAGTGTTGATTACTCCTTGTAGTTGATGCTAGTTGGTTTATTTGGTGGAAGATCATAGGTTCAGATCCTTAATGCATATTAATACCCCTCTAATTATGAACATGAATATGATTTGTGAGTAGTTACGTTTGTTCCTGAGGACATGGAAGAAGCCTTGCTATAAGTAGTCATGTGAATTTGTATTCATTCGATATTTTGATGAGATGTATGTTGTCTCTCCTCTCGTGGTGTTATGTGAATGTCTACTACATGACACTTCACCATTGTTTGGGCCTAGAGGAAGGCATTGGGAAGTAATAAGTAGATGATGGGTTGCTATAGTGACAGAAGCTTAAAACCCTAGTTTATGCGTTGCTTCGTAAGGGGATGATTTGGATCCATATGTGTCATGCTGTGGTTAGGTTTACCTTAATAATTCTTTTGTAGTTGCGGATGCTTGCAATAGGGTTCAATCATAATTTAGATTCTTGTCCAAGAAAGGACAATACCCAAGCACCGGTCCACCCACATATCAAATTATCAAAGTAACGAACGTGAATCATATGAGCGTGATGAAAACTAGCTTCACGACAATTCCCATGTGTCCTCGGTAGCGCTTTTCTCTATATAAGAACTTGTACAGGCTTGTCCTTTGCTACAAAAAGGATTGGGCCATCTTACTGCACCTTATTTACTTTCATTGTTGGTTACCCGTTACAAATTACCTTATGGGCCATCTTACTGCACCTTATTTACTTTCATTGTTGGTTACCCATTACAAATTACCTTATCACAAAACTATCTGTTACCGATAATTTCAGTGCTTGCAGAGAATACCTTACTGAAAACCGCTTGTCATTTCCTTCTGCTACTCCTTGGGTTCGACACTCTTACTTATCGAAAGGACTATGATAGATTCCCTACACTTGTGTGTCATCACCACGCAGCCAAACCTGTCAACCGTCATACTACCCTGTGTCTGGGACTCGATAGAGACGTCTTCCCTGACGAAGTTACTCAATGAGAAGCAGAGTCAGTGCGCCATAGAGATATACGTGCTATAGCTCTTTGGTTGGGTAAATGTTTCTTCTCCCACTTGCTATGGTGCGAGAGAGAGAGAGGGATTCGCCCCGAATCCAGGACCAAGATGCATTTCACGTAAATGCGCTGGCTCCTGCTGGTGGTGACCTCCCGCGTGCGGCCGTCAATGACCAGGCGGAGGGGCCTGCGGCCGGTAGATGCAGATCGCTGGACGACAGCGTGTTCGGCATCTAGCAGTGGCGGTAGCGGTGGAAAGCAGACGGGGGCAAGGGTTTTCCTCCGGTCTCGGGCGTACCGCCTCTGCCCAACCCAGCTCAGCCGCTGGCTCCGAAGAGGACAATGGTGCAAGAGCGAGAGGGATTCGCCCCGAATCCAGGACCAAGATGGATTTCGCGTGCACACGCTGGCTCCCGCCAGTGGCGACATCCCGCGTGCGGTCGTCGATGACCAGGCGGAGGGGCCTGCGACCGGGTTGATGCAGATCGCTTAACGACAGAGTGTTGGGTATCTAGCCGTGGCGGCGGTGGTGGAAAGCGAAAGAGGGCGAGGGTTTTCCTCCGGTGCGAGTGTGGGGTATCGACTTCCTTGGGCAAAGAGCCATTAGAGTGTTGGAAGGAATTGGCCAAGTTTAATTAGTGGACACAGCTCCGTACGAAAACTTTGACTTCTGACCCCATGGTCGGCGGAAAAGCAGCCGATTCATCCAATTTGGAGGCGGGTGGCGGCAGGGCAGTGGAGAGGTAGGATCTGGCAGCAGTGCGGTGCGGCAACACAAATGCTAAAGAATCAAGCGCTGAACATGGACAACATTAGCAAGGACTTATGAAGCTTAGTTCTATCAATTAAAAAAATCAACAGAACTATGAGAAAAAGAACACCATTGTCACTACTGGCACCATGCAGCACCAAGAAGATCCAACCAAGATGTTACAGATTGTTGCTCACTCGCTAGGCAGCACAATGTTTACAGATCCATACATAGCACCAACGCTAGGCATAAAAGCACAGGAACTAAAACAAGACTACAGCAAGATTCATTACATTTTATGCTACAGCTAGATGAACAATCTCCTTCTGCTCCAGTCTCCTCCTATGGAGCATTCTCCTCAGGTGTATACGAGAGCAGAGTTCTGTTCGGGAGGAGGCACTCCCGCTTTGTCTGGATGTGCTTGTACAGGTCGTAACTCAAGAAGGCGTCGATCGCTGCATAGGGGATGTGCTCGAGATTTAGCTCCTCCTCCTAGTTCTCGTGTAGCCAATCCCTCTTCTTTGGTGTCATCTTCGTCTTCAAGCCCGCTTAAGAAGAACATATGATGGATTTGGCGAGGTCTTCGGCGGAATCTCTTGACTTGATCTTCTTGCCGGAGTCCACCACCTTGTACTCCTTCTGGATGTCGATGAGGTTGCCCACCTCCAAGCCGGTGTTACCCATCACTCTCTTATACCACTGTTGACACATACAATGATAAGAGAGTGATGGGTAACACCGGCTTGGAGGTGGGCAACCTCATCGACATCCAAAAGGAGTACAAGGTGGTGGACTCCGGTAAGAAGATCAAGTCAAGAGATTCCGCCGAAGACCTCGCCAAATCCGTCATCTGTTCTTCTTAAGCGGGCTTGAAGACGAAGATGACACCAAAGAAGAGGGATTGGCTACACGAGAACTAGGAGGAGGAGCTAAATCTCAAGCACATCTCCTACGCAGCGATCGACGCCTTCATCAGTTACGACATGTACAGGCGCATCCAGACAATGCGGGAGTGCCTCCTACCATATAGAACTCTGCTCCTGTATACACCTGTGGAGGATGCTCCACAGGCGAAGTCTGGAGCAGAAGGAGCTTGAGCATCTAGCTGTAGAATAAAATGTAATGAATCTTGCTGCAGTCTTCTTTTAGTTCCTATGCTTTTCTACCTAGCGTTGGTGCTATGGCTGGACCTGTAATCATTGTGCTGCCTAGCGAGTGAGCAACAATCTGTAGCATCTTGGTTGGATCTTCCTAGTGCTACATAGTGCCAGTAGTGACAAAGGTGTTCTTTTTCTCATAGTTCTATTGTATTGTTTTTCCCATTGATAGAACTGGGCTTCATAGGTCCTTGCTAATCATCCATGTTCAACGCTTGATTCTTTAGCATTTGTGTTTTATTGGGTTGTTGCTAAAATTTCGAGCATTTCAACATTACCATGAGCGTGTGTGTGTAAGGCCTGGGTATGTGTGTAAGGTCTGGGCGGACTCGGTGTGTAAGGTCGATGAGCGATGCCCTCGGCTGCGGGCCCGGAGAGAGCGTCGGAGGTGGCGTCGTCATCGTTGCTGATGAAGATGAGGAGGACGAAGCCATCGCGTTGTGATTCTGCACTTGGTGCCCACTCTAAATTCAAAAAAATGTAAAACCTTCACATTCTCTCGATATATGTGTATGAGATCATGTGTTCAAAATTTGAGTTGTTTTAGAGGCAGTCAAAAAATCCTCCAAATCAGCCTAAATTTGTTTTACATGGTGAAATGCAGGTCACAAATAGGATTATCAAGAAATTTTCATAAAATGTGAAGTTTACGAAGCCCCATTAAGGTATAGTCCTAGGTTTTCACAAAATGTGAAGTTTACAAAATGTGAAAACCTAATCTTAGGTCAAAACCCATTATATCCTGCTCAATAACACCTTGTAATATATAGGAACCAAACGATATTACCAATATATCCTAATCAAGAAAACTAGTAATATATGATCACAAAACTATATTACCAGTATATCCTGATCCAACAATCTTGGTAATATACAGGAACCAAACTGTATTACCAGTACATCTAGTCGCTTTTCCGTCGCCCGCTTCAAGCCCTGCGCGCACGGGCCTATCTGCACTCCCTCCCTCCATCGTCCTCACACCTGCCTAGAGCTTGGCATCGCCGGCCACCTCGGCTCAGCATGAATCACATCTGCGAGGTTCAGCTTTACCAGGGGGTTTCCGTAAAGTGGACACAAATGCAAAATCTCTCACAAACACATGCATCGTGTCCGTCTATCCAAGCACCTCCCCGGCGCAAATGTACGCTCTGCCGGCCTCGCCACTCCCGGGCGCAATGGGCTGGGAGCTGGAGCGAATCGACGCGCGGCTGCAGCAGCATGCGGACCCGCGCATGCGGCAGCTCACGTCCCAAATCACAGCTGATCAGGCCTGTCCCGCCGTCCCATCCTTGCTGCACCACCTTCCTTCCCCTCTAAGGATTGAAGTGTACTAATAAAGTAAAACCCTAGTGAGAAGCCCCAGCCGGACCTCCCCGGTGCAATGCACGCTCCGCCGACCCGCCGCTCCCGGACGTGGTAGGCTGGGAGCTGGAGTGGATCGAGGCGCGGCTGCAGTAACATGCATACCCACGTGTGAGGCAACTCACGTCCCAAATCACAGCCGATCTGGTCTCTCTTTCTCCCATTTTTTCTTCACTTCTTTCCAACACACTCAGCGTCTCGACCACTGTTTGCTTAGGTCCAAGTTGAACTGGATGAATTCATCGGAGGGTGCCCTCTTTCATGGTTCTCTTCTTTTTCCTTCCATGTTCTTTTCTTCTTCGACCACCTTTTTGTTGTTCCTCTTGGTTCCTTCTGGATGTTCTATAGTTTCTAGGTGTTGCTTGATGCACAATGTGTGAGACAAATAGACTACTCGGGTTGCAGCGTTGACGAACAGGATGAGCGACTTGCTATCTACTGGCATTGGCAGGCCGGCATTCTCAAGCGCGGCCAGGTCCCGCCACGTAGCACAAGGGCCCGTCCCGCCATCCCATCCTTGCTGCACCACCTTCCTTCCCCTCCAAGGCTTGAAGTGGTACTACTATAGTACTACTACTGTCTGTTCGTGCCCTTGTTTCCAAACTGTTCCATCACCGTCCAAAACAGCTTCGACAGAGAGTGGAGAGCACGCCCCGCCGCTGTCTCCCTTTGGGTCCACCGCCTCACGTGAGGGCACCATGGCTTATCCATTCTTGTCCTCCACCGCCAAGCTGACACGCGAGGAGGCGATGGAGCTTGCAGTCGAGGATAATGTTTAGTTTTAGAAGTAGACATGGTTGGAGGAACCAGAAGCTTTGTGCATTTCTGAGGCAATCACCACCAGGCACTTCTAAAACTAAACATAGCCATGCTTCCAGTACCTTAACATGCACCAAACTGAACCCATGTTGTTGATGGTGTATCATGCAAGAGTTTAGGACATGGTTGGAGGAACCAGAAGCTTTGTGCATTTTCGAGGCAATCACCACCGGGAACCATGGCTTATCCATTCTTGTCCTCCACCGCCAGGCTGACGGTCGAAGGAGACCGAGGTGGCCGGTGGCGCCAAGCTCCTAGCAGGTGTGAGGACGAGGAGGGAGGGGGTGCAACGGTGATGGCTGCAGCATGAAAAGATGTTTGTGAGAGATTTTGCAGTTGCATCCATTTTGCAGAAAGCCCCTGGTAAAGCTGAACCTCGCAGATGGGATACATGCAAAGCCGAGGTGGCCGGCGGTGCCAAGCTCTAGGAAGGTGTGAGGACGAGGAGGTATGGAGGAGTGCAGAGAGGCCCGTGCACGCAGAATAGGGAGGGGAAGCGGTGGTTTCTACTGGCCTATTCTAGATGTTGATTGCTGCACCGAGTGTGAGACGAATGGACTACTCGGGCTGCAGCGTTGATGAACAAGTCTAATTAGATTACTTGTTATATATTA
>NC_041385.1:35331255-35346630 GCF_002162155.2 Triticum dicoccoides | reverse complement strand
GGGGGAGGACTCCCCTACCTGAATTGTATTCATTGTTGCCTATAGGGCTTTGCAGCCTGTTACAAGATGGGTTCAAGTGAACCAGAGATACACGGGTGTCACGCGGAGAAGAAATAAAGCAAAAAATCACTCACACCAACAGCACACATGACATGGAGAAACTAAGAGGGAAACACCACACAACAAAACAAAAGCACCACCCAGTGTAATCGAACGGCATGGGCCAGCCGAGACCATGCCACGGCACTGCACCATCGATGCAATCGAAAGACACCGTGCACCGAGACTGCACAACACCGCGACACCACCTGTGCCGTGGTGTACATTCGAAAGGACACGCGAGGCCAAGACGACACCACAACACCTATGCATCACCGGCGTATTCGAAGGGTATCGCCTAGCAGACCAAACCAAGACACTGCACCGTCGACGCAATCAAAAGGCACCACACATCCGAGACTGCACAATGCCGTGACACCACCTGTGTCGTGGGGCATGGTCAAAAGGGCATGCGAGGCCGAGACGGCACCACCACACCTATGTGCCACCGGAGAGGCTGCTGGGCACCGCCTAGCAGAGACACACGAAAGAAGCAGTCGAGCACGAACCACAAGAACACCAACGAGGACGAAGCCCTTCAGGAAGGGAGATGGCCACCCCCAAGCCACGGCCCTCCCAGCGAAGCCATGAACCTCACGTAACTCGATGGACAAGCGCCCGCCCAAGCCGACATGATGAGAAGGAGACACTCCCAACCGCCCCCGGCCGCACCCCACGTGGAGAGCAAGCTGCATCCATGGCAGCCATCTGCACACCAAGGAATCGTCGACCAGCGTAATCGCAGTAGGTCAAGAGACAGGAGAAGATTTGGCCAATGGCGTCGCCCAGCACCACGCCGACCAATACCACACCGGGAAGCTCCCGGCCACCAGCTAGCACCACCCAAAGTTGCCCGCACGCAAAGCCAGTGGGGGAAGCCCGATCTGCAGCAATGGCGTCAGATCTGCAGCAACGGCGCAGGAATGGGGCGGCCCCCAACGTATCCGGGCCGGACCCGGCCGGATCTGGCAGCGCACACCACAACACCGCCAAGCGGCAGCAGATAGGGGGCGAGCCCGATGGAGCGCCGCCGCCTAGGTACTCCCCCCACGCCGTGCAGAGGCCTGCGCCGCCGGCCCATCCCACATCCAGAGGTGTCCAGGATGACCGCGAAGCCCACCGCCCGCCGGGAGCAGCCAGGGTCACTGCGCACGCACCACCGAACGAGCAGAACGAAGGAACGCGAGAGCTCCACACCACGTGAGGAACGAAGCCCGCCGCCGCCAGCCGCCGTCGTGCCTTTGCCTGGCGACGTGTGCTGGTGGCGGCATGGGAGGGACGGGGTTGAGGGGGCGGCGGGGCTGGCTGCTGGGGGTTCCGCCCAAGACGCTCCTGAGGACCGACGCGGGGGTGTCGGTCTCTATGCGAGGGAAGTGGCTCTCTTCTCTGGAATCCTTCCATCCCGTTTCTTCATCAATGTAGCCGATAATATATCATTTTCTCTATTCCAGTGGATCGATGCAAGACTTAACCGACTGGATACTTTTATTAATCAGGCCAATGAGAAAGGTTGGCGCCATTGATATGCTTGCCAGATTACGGTCTTTTGATCAGTTAATGATGTTTAAAACCAAAAGTTTCCTTTACGTTTCTGTCGGGGAGTTTTACTTTCCACTTCAGGCGACAAATGAAAAGTATATCCCGCCTCCACTCCAAGTGGTCAGAATGGAGGCGGGATTTGTTGTTTGTGGAAATTGCCCCGTCGGACTCAATCTACGATGTGCCAAATGGAAAACTTGATTCTCAATCCATCATCCGGCAAACACAGCCAACTTTGGGGAAAGAATTCGAGATTGATTGCCGGCGGATTCGAGAGGGCTAGGTGTTCTGAAGCGAGGCTTCTTCGTGCTCTGCCACTCCGCCGACGTGCAGCTATCGCTTGTCGTGGTCCGGGGTTTTTTCTCTATGCCTAGCGCCAGCGGGAGGGGCTGGTACGGCTTCAAGTGCAGAAAAGGCTCCTCTGCGTATGGCATAAGCCTTTCCTCACTGCAGGTAGCTAGCACTGTGCCGTCCGTCACATTCATTTCTACACATCAGAACAAGTACTCCATAGTCCACACACAAATGCATACGCAACAATACGGATCGCGGGCCAACTCCCCGTGTGGGCTTGCTGGGCCTGGCGGGGTGGTGCTGGCTAGTGGGCCTTCCTCCCCTCCCACTCTCTTCTGTGGTCGATTTCCCCCCTCTCGTTTCGTCTGGCCCAGTTGGGCCCACCGCCCGGCTGCCTGCTCCTCACCCTCCTTCGGCCCATTTGTCTAGTCGGGCCCAGGTGGGCACGGCTTCCTCGGGCTATTTATCGATGCCACGCGGTTCTCTCCCCCCTGCTAGGGTTTCCTGCTTCCGCTTCTGATCTGCGCCGCCACCGTCTTCTCATCCGTTGCATCATTAGATCTCCCCCACCCCCACCCCTCCGTCTTGCTTTTGCTGCGGTGACCTCCATGGACAAATCTAGGGGTTCTTCTTGCGAGGCGCTCTTTGGCAGCAAGCAGCGCCGCGAAGAATCCCCTGCCTCCGTGATGGATCTGGAGCTCGAGGCTTCGCTCCGCTCCAAGCTGGAGTCGAAGCAGGCGGCGCGTGAGCAGGCAGCTCGTGCCCGCGAGGCCTGGGCTTCGGGTCCGGAGCGGGTGCAGCGCTCAGAGAGGGACGGTGTGACTGGATCCGGTCTGCGGGGCTCTGGATTTGGTCCTTCTCCTTCTCCAGTGCTGGATCCGTGGGAGGCGGCGGTGGCCTCCGGCGGTGGGGTGTCTTCATCCTCTGCCTCCCTTCCTGTTCTGGGTGCGGGGCGTGGCTCGTCTGCCCCGTCACGTCCCTTACCGCCCCCGCCTCCTCGCTTGTTTGGGGCTGGATCTGGTGCCCGTCCGCCGCCTCTGTCCTTCGCGGGGTCGGCACGTCGGCCGCCTGGTCCAGCCTCGGGGGCGCCCCTTCCTCCGGGAATGGGGGATGGGATTCTTCCTCCTCCCCCGTCGCTGCAGCAACCTCGTCCCTCCTCTACCTCCCACAGCAACCCATCAGCGCTCAGCTGCTTCGCTTGCCACAGGCCTGGGCACTTCCAGTCCCGCTGCACCAATCCCCCTTCTGCCTGATCTGTCGCTCTGATGGTCATCTTACGATCAACTGCATGGCTAGGTAGAAACATCCCGCGGTCCTCCAGTTTGGCTTGGGACTCCCTGGCTGCGCCTTCTTCGCTTTCGATGGTGACCTTCCTGTTCATGAGGTGGCACCTTCGCTGTCCAATGCGGCGATTGTCTCGGTCAAAGACCAAAAGATTTCGCCCCAAACTCTTCTGGAAGGGCTTCGCATTTGGGATGTGGCTGGATGGGACTGGAAAGTTGTGCAGATGTCTGATTTTGATTTCTCTATGGTGTTCCCCTCCAAAGAATGCTTGCGTATGATTGCTTCCTGCACCAGCTTCACCTTGCCTCTCAATCAATTGGTGGTTTCTGTCAAAGCTGCTTCTTACAATGGTACGGCAGTTGGCCTTCTTTCTCAAGTGTGGGTTTTGATCGATGATTTGCCTACTGGTCTTCGCTCGCCTGCTTTCCTCATGTCCTTTGGGGTTTTGATTGGGAAACCTATTGAGGTGGATGAGGATTCTTTGAACAAGGTTGGTCCTGCTAGGATGAAGGTTTGGTGTGTTGATCCTGAACGTGTGCATCGCTCTATTGATGTTTACCCATCTCCCGATGGTATTAGGCTCCGGGTGCGGATGGAGGGGGCTGCGGCTTTCCAAGCCCCACCTCCCCCTCCTCCTCCTGCTAATCCCTCGGACAAGCATGACAAGGAGGGGGATGGATCTTTGGGTGGCCCTAATCAGAGCTTTGGGTCTAATCTTCGCTTCACTCAATCTGAATGGGATGGCCTGGCAGACTCTGAACATGAGTTGTTTCAATCCCAAGCTCCTTTTGGAGATGCTCCTCGTGATGACCCAGTGATCTCCCCTGCTGCTCAGACTGCTCCGACCGCTATCGCTGATTTGCCAAAGGTCCCGCCTTGCTCGGCTACCCCCGTGTCTGGTGCCTGCTCCAATCTTCCTGCTCGCCCACTCTCCCCCACCCGTTCGAGAATTGAAGATCTCCCTGTCTCCCCGGCTCGCGATATGGTGGAATCCCAGCCCCTCACGAAGAAGAAGTCCTCAGTGCGCAAGTTCTCGGCTAAGAGCCGGAACTCGTCGGGCTCGAAGCAATCCATGACGGGGATCTGTCGGCGTCTTGATCAAGATCTGGGTTCTATGTCCCGCTCCGGTCCCCATGTTGGCTCTCCTGCTGCGCGGGCGTCTGCTATTCGATCTCCGGTGTCCACGGCCCGCAAAGGAAGGCGGGTAGCGAACTCCGGTGGTTCTGTCCTGGAAAGGGCGGAGAAGCGGGCTGCAGCGAAGGATCTCCCTCCCCCAGGTACCTCCCCAGCCTCTTCTGTCGCTGTTTCTCCTGTTCGGGTGGTTTTACCTTCTATGTCTGATGATCATCTTTTAAATATTATGTCGGACGTGGGTTTGGTGGTCGATTCTTCTGTTGGTTCTCCTAGTTTGCTTCTTGCTATTATTCGGGCTAATGAACTGGCTCAGGCAGCCATTGCTAAAGCCAAAGAGGCTGTTGCCTCGAGGGTCGAGGTTGCTGGTTGTGATGCGGGGTGGCTTCAGGTGCTGGTAGTGGCCAGCCCCTTTCCTGCTCTTCGAAGAGGGGCACTAATAAACGTGCTAAATCCTCATGGCCCCCTGCAGGTCGAGCCTCCGCATCAAGAATCTTTCGTATAAATGAGGGCTTTATTCTGGAATATTAGGGGGTTCGGTGCTAGGGGGCGCCGTGACCAACTTAAAGATTTGGTTCGTTCTAGTTCTATTGATTTCGTGGGGCTGGTTGAAACTTTCAAGGATTCCTTCTCCCCTAATGAGCTCTCTGCTATTGTGGGTATGGACAAATTTAATTGGCATTTTTTACCTGCTTCGGGCCACTCTGGTGGGATCTTGATTGGTTCTAATAAAGATATTTTTGATTTTGTTGCTTTTGACCATGGGTTTTTTTGGGCCAGCGTTGTTCTTTCTCACAAATCTATGAATACCCTCTGTGAGTTTATCGTTGTTTATGGGCCTGCGAATCACTCTCTGCCGACCCTATTCCTTAATGAACTCTCGGTCAAGATTGAGTCCTGTAATTTACCGATGGTTATTGGGGGAGACTTTAATCTTTTGCGGTGCCCCCTTGACAAGAATAATGATAATTTCTCTTGGCCTTTAGCTAATGCTTTTAATGACTTCATTAGTGCTAACGCCATCCGTGAGCTTCCTCGGGGGGCAGCTCGCTTTACTTGGTCTAACCATCAGGCTAACCCTATTAGATCCGTGCTTGATCGCATCTTCCTATGTCCCAGGTGGGATTCCTTGTTCCCTAGAACTTCTCTTAACGCCAAATGCATTGTCGGGTCTGATCATACCCCCTTGGTTCTTGACGATGGTTCCATTTGCACGCGACCTCCGGCTAGATTTCAATTTGATGCTTCATGGTTGTCAGTGGATGGCTTTGCTGATATGGTTGCAGCGAAGATTTCCCAATCCCTCTCTTCCAACTCCCGCTCGTTTGGGCCTCTGGATGATTGGCACTCGTGCTCCTATGACTTACGTAAGTTTCTTAGAGGTTGGTCTCGTAATCGTGCGGCGGAGGATCATCGCACCAAAGCTTTTCTCGAAAACCAGATCTTGGAGCTGGATCATGCTGCTGATTCTACTGGGCTCTCTGACGATGGCTGGGCCGTTCGTTATAATCTTGAGGCTGCTTTAATGCAGTTGCACCACCAGGCCGAGCTTTATTGGCGCCAGCGGGGCACTCTTAACTGGACTCTTAAAGGGGACTCTCCTACAGCCTACTTTTTTGCGATTGCGAACGATAGGCGTAGGCGCTGTGATATTAATAGCCTGCTGATTAATGGTGTGCATTCTCCTGATCAGTCTGTTATTATGGCTCATGTGGTGGATTTCTTTTCTTTGTTGTTAGGGGCTAAACCCCAATCGGGCTTATATATATATCTCCCCACCTTTGGAGCTCTGGTCTTAAAATCACCTCCGAGGAGAATGCTTCCTTGATGATTCCGCTCTCTGACCAGGAAATTTGGGATGTTGTTAACTCTGCTAATCCCAATGCTGCTTCCGGGCCAGACGGTTTTTCCATCCCTTTCTTTCGGAAATTCTGGCCCCAGTTGAAACAGTTGGTGTGTAACGTTATCCAGGGTTTCTGCCTTGGTACTGTCGATATCTCTCGCCTGAATTACGTTGTGATATCCATGATTCCTAAGGTCAAGGGTGCTGATGTTATCTCCCAATTTCGGCCTATTGCTTTGATTAACAACTTTGCCAAATTCCCGGCTAAAGGCTTTGCGAATCATTTGTCTCTGGTAGCTCATAGAGTTATTAGCCCCTTTCAATCTGCTTTCATCAAAGGGCGTTTCATTCTTGACGGTATTCTTTCCCTTCATGAGATTGTTGATGATCTTCATGTGCGAAGAGCTAAAGCGATTATTCTTAAGTTAGACTTTGAAAAAGCGTATGACTCGGTTAGCTGGCCCTTCCTCAAGCAGGTCCTCCTTGCTAAAGGCTTTGACGGTGCTTATGTTCATCGTATCATGCAGTTGGTCTCGGGTGGCCATACTGCCGTTGCTGTTAACGGCTTTGTTAGCAATTTCTTCGCGAATGGCAGGGGCCTTCGCCAAGGGGATCCTGCCTCCCCTGCTCTTTTTAACTTTGTGGCCGACGCCTTCTCTTGCATGCTCTCCAGGGCGGCCCGCTGTGGGCACATCGCTCCTGTGGCCTCCCATTTACTTCCGGAAGGTGTCTCCCATCTGCAATATGCGGACAATACAATCATCTTGGTGGAGCTGGATGACGCCTGTATTGCCAATCTGAAATTCATCATGTTGTGTTTCGAAGCCGTTTCGGGTCTTAAGATTAATTTCGCCAAGAGTGAGGTTTTGGTGACGGGTGTTGATGGGGCGGAAGCCTTGCGGGTTGCCAGGCTCCTTAACTGCTCATTAGGCTCCTTCCCCTTCTAGTATTTAGCCCTCCCTATCTCTCCTGGAATGCTTCATGCAAATGATTTCGCTCCGGCGGTTGCTAAAGTGGGGAACAGGGTGCTCCCTTGGAGGGGTAGATATAATACCAATGCCGGCAAAGTGGCTCTAATCAACTCCTGCTTATCCTCTCTCCCTATGTTTCTTATGGGCTTTTATCTTCTCACGAATGGCGTGCATGCTGACTTCGACAAACATAGGGGTGCCTTCTACTGGAATTCCGCTGATAACAAAAGGAAGTATAGGCTGGTCAAGTGGCAACTTATGTGTAAACCTAAGAACCTTGGGGGGTTAGGCATTATTAATACTCGGGTGATGAACATTTGTTTGCTTATCAAGTGGTGGTGGAAAATTATGACTGTTGGGGCCGAGTCATTGTGGTTTTCGATTCTTAAGGCCAAATATTTCCCTCACTCCAACCCGTTGTTTGCTTCCGCGCGGCGTGGCTCTCAGTTTTGGAAAGCCCTTGTCAAAGTTAGACCGATTTTTCTGGAGCATGTTAAGTTTATTGTTGGTAATGGGTTGGCTGTTCGGTTTTGGTTGGATTGGTGGTCTGGGGATGCCCTCCTAGCCGTGCGCTTTCCGGTTTTGTTTTCTTACTGTCCTAATCCGCAGATCTCCATCGCGGAGGTGGCTGCTAATAATTGGGATTTGGCTTTTCGTCGGGCCCTGTCTCCTGAAGAGTTGGAAGATTGGCAAAGTCTCTCTGCTCTCTTCCCTGTGCTCTCGGAGTCGGCCGACTCGGTGATTTGGCCTCTTTCGGCCTCTGGTAGATTTTCGGTTAAGTCGCTGTATTCTAGACTTATTGGTGGTACTCCTTCGGCTCGATTCTCTTGCGTTTGGAAACCCAAGGTTCCTCCTAAGATTAAGATTTTCTCTGGCAAGCCTTCCGTGGTCGCCTCCCGATTGCTGATTAGATCAAAAAACGCAATGGGCCGGGCTCAGAATTCTGTAATTTATGTGGGGCCTTGGAGAACTCTGATCACATCTTTTTCAATTGCGTTCTGGCCAAATTAGTTTGGTGCTGCGTCAGATCTTGGCTTCGGGTTCCCTAGAATCCCTCCTCTTTCGCTGAGATTCGAACCCTTGCCAAAGCTTTGGTCGGGGTCACCAAGAGGGTATTTTGGGTTGGCCTGGGAGGTTTATGTTGGGCTCTCTGGACCATTAGAAACAAATTTACTATTGAACTTACCTTCCCATCTAAGCATGCTGTTGTTCTTTTCAAATCATGTATATTCTTGCAGCAGTGGAGATCATTGACTAAGGAGACTGGTCGGGATGCCCTGGACCTGCTCATCGACAAAATTCGGGCTTCGGCTTCTCAGATCTCTGGGAGGAACCCTGTCGTCTAAATCTGGTGCTGTTGCGGAGATAGGTGTTTCTCCCTCCCCGGCCTGCGCGCCGTGTATGGCAGTTGCCTGTATCTTTCCTGCTTTGGCTACTCTCTTCCTTTTCTTTGTGTGTGTGCTCCTGTGAACTTGCGGTATCCGTGACGCTGCCTTGAGGCTTTATCTATAAAGTCGGGCTTTGGCCTTTTCTCTTAAAAAAATCCTCAGAGCCCAGCACCATGGAGATTTGCAGCACAATGCCCCCCTCCTCGCCCCCGTTCAGATCCTCAGCGACACCGATAGCAACGATGTCGACGCTGCTACCCTCTCGAGGAGCGGGAGCAGCAGCCTGCGCCCCTCATTTCATAACTAAATATTAAATAACCGTAGCTCCAAATTAAATAACCATTAGATGTAAACGGGGTGGAAAATGCATAGATTAATATGGTGCTGAATCCTGTAAGAGACACTGGGATCTCTGACCCTGTTTTATCCTCTTCTAATATGAAAAGGCAGCGCTACTGCCATTGCCTATCAAAAAATAGTGTTATCTTCGTTTCTCTCTTTTGAGTTCTCGGGAGTACTGAATCCGGTACGAGACACTGGGATCTCTGACCCTGTTTTATCCTCTTCTAATATGAAAAGGCAGCACTACTGTCATTGCCTGTCAAAAAATGACAATCTAGTACAAATGTGAATGCTTGAAGCGACGAGATTCTCCTATGAGCCCAAGGCAAAAGCTAAGAGGATCACAAGCTGGTGTGTCATGTTGTGGTGGTAAAGGATAACGTGTTGATAATCTGAAAGCCATGCATTTCTTCTGCGTGGTAGACTTTCGTAATTAGTAGGATTACGTCAAAGTTGGACTTGAACCATAGGACGAACTAAAAAACCCTATACCTTGGTGGTGCTTGCGCGGTTCAAGTAGGACGACTACGGAAAGTGCGAGCCATCAGCTCGGCGATCCCTCGGGGTAGGACTGGCATACTATCTGCCATTCAAGCCTAACGGGTGCAACTCTCGATTCCTGTGATTACAGAAATTTGCTAGCTGTTCGTGCTTGTTGTGCTGTCCTCCAGACGCCATGGCAGCATGAATTCTCTCAATGCAATTGAGCAAAAGCTACTACAGTACAGGAAAGGGGACAAAGAAAAAACATGCAGAGAAGGAAAATACTTATCTTGTTGGTTAACGGGATGTAGATATGTGTACTTTCTCTACCCACGGCCACACGCATGCATTCATCCAGCGGGTTCACTTCAGAACAAAATAAATGCTTACGTTAAAGAGTTGTTCAGGTGTACCTTTTACATCCCTCAGACATTACATAAGAAAAAGATGAATCCTCAAACCTGGATCAACATGCCGTCCCCGCCAGATGATTCTCTTGGTTGGGAGCAGCTACCAAGTGTGCTCCTTCTAGATTAATCTGATGGCCTGTCAAGAGGGCCATGCGTCCTCCATTGAAGCCGCCACCAGGGCATGGACTCCTGGTACACCGCCGCCGAGGTGCTGTAGTGATGAGGTATCATGCAGGATCTAACCACAGAATCACCTTCAGGCAAGATGAATAGACTGCAACGGCTGCGCCATGGCTGGGACTTGCCGGTGGTGGCGGCGGTGGCGGCGAGCGAGTGGGAGGCCGGCGGCGGCAGTCTATCGGCCGCCGTGAGGTGAGGCCGTGAGGGAAGGATAGGAAAGGGGTCGCGATCTGGATGTAAGGATAGGTCGGAAGGAGGGGAAGCGTGCGGCGGGTGTTCTTTTTCATTGTGCGGGTCTGTGGGAGCGGGAGGTGGAACGACAGCGTTTTTTCTCGTGCGGGAGATAGAGCGACGAGAGCGGACGAAGGAGGCGCAGAACATACTCGCACCTTTGGTTTTTCCGCTTCTTTCTGTGGTTTGGATAGGCGTTTGGAGAGTTACACCGAGTTGGATGGGCCCATCAAGTTCTTGTCGTTATTTCTGTTTACCAAAGAACTTGTCACTTCTTACTGACCAGCTCGTCAATTTTATTCTTGCATGTTATTCGGATCGCCGTTATTCATGTAGTCAGGCGAACTGAGGTGCGTTGATGTGTGTTATCGCTCTCGCAGGCCCCGTCGCACCGAGTTTTTTCTCCGGCGAGTCCTCACATCACCGCCCCCCACCGCCGCCGTCCGCCACCGCCCCACCCTGAACCCTAAGATAGACACCGCGGTAGCCTGCCCAACGAGCTTCTTCCTCCCCTCCGGCGACCTTCTTCCTCACCTCCGGCTATTTCTCCCTTCGACCAAAATCGACTAACCCAACTGCGAAAACTCAGTCGACTGAAATGCAGCTATTGTGTTACCAATCTCCTGATGCAACCATCTCATCGTGCTCCACATATCCGTCGTCCCCGACCGCACCGGCTGTCTTGGGTATACATATGAATCACTTCTCTGTGATTTCAGTTCATCATGAGTAGATCTGGATGTGGTTATCTATTTTAGTCGTATTGTAGCGTGCTCCATGGAGGCTCTATTTCGATTCGTGTGGATGGATTAGGCTCGCATGCCATTTACTCTTCTATGCTCAATGATCGTTTGTTAGCCCTTAATCAAACTACCGTGTACCTAATAGTATTTCTCGCTGCTATTGTTCTACGAATCATTCAGATACTCTTAATTACACACTGTAGTTGCATTGTTTGATGTAGCATTGATATACTCTGTAATTGTAAGTTACATATAGTCAGCAGTGAAATTATGTGAGATGCATTATGCCGGCATAGGACAATACTTATGTCTGCCGTTATCATTATCTTCTTCATTGCATACTCCGATGTACTCAGCAGCTTCTAGCACCGATGCATTCCACCATTTTAGTGACTGTTTATCGGACAGTGCATTGCCAACAAAATCCTATTTATGCATTTATGTAAGTCACGATTTTTATCAGTATTGACCCTGTACTTTATTGTATGCTTGTGCAGACGGCTCCTAAATCTGAAGCTCATGCCATCTCCTCCGGGTCAGAATGATGACAGTCCATATGAAAATCCCAACTCAGTCGTAGCGTCTAGGTGTTCCGGATCGTCCAACAAGGCAATCAGCCTCACATACTCTCACTCCAAAGCAAGTAATGACATCAAGAAGAGGAAAGGAGATGTGCGTCATGATGTTTTTTCTCCGAGCCTGGCACTGAAGATTAGCCAGCCCGACAGCAAGGAGGTGGCCAAGAATTCCATCAAGTCGTGAGGTGCTTCCTGAGTGTGGTTTTGTGTAGCTGGAGCTACACGGTACCCCTTATCTTAGCCATCCATTTTGGCATCAAGATCCGTACAGGCACATTTGTCATTTTTGTTTCTCTCAAACGAAACAACGTATAAACTTCACAATTTGCAGGACAATAAAACATTCTAATTACTACGTGGGAAAAAACTTTCAGATTTTTTCATGCATTTAAAATGCTAAAATTTATTTTTTTAATCAAAAAAATTCACATTGTATATTTATGTTGGTCCAAAAAATCTGAAAGTTTTTTCACACATTGAAGTTGTAAAGTTTGTTTGATCTGGAAAGTTTGAAGTCCATATGTTCTTTCATTTGAGAGAAACAAAAAAGAGAAATCTGCTTGTTGCAAGTTAGTTGAAGAGTACGGATCTCAAAGCAATGATGAAGGGCTGAAGATAAGAGGTTCCATGTAGGACGAGCTACAAAGGAACTTAGTGTTCCTGAAATAAAGAGAATAGGTCGTCCACTCGATGTGGGTTATTGGCACGACCCCATGCTGATCAGAAAGTTTGTGGTCAGGCTTGATGAGGAAAATTGGCTTACCCAAGTCTTCACATACCAGATCATTTTGCCAAACATCTGAAATGCAAGATGCACTACACCATGAAGCTCAGGATTTGGCCAACATGCAGTTACAAGAACAACATGGAAATCACGACCAACAACGTCTAACTCTGTCTTTATTACCTAATCGTTAAACATGGTACACATGGATCAGCATCCTGGACAAGATAAACATGGACAAAAACTATGATCACATATTGCCATGATGATGCATTATAGATTCCCATCAAGCGAGCCATAACTACATGTTCACATCTACACTGCTATAGTCAACCCACATGCAACACGAAACGTATGCACTAATGCAATAAAGTAGTCCATGTTGCTAGCATCAGTTGAAAATCTTAGAATGGACAATGCTTGTATAACTACAATACTACATAGCCTACCACGGAAATACGAGACAGTCTATAACAATATACCAATGCTTGCACAGTGTGTATTAGCATTTTAACAATCACAGAATTATTACTGTTAATCAACATAGAAGTGTTTCAATATACTTCCATTTAGGGTACAGCACTGTCAGTCTAAATCAAAGAAACTTAGCAACGTGTAACTGTAAATGGAGGTTGCTACCATAACTGAAATATCTGCCAATACGAATAGCTAAGATAACTGCGAAACCTAAGGATGCAAACTAACGTACCTGCATTCATACAAATGCATATGTGTACATGAACATACGAATTCCCCTCTTCACAGGGATTTATATTCATCGTTGACGGCTCCTGTGACTCCAAGCAGTGCTCTTTCTCCCTACCTGTAGTAAGCATGTAGTTCTATGGGGTGGGTAGCTGTTCTCTTAATCCTTCTTGCAATACCCTTCTTCGGCCTTCTTGTTTGAGACTAATAGGTGTTCCCTTCCGGCCCACTCGAGTCACAACAATCCTGTTGGGTAATAAGCCACGGCAGGCATGTGGAGTGCGTGTGTGTGCGAGTGCTAAGCGTATTGGGTGCTGGTTCAGGCCGCACCGAGCCTGTGGCTTGTGTGCGTGTGTGGAACTGGGGTGTGCGTGTGTGTGTGGATCCAGTCACTAGTAGAAAAGGGGGCAAAGGTCCAGGCCGGGTCAGCCCATTAGTCCCGGTTCAGTCAAGAACCGGGACCCATGGGGTATTGGACCCGGTTCGTGAGTCCCGGTGGCCGGCTGGGCCACGTGGGCCATTGGTCCCGGTTCGTATGGACCTTTTGGTCCCGGTTGGTGGGACGAACCGGCACCAATGGGCCTCGCTCCTGGCCCACCACCATTGGTCCCGGTTGGTGGCTCGAACCGGGACCAACGGCTTTTATGATAATTCTTTTTGCTTTTTATGTTTTGAACTAAATTATAATTACTTATTTATTTTCTTTTATGATAATTCTTTTTGCTATTAAAGTTTGTAACAAAATTCTAATTACTTATTTATTTTCTTTTATGATAATTCTTTTTGCTCTTAATGTTTTGAACTAAATTCTAATTACTTATTTATTTTCTTTTATGATAATTCTTTTTGCTATTAAAGTTTGTACCAAAATTCTAATTACTTATTTATTTTCTTTTATGATAATTGTTTTTGCTTTTAATGTTTTGAACTAAATTCTAATTACTTATTTATTTTATTTTATGATAATTCTTTTTTCTATTAAAGTTTTTAACAAAATTCTAATTACTTATTTATTTTCTTTTATGATAATTCTTTTTTCTTTTAGTGTTTTGAACTAAATTCTAATTACTTATTTATTTTCTTTTATGATAATTCTTTTTGCTATTAAAGTTTGTAAAAAAGTTCTAATTAGTTATTTATTTTCTTTTATGATAATTCTTTTTGCTTTTAATGTTTTGAACTGAATTATAATTACTTGTTTATTTTCTTTTATGATAATTCTTTTTGCTATTAAAGTTTGTAACAAAATTCTAATTACTTATTCATTTTCTTTTATGATAAATCTTTTAGTTGATTTTTTCTGCAGCTGTTTTTTTAGTCCCACCTCGCCAAGGGAGTGGCACTCGTAGCGGTTTATAAGCCCTGAGTGTAGAGACGATGAAGGGAGAAGCGCAGTGCTCACCTGCACGTTGGCCTGAAGCTAAGCAACGTGTAGGTGAGCAGTGCGCCTTCCTTTTATTTTGGCATGGTATCATCATAATAGTTGTGGAGAAAGTCTTCACTTTTTATTGTAAGTAGAAACAAAATAAAATAAAGAAAGAAAGAAAGAAAAAAAACTGATTTCAAATTTGAAAACTAATGGCACTAACAAAAAGTTTATAATTTTTCTAAAACTAAAAGCAAAAAGAATTAAAAAATAAAGCAAAAAACAAAAGAAAATAAATAATGCAGAAAACAAAAAAAAACTGGGGAAAAAATAAAAATAGGAACAATAACTAAAGAAAACAAAAAACAAAAAATGCCTCCTATTGGGCCCCCACGGCCTGAATATGACTAGAAACCCTATCATGGGTCAGGATTCAGGCCCGCAGAAGGCCCAGCAGGCCCACAGGCAAAGCAGTGTCAGATTAGGTCCATAGGCCTGCAGTTCAGAGGAGTTCGAGTGGGAAGAGGCAGCGGAGCTTATAAACAGGTGCATGGCGCTCTCAACTAGCGAGGTGGGACTAAACTTCCACCACCACGCCGCTGTGCAAGGCCATTGGTCCCGGTTGGAGGCACGAACCGGGACCAATGCCACCCTTTGGTCCCGGTTCGTGGCACCAACCGGGACCAATGACACCCTTTAGTCCCGGTTCGTGTCGCTAACCGGGACCAAAGGCCGCCGCTTCCCGCCCTTTGGGCTGCTGAAAAGAGGTCTTTGGTCCCGGTTGGCGGCTCCAACCGGGACTAAAGGGGGCATTGGTCCCGGTTGGCCTCACGAACCGGCACCAATGCTTTGCCCATATAAGCAACACTCCTGAAAATTTGGTTCAGTTCCTTCTTCCTCGCGCCCGATGCCGCTAGGCTGCCCGTCTCCGGTTCGCCGTCGCCGTCTTCGTCATCGCCTCGCCCCGTCCCTTGCCGCCCCAACGCCGTCACCGCCCCGCGCCGTCGTCGCCGCCCCGCGCCATCGACGCCCCGCGCCGTCGCCGCCCCGCCCCGATGCCGTAC
>NC_041385.1:35301495-35331245 GCF_002162155.2 Triticum dicoccoides | reverse complement strand
ACCGTACGTCGCCGCCCCGCCCCGCCTCGTCCCATTTTTTGCTAATTTAATTATTTGATATAGTAGTTAATTTAGATGTGTAGTATAATTTAGATGTGTAGTTAATTAAGTTAGATTTTGTTAGATTTTGTTGTTAGATTTTTTTTGTAGTTCATAGTTTTTTTTTGTTAGATGTGTAGTAATTTAGATGTGTAGTTCATAGATTTATTTTGATATTGTGTAATTTGTTCATATTTTGTTATGTTTTTTTCTGTTCATAGATTTTTTGGTGATATTATTGTTGAATATGCATGTTTGTATGTTCGTATATATGCAAAGATCGAATATGTCAATTTTTTATGATTTTTTTTTCTGTTCATAGAATTTTTATGACTTTTTTCTGTTGTAATTTTGTTCATAGAATTTTAATAATTTTTTGTTCATAGAATTTTCTTTTTCAATTTATGTATATGTTCATATTGTGTATGTATAGGAAAATTGTGCATGATCAAAGTCATTTATGAATATGTTCATATTTAGAATAGAGGAAAAAGTAAAATAAGAAGAGAAAGTGTTTAATAGAATTAGTTAGAAAAATAATAGAACTACAGTTAAACTAGTTTATTTTTAGTAAGTACTACTTTATTTTATTTATAGTAAGTGCTTCATATATAGTTGAACTAGCTAGTTGATTTAATAAACCAATTTATTTTACTATATATAGAAGTAGTTTATTTTTAGTAAGTACTACTTTATTTATTTATAGTAAGTGCTTAGTAGTCGAACTAGTTGATTTAATTAATAAAACTACTTTATTTAACTATATATATAGAAGTAGTTCCCGCATCGACGTCGACGATGCCTATGCCGCATCCTTGTCGTCGTCGACTCGGCGGTGGAGGCCTGCTTGATCAGGGCCATGTTCGGGATTGGGCTCCGCCGGGCTAGAATTGAGAGGTGCTACCTTCTAGGGGACGTAGGTTGGTGAGGAGGCAGCCCGTTGTTGACCCGATCCTTGTTTGGTGGAGGTCGCGTGGGCTAGTGACGGTGCCGAGGCTTCCAGATACCGCGGAGGTGGTACGTCACCGTGTCAGTGAGGAGGACGAGCACGTCCGTCGCTACATGGTTGCGTTGGAGGCAGGTTCGACAATACCTGGCAGGTTCTTCAGGGATCTCACTGGAGCTATGATCCTGTGATCGTTTCTTATCTTTGGGTGTCCACCGCCCGCGACGATACCCGTCGGGTGCTACGGTTCTAGCTGTATTAATTAGCGATGCTATATATATGATAGTATTCAAGGAGTATTCGATGATGTACGGACACAAGAGATGATGTACTTTTGGTTATAATTGAATTCATGCTAATTTGAATATTACTTTATTTTACGATTTGGTTTTGCTTATTGAATGCTCATATTGGAAAAGTACTCCTACTTTGAATGCTAAAATTGAAGAGAACTCTATACAGAAATCTAGGAGCCCCCTCCATCATCCATGCCGTTCTCCTTCATTCCCGTGTGCTAGACAATTTGGTGTAATAATAATGCACTCGGGAATGAAAGGAGGAGCTACGTAGCATCACCGATAGTCAACCCGTGATTAATAATAATGATCTAATTTAGGTTTTTTAGTACATATATTTAATTGTACAAGTTTAATATTTGAATTATGAACTTAGGCCGGAAATGTCGTACTCGGAGGACGAAAATCGCCCGGGATAGTGCGACTGGTGCCACAACGACCGAGGTATGTGCGACAGGTTCATTAAGCTGGACGAAGATCGGCCCTTCAGCATTAAGCTCGAGGAGACCTTCGATGTTCATACGGTACACAATGACGACAATAGTTTTTTTCGTAATTAAGCACGACTTCAACTATTTTAACGTGTATTTTTCTTCTTTTCTAAATCGACTAGCTTATCCCATGCTATGCAAGACGCTATGTCTTGGAGAGGATGGGTTTTGAAGACCATAAAAGTATGGAAACCAAAAAAAATCTCCTACGGACCCATCATGGTGTGGATTTTCAAGTAAAGTTATACAATGCTGAGAGTGTAACCCATTTTGGTTGCAAAAATTGGGAAGCACTTTGCAAAATGTATGGTTTTGATGAGGGTATGCTTGTCACCATGGATCTTGGTGATCCTACAATCTAGCAAGACAATATCGGCATTTGGGTCCTTGTGGATACACCTCCAATTCTTCCCCCATGTGAGCTTAACATAGTTATTAAGTAATTTATATTGTTTATTTCAAAATAGTTGACAGCTTGTTTCCATTGACAGCTTATTTTCATTTTTCAAAGAATGTGCGGAAAATGGTAGAGAAAACCCACTACACCGATGGCTCCGAATTAACTTATAAGGAGAAAAATCATCTGATCGCATTTTGTACTGATCTTGAGAATTACAATGTCTACAATCGAACTCCTCAACATTATGGTCAATACGTGCCACTAGTGCACGTGTTGAACTATGGTAACTACCATGGAGATACCTGAAGGAAATATGCCCTAGAGGCAATAATAAAGTTATTATTTATTTCCTTATAATCATGATAAATGTTTATTATTCATGCTAGAATTGTATTTACCGGAAACATAATACATGTGTGAATACATAGACAAACAAAGTGTCACTAGTATGCCTCTACTTGACTAGCTCGTTAATCAAAGATGGTTATGTTTCCTAACCATGAACAATGAGTTGTTATTTGATTAACGAGGTCACATCATTAGTAGAATGATCTGATTGACATGACCCATTCCATTAGCTTAGCACCCGATCGTTTAGTATGTTGCTATTGCTTTCTTCATGACTTATACATGTTCCTATGACTATGAGATTATGCAACTCCCGTTTACCGGAGGAACACTTTGGGTACTACCAAACGTCACAACGTAACTTGGTGATTATAAAGGAGTACTACAGGTGTCTCCAATGGTCGATGTTGGGTTGGCGTATTTCAAGATTAGGATTTGTCACTCCGATTGTCGGAGAGGTATCTCTGGGCCCTCTCGGTAATACACATCACATAAGCCTTGCAAGCATTACAACTAATATGTTAGTTGTGAGATGATGTATTACGGAACGAGTAAAGAGACTTGCCGGTAACGAGATTGAACTAAGTATTGGATACCGACGATCGAATCTCGGGCAAGTAACATACCGATGACAAAGGGAACAACATATGTTGTTATGCGGTCTGACCGATAAAGATCTTCGTAGAATATGTAGGAGCCAATATGGGCATCCAGGTCCCGCTATTGGTTATTGACCGGAGACGTGTCTCGGTCATGTCTACATTGTTCTCGAATCCGTAGGGTCCGCACGCTTAAGGTTACGATGACAGTTATATTATGAGTTTATGCATTTTGATGTACCGAAGGTTGTTCGGAGTCCCGGATGTGATCACGGACATGACGAGGAGTCTCGAAATGGTCGAGACGTAAAGATTGATATATTGGAAGCCTATATTTGGATATCGGAAGTGTTCCGAGTGAAATCGGGATTTTACCGGAATACCGGGAGGGTTACCGGAACCCCCCGGGAGCTATTTGGGCCATAGTGGGCCTTAGTGGAAAAGAGAAGGGGCTGCCCTAGTTGGGCTGCGCCCCCCCCCCCCTTCCCCTAGTCCTATTAGGACTAGGAGAGGTGGCCGGCCCCCTCCTCCTCTTTTCCCCTCCGAGGAATCCTAGTTGGACTAGAATTGGAGGTTGAATCCTACTCCCAGAGGGAGTAGGACTCTCCTGCGCCTCCCCCCCTTGGCCGGCCAGCCTCCCCTCCTCTCCTCCTTTATATACGGAGGCAGGGGCACCTCTAAACACACAAGTTGACACAAGTTGATCCACGTGATCGATTCCTTAGCCGTGTGCGGTGCCCCCTGCCACCATATTCCTCGATAATACTGTAGCGGAGTTTAGGCGAAGCCCTGCTGCTGTAGTTCATCAAGATCGTCACCACGCCGTCGTGCTGACGAAACTCTTCCCCGACACTTTGCTGGATCGGAGTCCGGGGATCGTCATCGAGCTGAACGTGTGCTCGAACTCGGAGGTGCCGTAGTTTCGGTGCTTGATCGGTTGGATCGAGAAGACGTACGACTACTTCCTCTACGTCGTGTCATCGCTTCCGCAGTCGGTCTGCGTTGGGTACGTAGACAATACTCTCCCCTCGTTGCTATGCATCACATGATCTTGCGTGTGCGTAGGAAATTTTTTGAAATTACTACGAAACCCAACAATACCCTGGTAAGATTTTTACTATTACGACATCCCTACGTCTTTTTAAATACTTCTAAAACTAGTACATCATTGCTAACTACATCATTGAAATTACTACGAAACCCAACAGTGGCATCCGAGCCTAGGTTATTGATGTTGATGTTATATGCACGAGTAGAACACAAGTGAGTTGTGGACGATACAAGTCATACTGCCTACCAGCATGTCATATTTTGGTTCGGCGGTATTGTTGGACGAGACGACCCAGACCAACCTACGCGTACGCTTACGCGAGACCGGTTCCCTCAACGTGCTTTGCACAGAGATGGCTTGCGGGCGACTGTCTCTCCAACTTTAGTTGAACCAAGTATGGCTACGCCCGGTCCTTGCGAAGGTTAAAACGGAGTCTATTTGACAAACTATCGTTGTGGTTTTGATGCGTAGGTGAGATTGGTTCTTACTTAAGCCCGTAGCAGCCACGTAAAACAAGCAACAACAAAGTAGAGGACGTCTAACTTGTTTTTGCAGGGCATGTTGTGATGTGATATGGTCAAAGCATGATGCTGAATTTTATTGTATGAGATGATCATGTTTTGTAACCGAGTTATCGGCAACTGGCAGGAGCCATATGGTTGTCGCTTTATTGTATGCAATGCAATCGCGATGTAATGCTTTACTTTATTACTAAACGGTAGTGATAGTCGTGGAAGCATAAGATTGGCGAGACGACAAACGATGCTACGATGGAGATCAAGGTGTCGCGCCGGTGACGATGGTGATCATAACGGTGCTTCGGAGATGGAGATCACAAGCACAAGATGATGATGACCATATCATATCACTTATATTGATTGCATGTGATGTTTATCTTTTTATGCATCTTATCTTGCTTTGATTGACGGTAGCATTATAAGATGATCTCTCACTAAATTATCAAGAAGTGTTCTCCCTGAGTATGCACCGTTGCCAAAGTTCGTCGTGCCCAGACACCACGTGATGATCGGGTGTGATAAGCTCTACGTCCATCTACAACGGGTGCAAGCCAGTTTTGCACATGCAGAATACTCAGGTTAAACTTGACGAGCCTAGCATATGCAGATATGGCCTCGGAACACGGAGACCGAAAGGTCGAGCGTGAATCATATAGTAGATATGATCAACATAACGATGTTCACCATTGAAAACTACTCCATCTCACGTGATGATCGGTCATGGTTTAGTTGATTTGGATCACGTAATCACTTAGAGGATTAGAGGGATGTCTATCTAAGTGGGAGTTCTTAAATAATATGATTCATTGAACTTAAATTTATCATGAACTTAGTACCTGATAGTATCTTGCTTGTTTATGTTGATTGTAGATAGATGGCTCCTGCTGTTGTTCCGTTGAATTTTAATGCGTTCCTTGAGAAAGCAAAGTTGAAAGATGATGGTAGCAATTACACGGACTGGGTCCGTAACTTGAGGATTATCCTCATTGCTGCACAGAAAAATTACGTCCTGGAAGCACCGCTGGGTGCCAGGCCTGCTGCTGATGCAACACCAGATGTTATGAACGTCTGGCAGAGCAAAGCTGATGACTACTCGATAGTTCAGTGTGCCATGCTTTACGGCTTAGAATCGGGACTTCAACGACGTTTTGAACGTCATGGAGCATATGAGATGTTCCAGGAGTTGAAGTTAATATTTCAAGCAAATACCCGAATTGAGAGATATGAAGTCTCCAATAAGTTCTATAGCTGCAAGATGGAGGAGAACAGTTCTGTCAGTGAGCATATACTCAAAATGTCTGGGTATAATAATCACTTGATTCAATTGGGAGTTAATCTTCTGGATGATTGCGTCATTGACAGAATTCTCCAATCACTGCCACCAAGCTACAAGAGCTTCGTGATGAACTATAATATGCAAGGGATGAACAAGACTATTCCCGAGCTCTTCGCAATGCTGAAAGCTGCGGAGGTAGAAATCAAGAAGGAGCATCAAGTGTTGATGGTTAACAAGACCACTAGTTTCAAGAAAAAGGGCAAAGGGAAGAAAAAGGGGAACAAGAAGAACGGCAAGCAAGTTGCTGCTCAAGAGAAGAAACCCAAGTCTGGACCTAAGCCTGAAACTGAGTACTTCTACTGCAAGCAGACTGATCACTGGAAGCGGAACTGCCCCAAGTATTTGGCGGATAAGAAGAATGGCAAGGTGAACAAAGGTATATGTGATATACATGTTATTGATGTGTACCTTACTAGAGCTCGCAGTAGCACCTAGGTATTTGATACTGGTTCTGTTGCTAATATTTGCAACTCGAAACAGGGACTACGGAATAAGCAGGCACTGGCAAAGGACGAGGCGACGATGCGCGTGGGAAACGGTTCCAAAGTCGATGTAATCGCAGTCGGCACGCTACCTCTACATCTACCTTCGGGATTAATATTAGACCTAAATAATTGTTATTTGGTGCCAGCGTTGAGCATGAACATTATATCTGGATCTTGTTTAATGCGAGACGGTTATTCATTTAAATCAGAGAATAATGGTTGTTCTATTTATATGAGTAATATCTTTTATGGTCATGCACCCTTGAAGAGTGGTCTATTCTTATTGAATCTCGATAGTAGTAATACACATATTCATAATATTGAAGCCAAAAGATGCAGAGTTGATAATGAAAGTGCAACTTATTTGTGGCACTGTCGTTTAGGTCATATCGGTATAAAGCGCATGAAGAAACTCCATGCTGATGGACTTTTGGAACCACTTGATTATGAATCACTTGGTACTTGCGAACCGTGCCTCATGGGCAAGATGACAAAAACACCGTTCTCCGGTACTATGGAGAGAGCAACAGATTTGTTGGAAATCATACATACCGATGTATGTGGCCCGATTAATATTGAGGCTCGTGGCGGATATCGTTATTTTCTCACCTTCACAGATGATTTAAGCAGATATGGGTATATCTACTTAATGACACATAAGTCTGAAACATTTGAAAAGTTCAAAGAATTTCAGAGTGAAGCTGAAAATCATCGTAACAAGAAAATAAAGTTTCTACGATCTGATCGTGGAGGAGAATATTTGAGTTACGAGTTTGGTGTACATTTGAAAAACTGTGGAATAGTTTCGCAACTCACGCCACCCGGAACACCACAGCGTAATGGTGTGTCCGAACGTCGTAATCGTACTTTACTAGATATGGTGCGATCTATGATGTCTCTTACTGATTTACCGCTATCTTTTTGGGGATATGCTTTAGAGACGGCCGCATTCACGTTAAATAGGGCACCATCAAAATCCGTTGAGACGACGCCTTATGAACTGTGGTTTGGCAAGAACCCAAAGTTGTCGTTTCTTAAAGTTTGGGGCTGCGATGCTTATGTGAAAAAGCTTCAACCTGATAAGCTCGAACCCAAATCGGATAAATGTGTCTTCATAGGATACCCAAAGGAAACTGTTGGGTACACCTTCTATCACAGATCCGAAGGCAAGACATTCGTTGCTAAGAATGGATCATTTCTAGAGAAGGAGTTTCTCTCGAAAGAAGTGAGTGGGAGGAAAGTAGAACTTGACGAGGTAACTGTACCCGCTCCCTTACTGGAAAGTGGTTCATCACAGAAAACTGTTTCAGTGACACCTACACCAGTTAGTGAGGAAGCCAATGATAATGATCATGAAACTTCAGATCAAGATACTGCTGAACCTCGTAGATCAACCAGAGTAAGATCCGCACCAGAGTGGTACGGTAATCCTGTTCTGGAGGTCATGCTACTAGATCATGATGAACCTACGAACTATGAAGAAGCGATGGTGAGCCCAGATTCCGCAAAGTGGCTTGAAGCCATGAAATCTGAGATGGGATCCATGTATGAGAACAAAGTATGGACTTTGGTTGACTTGCCCGATGATCGGCAAGCAATTGAGAATAAATGGATCTTTAAGAAGAAGACTGACGCTGATGGTAATGTTACTGTCTACAAAGCTCGACTTGTCGCAAAAGGTTTTCGGCAAGTTCAAGGGATTGACTACGATGAGACCTTCTCACCCGTAGCGATGCTTAAGTCCGTCCGAATCATGTTAGCAATTGCCGCATTTTACGATTATGAAATTTGGCAAATGGATGTCAAAACTGCATTCCTGAATGGATTTCTGGAAGAAGAGTTGTATATGATGCAACCAGAAGGTTTTGTCGATCCAAAGGGAGCTAACAAAGTGTGCAAGCTCCAGCGATCCATTTATGGACTGGTGCAAGCCTCTCGGAGTTGGAATAAACGTTTTGATAGTGTGATCAAAGCATTTGGTTTTATACAGACTTTCGGAGAAGCCTGTATTTACAAGAAAGTGAGTGGGAGCTCTGTAGCATTTCTGATATTATATGTGGATGACATATTACTGATTGGAAATGATATAGAATTTCTGGATAGCATAAAGGGATACTTGAATAAAAGTTTTTCAATGAAAGACCTCGGTGAAGCTGCTTACATATTAGGCATTAAGATCTATAGAGATAGATCAAGACGCTTAATTGGACTTTCACAAAGCACATACCTTGACAAAATTTTGAAGAAGTTCAAAATGGATCAAGCGAAGAAAGGGTTCTTGCCTGTGTTACAAGGTGTGAAATTGAGTAAGACTCAATGCCCGACCACTGCAAAAGATAGAGAGAATATGAAAGATGTTCCCTATGCATCAGCCATAGGCTCTATCATGTATGCAATGCTGTGTACCAGACCTGATGTGTGCCTTGCTGTAAGTTTAGCAGGGAGGTACCAAAGTAATCCAGGAATGGATCACTGGACAGCGGTCAAGAACATCCTGAAATACCTGAAAAGGACTAAGGATATTTTTCTCGTATATGGAAGTGACAAAGAGCTCATCGTAAAAGGTTACGTTGATGCAAGCTTTGACACTGATCCGGACGATTCTAAATCGCAAACCGGATACGTGTTTACATTAAACGGTGGAGCTGTCAGTTGGTGCAGTTCTAAACAAAGCGTCGTAGCGGGATCTACATGTGAAGCGGAATACATAGCTGCTTCGGAAGCAGCAAATGAAGGAGTCTGGATGAAGGAGTTCATATCCGATCTAGGTGTCATACCTAGTGCATCGGGTCCAATGAAAATCTTTTGTGACAATACTGGTGCAATTGCCTTGGCAAAGGAATCCAGATTTCACAAAAGGACCAAACACATCAAGAGACGCTTCAACTCCATCCGGGATCTAGTCCAGGTGGGAGACATAGAGATTTGCAAGATACATACGGATCGGAATGTTGCAGACCCGTTGACTAAGCCTCTTCCACGAGCAAAACATGATCAGCACCAAAGCTCCATGGGTGTTAGAATCATTACAGTGTAATCTAGATTATTGACTCTAGTGCAAGTGGGAGACTGAAGGAAATATGCCCTAGAGGCAATAATAAAGTTATTATTTATTTCCTTATAATCATGATAAATGTTTATTATTCATGCTAGAATTGTATTTACCGGAAACATAATACATGTGTGAATACATAGACAAACAAAGTGTCACTAGTATGCCTCTACTTAACTAGCTCGTTAATCAAAGATGGTTATGTTTCCTAACCATGAACAATGAGTTGTTATTTGATTAACGAGGTCACATCATTAGTAGAATGATCTGATTGACATGACCCATTCCATTAGCTTAGCACCCGATCGTTTAGTATGTTGCTATTGCTTTCTTCATGACTTATACATGTTCCTATGACTATGAGATTATGCAACTCCCGTTTACCGGAGGAACACTTTGGGTACTACCAAACGTCACAACGTAACTTGGTGATTATAAAGGAGTACTACAGGTGTCTCCAATGGTCGATGTTGGGTTGGCGTATTTCAAGATTAGGATTTGTCACTCCGATTGTCGGAGAGGTATCTCTGGGCCCTCTCGGTAATACACATCACATAAGCCTTGCAAGCATTACAACTAATATGTTAGTTGTGAGATGATGTATTACGGAACGAGTAAAGAGACTTGCCGGTAACGAGATTGAACTAAGTATTGGATACCGACGATCGAATCTCGGGCAAGTAACATACCGATGACAAAGGGAACAACGTATGTTGTTATGCGGTCTGACCGATAAAGATCTTCGTAGAATATGTAGGAGCCAATATGGGCATCCAGGTCCCGCTATTGGTTATTGACCGGAGACGTGTCTCGGTCATGTCTACATTGTTCTCGAATCCGTAGGGTCCGCACGCTTAAGGTTACGATGACAGTTATATTATGAGTTTATGCATTTTGATGTACCGAAGGTTGTTCGGAGTCCCGGATGTGATCACGGACATGACGAGGAGTCTCGAAATGGTCGAGACGTAAAGATTGATATATTGGAAGCCTATATTTGGATATCGGAAGTGTTCCGAGTGAAATCAGGATTTTACCGGAATACCGGGAGGGTTACCGGAACCCCCCGGGAGCTATTTGAGCCATAGTGGGCCTTAGTGGAAAAGAGAAGGGGCTGCCCTAGTTGGGCTGCGCCCCCCCCCCCCTTCCCCTAGTCCTATTAGGACTAGGAGAGGTGGCCGGCCCCCTCCTCCTCTTTTCCCCTCCGAGGAATCCTAGTTGGACTAGAATTGGAGGTTGAATCCTACTCCCAGAGGGAGTAGGACTCTCCTGCGCCTCCCCCCCTTGGCCGGCCAGCCTCCCCTCCTCTCCTCCTTTATATACGGAGGCAGGGGCACCTCTAAACACACAAGTTGACACAAGTTGATCCACGTGATCGATTCCTTAGCCGTGTGCGGTGCCCCCTGCCACCATATTCCTCGATAATACTGTAGCGGAGTTTAGGCGAAGCCCTGCTGCTGTAGTTCATCAAGATCGTCACCACGCCGTCGTGCTGACGAAACTCTTCCCCGACACTTTGCTGGATCGGAGTCCGGGGATCGTCATCGAGCTGAACGTGTGCTCGAACTCGGAGGTGCCGTAGTTTCGGTGCTTGATCGGTTGGATCGAGAAGACGTACGACTACTTCCTCTACGTCGTGTCATCGCTTCCGCAGTCGGTCTGCGTTGGGTACGTAGACAATACTCTCCCCTCGTTGCTATGCATCACATGATCTTGCGTGTGCGTAGGAAATTTTTTGAAATTACTACGAAACCCAACAATACCCTGGTAAGATTTTTACTATTACGACATCCCTACGTCTTTTTAAATACTTCTAAAACTAGTACATCATTGCTAACTACGAAGTTATTACTATATGTTTTTCAACAGATAATCCCGAATGATTGTGTGCCTCATCTGATGTATACGCACGGTCGCCTTGATGTTTTGAACATACAACCAAGTCGTCCTACGAATCTCAACTGTCCATACCGGATTTCTAAAAGAAGTGGAGACATGACAATCAAAGAATGGAAAAAATGTATGGACAGTCGTAAGGAGCTTCTTGCAAGCAAAAGGAGGCGAAGCGCAAGAATTGGAGATAGGATGATCTCCATTCTTTATAATGGAGAGTCAGGGTCTATATTGTTTTATGCTATTTTACCTTAAGGGTGTTTAGGTCCTACCTGATACTGATGATCATGTGCTAAGAACAATTATGTAGGGTTGGGTTCAGTGACTATGAGGATGATGATCGTATGACTTGTTATTAATAACGAGTAGAAGTTGTATGATGATGCATGATTAGTAGGACTTGTTATTATATATGATGATGTATGATGCGAGCATGCATGAGTTATTATATATCAGCGGGTGAAATGAACATCGCAGTAGCGTTGGTAAATCAAGGAAGAAGATATAAGAGAGGACACTTCTCTCGATTAGGTAGCTAATAACAACCTAAAATTAACCCCCAAAACCCCAAAACCAGCCACTTTTTAAAAAAAGAAAAAGAAAAACCTCAGCTGTTGACACGTGGAAGCCTTTTGGTCCCTATTCATATCACCAACCGGGACCAAAGGTCCCCTTGCCTGGGCTGCTCGCATTGGCCACGTGGAGGCCCATCTGTCCCGGTTCGTGTTAGAACCGGGACTAAAGGGTGGAGGCATTAGTAACGACCCTTTAGTCCCGGTTCAAGAACCGGAACAAAAGGCCCTCACCAACCGAGACAAATGCCCTGTTTTCTACCAGTGAGTGCGCGTATGTAGGGGCAAGTTGTTGTCGTGTCACACGGGGTGATCATGGGCGATCGGTTGAGGCTCGCCATGTGCGACGCACGTCGTGGGTGCGTCTTGAGTGTGCGGATCACGCGCATGATGGAGTAGGAGGTGTGGGTACGTGTCCTGACGCTGGTTTCGAGTATAAAACCTGAACTGTGACCGTTGTAATAGCTGTGGCGATAGAATTCGAGCTCTGGGAGAAAAAACGTGTCGTTCGTGCACCGGAAACCACTGCTCCCATTGATCTATGTCCTTCTTCCTTAGTCAATTTGAGAAGTGGAAGCTTGGCCTAGACCATGACAATTGGCATCACAGCTACAGTTGCGAGGTGATCTCTGGCGATGTCACTCATGCCGTACGCAGGCGGTGCGGGATAGCTTGTTGTCCATGAAGTGTCAAATTATCGCCGGAGAGAGATCAAGGTGGAGGCGAACCTCGACGTCTAGGGCCTTTGGGAGGCGGTGGTCGACGTGAAGAAGAACAAGACGGCGAGGGTGTACCTGATCGGAGCGCGCGCAGAGGACATCCTGCTGCAGTTTTCGTCGAAGAAGATGGTGGCGGAGGTGTGGACGAGCCTCAAGACTCCGTTCATTGGCACGGATCGGGTCAGGGCGGCTCGACTGGGTACCCTCCACGTCGAATTCGAGCGGCTATGCATGGCGGATGGTGAGACGCTGGACGCTTTCACCGGGAAGATTGGAGGCATGGCGGCCCGCTACACGGGGCTGCGATCAATGTTGGATGACCCAGTAAGGGTGAAGAAGCTGCTAGACTGGGTCCCCGATCGCTGTACTGCGTCATCGCTGGGATGGAGCAGTTCTACGACATGGAGAAGATACCGTTCGAGGAGGCGCTCGGGCCGCTCAAAGCGTTCGAGTAGAGGTCACGACGGCGCGTGCAGGCCGGCGGTGAGCGGTCAGACGAGCAGTTGATGGTCACGGAGACTCAGTGGGTGGCACAGCGGCACCAGCAGGGTGGCGGGTTCGACCACGACGACGACGACGGCAGTAGCACGGCAAGGGGCCGCAGTGGGAAGCTGCACAGCCGGTGCTATAATTGCGGCCGGCGTAGGCACTTAGAGCGGGACTGGACAAAGCTGAAGAAAACAGAGGCGACAGTGCAGGCTCTCCTCGCCGAGGTTGACATTGTCGGGCCGTCCCTCCGCGAGATCTCCTCCCTCCTGCGTGCTACCGCCGACTTCGTCCGCTTCCATGCCATCTGCATGCTATGGCGTGACTCACATGAGCCAACGATGACAACGGCAACGACCATGACTGACCAGTTTCAGTTATTGCCCTGGCCCCTCTCGCCTTGCAAGAAGGATGATGGATCCCTCGAGTATACACGTCTCTTCTGCGAGGCAGGTTACCGCACACAGCCACGAATATCCATCATGGGGATGAACTAGCTGGCCGGCAATGACGACACCACAGTCTGCTACTTCATCGTTTCCCCTCACTAATGACCATCATCGTCCAACTCTGATGCATAGCAACGGGAATATGGGATGGAAGCGTCCATGGTATCTTGCACATGATATGTGTCCGTCACCAACATTGTAGTTATGGAGATCAAATTCATTATCATCATCCTTGTACTAATCATTCTCCTCTTGTGACGATTCATTTTGGTTGTTTGAAACCGGGCTCAATATTGGTTGCACTGTTTAGTCAAAAGAGGTTCACTCATTTCATCTTGGTTCATGGGTGGAGGACTCCTAGCAACCACCGGGGAGGCATGCCGGTTCAAGTCCAGGTGCAAACTAGCATCAACCATCTTGGCATGCCGGTTCTTCCCATCCTTAAATTAATTAAAACAACACAATGTAAAATATGGTTGTTAAACGTAGGATTTGTGGGAACTGGATCAGCCCTCTAGGGGTGGCCTATCACATATATTTATAAAGTTACACAATATACAGATTACACAGTTTAGCTATGTTACAAAGTCTACAGACCTCGAACATGGGAGAAGGTAGAGGCTTGGTGAAGATGTCGGCAAGTTAATCCTCCGAGGAGATAAACTTGATCTGTAGTAGCTTCTGTCCAACACGTTCCCTCATAAAATGATAGTCAATCTCAATGTGTTTGGTTCATGCATGAAACACCGGGTTTGTTGAAAGAAACGTAGCACCGATGTTGTCACACCAAAGAACTGAAGGATATGTCTGGGAGATTCCCAGCACTCGAAGCAAAGAGTCAATCCAGATAACACTAGTAGAAAAACACCTAATAGTCCCGGTTCGTAAGGGTCTTTAGTCCCGGTTCATGAACCGGGACTAATGGGTCGTTACTAAAACCTTCACCCATTAGTCCCGGTTCAAACACGAACCGGGACCAATGTTCCTCCACTTGGCCCTGTGCGCCGAGCCCAGTCAGGTGGGCCTTTGGTCCCGATTGGTGGCACCAACCAGGACCAAAAGGCATCCACGCGTCAGCATTCCAGTGGCTGGGGTTTTTGTTTTTTTGAAAGGGGGGGTTTGGGGGTTTTGGGGGGTAATTTAGGTGTTTCATATATTGTGTTAGCTAGCTAATTAATAGAGAGAAGTGTACTCTCTTATGTTCGTGCTTGGTCGACGCTACGTACTATATACATAAGTGATCGCGAGAACCATATTGAGTACAGAAGTTCGTCATGCATACCGAGAGAAGTGATCGATCGACCTCTCCTTCTCGGAGAGATTGGTCGAACAACAAGTTTTCGTATCATGTATCCTACGCTACTGGCTACATACATGTACAATATGTAAGATCTCTTAATTACAATCCTCTAACAATTGAAATCAACTTCCACATGGTATTCTCCAGCTTTATTGATGACGTGGTCAAGGAAGAATCCCACCAATTCCTCTTGAATTGCTTTCATGCGATCTGGTTCTAAGAGTTCATTCCGCATCTGCCACGTCTAATTTGAAGAAGGGGGTTAATTAATGAGTGCGGACTTATGGCGGTCGACCGCCAGGGCGGTTGTTATCCAGCACGTTCATATGGGTCTCGTGATATGGAATGAGCCATAATGGTGCCAGGGCTAGAAAGTGGATACCTGACACAATACAACCTACCAAGGTGAATAGGCATACATGTTTAGCAAATGTCAGGGCGACATTAACCAGCACGAACCCTGCTACTCTCTCTCTTCCATCCGTTCCGATCCCATCCTCCATGTTGCTGCTGTGATAGTTTTAAAATCTCCTAATCATCTACTGCTAATTGTGTGCAAACTTCCCTTAAAAAAATTTGTATGCAAACTAGTGTTTTAAAATTGGAGTTTCTTTGATATTTTTTTTCTGTTCGGGCAAGTTTGTCGTATCAGACATCTGTTCTTGAACATATAACTTTCATGAGCCAAAAATCAATGACATGTAATACAAAATGTGGCATTTGTGCCAATTACTTTTTACAGAGAAATAATTTATGTGAAATTCTTACTTTTTTGCATCAATTTTGTAAGCGTTAATCATTGTTACAAATTATGTGCACTAAATATTGCACTGCTATGCTGTTTGGGAGTATGCAGTCTGTGCTAAAAAGTGCAACGCCCTGTTCTGTGACGTGACGGCACAAACAACAGAGCAGAGAAACTAGTATACTACCATATGCATGTCTGGTGACAAATTAGTACTGTATGTGTCAGTGGGGTCCTGCTTCCTTTAATTAAGGATTGGTTTTGTGATTGTTCATGAGACACTCATGGTAACCATTTCCTACAAACTTTGGTATAGCTAAGCCTTGTGATGTGCGTGACCAATGGGGCGTATTTATAACAAATGATACTCGTGAGTCTCGTGAGCCTCGTGTAGCCTGGTATATTATAAGTTTATAACTGAAGGCTGTTATTTAAAACTGTCTCCTTAATGACGCGCTATTATGTGCCAAAGACGGGATAAATATACATGTGACATTCATAAACTCTATTTGTGTGGGCAGCCATTCCTCCACGTACCACGCAACAAAAAAATATAATAATACCGATGGGACTGTGCACGCATGTGGGAAGGGAAGTGTCAGATCTGTTGGGCACAAGAATTGATTGGAGGGTCTCAGAGATTCTCGAGCTAGCGATAGGGCGGCTTTCGGCCGGAATACACGCATGCACTGCAGCATACGGTGCCAGCTGGATGCAGTATAGTCGCTAGTTGGGGATCACGAGGAAGGAGCACGGTCAGGATAGCACCCATCATGGTGGTGAACCACCATTCGCATTTTTCGGTTAATTAATACATATATATATATGAATGAAACTCAATAGAAATGATGGTGTAATAAAATGAAATTGTGAATATTATTGCTTACGCACTTCATATTGTCTTTGAGAGTAGCCCCGCTTGTTTTTCAAAGTCGCGTTGTGGATGAACTCGCACACGTAGTATCCATAGAAATCATTCCCTTCTTCCTGCCACAAGCACTTTACGAGAAATAAAGGTCAATCAAACTAATAATGAAGCATTAGGCATTGATGAAAGTATAGCTATAGAATTAACGGGAGATGCGCGCAACTAGCTAGCCAGTAGTACTTACTTTCGGGTTTGTATATCGCGGCTCCTTCGGCAGTCCCGGAGCTTCTGCGGTGAACTGTTTTCAAACCCTGCAAGACAAAAAAATTAATTATTATTACTTGAGATATCAGGAAATGAACAAAAAGTTGCCGATATGGTGCGATAATGATCGATTGAACTTACTTGCTGAGCATTTCAGTCATGTCCGCATAGGATTTGGGATCTTTCCGTCTCGAGTCTAAGACGGTTACTAGTCCACGCTCAAGCTTAATCTCCAAAAGAATATAGCGGTACCTGCGCACGCATGCATAACTCATCAATTACATTACTATAACCTCGCTCGAGTAATAAGGGGAACCGAATATGCACACTACAGTAACACTCACTTGCCGTTGTAAGGAAAGAGTATGGTATCTTTGTTTTGATTTTTTATCAATGATTGTAGCACGTTGTCCTCGGCCTCTTTGATATCCTTTTTAACCAGAAATTCATCTATGATATTTGTGTTAATGAACCCAATATCATAAATTTCTTGTTTTTTGCACTCGACGATCTCCAATCTGCATAATATATTGAGGATAATTAATTATAAATACATGAAATGAAAGAGCCGAGCTATATATAGAGACTTAATGACAGAAATAGTACTTACAGACGGTAGCAAAAGACCATTAGTTTATCGAGGGCCTTTTGATTGAAGAACGCGAAGAACTCATCAAATGGAATAGTCAACAGATCATTTGTAACGAGGTCGTGCTCCTCTTTAATATCTGGTACAAAGCATTTGTACCCTCAGACTCTCTGCAGGTTTTCATGTACCAATTATGGAATCTTCGCATCATTGTTGTCAGAAATTTTTCATCTTTGACGAGAGGCTTCCCGTACTCGTATCTGTGTTCGTCCACCTCCAAGAAATCAGGAAGTGCATCGTCAGGCAGGTAATCTTCAAGATTGCCATAACCGGCCACCGTCACCGGAGCATTAGACACATTGAGCGGGGGGCACGATTGTTGTGCTTGTTCGCCGAGCTGGGCAATTTTTTTCCCCTTTGCTCGTTCTTTTGACCTTTTAGCACTGACAGTAGTTCCCGACCGCTGGGCTTGGAGATATGTCTGTTCAGTAATGCGCTCATAGTTGGTTCTCGGTGGAGACTTTGGTGGTTTCCTCAGGGCATCGATAGTGCGCTTTGCTTTCACCGGATCTACCTTCTCCTCCGGAGGTGGATGTCTCTTTGCTTTCACCCCTTCAAAGAACTCCTTCACGTGGGTCCGCACAATCGTATCATTTTCCTCCTCGGACCTCTCGTACGGTAACTTCTCTAGAGGCTTGAGAGATGGACCGTATTTGTATTGCCTCCCGCCTCTGATTGTGCTGCTAGATGCCGGAGCAGACGGAGCGATTGTGGCGTCTGTCTTCTTTCGTGCTTGCTTACGAGGCGGAGGAGAAGGAGTACGACGCGCCGGAGCAGCCGGGGCGGCGGCGGGTCTCTTCCGCCCTTGGTGGCGAGGCGGAGAAGGAGGATGCTGCTGGCTGCTCGGGAGCGCCAGCGCAGGCGGAGAAGGAGGCGGAGTGCCGCCATGCGCCGAAGAAGGAGGCGGAGTGCCGCCACGCGTGCCCTGATCATCACTCGCCGAAGGAGGCGGCGGTGGAGGAGGCGGAGTGCCCTGACTTGCCGGAGCATGAGGAGGAGGCGGAGGCGTCCAGTTCAGAAGGTTGATGAGCTCCTTCTTCCATAGGCATGGAGTCTTCAGAGCAGAACCCAGCCTAGTCTCCCCTTCACCGGTAGGGTGGTCAAGAACGAAGTCCTCAAATCCCTCCGTTATTTCATCCACCATCACCTTAGCATATCCTTTTGGAATCGGCTGGCAGTGATAAGTTGTGCCGGGTCCACTAAGATAAACTTGGCCAACAGCCGCCTTGACCTTCAAATTCATCCATCGCACCATAATGTGGCAATTTTGAGACTCCGTGATACCATCCACGGGATAGCTGGCAGGAGCCGTCAAGACATGCTCCGGCTGAAGCAACTCGGTGGAAGCCATGCTGCTTCTCCGCTGAGATGGCGGGGTAGCTTCGGGGGAAGCTTCGGTAGGTCGTTTGCTGCGATCTGCTGCTTCTCGTTCCTCTTCTTGATCCTCTAGCCCCATTACCCTTTCGTGCAGCGCCTGTAGTTGGTCCTGCTCCAGTTTCTTCCTCCTCTCGTGGGTTTTGTAACCCCCTGCGTCCGGAAAACCAACCTTCCACGGAATGGAGCCTGGCGTGCCTCGTGTCCGTTCAGGGTGCTCAGGATTCCCAAGGGCCATTGTGAGCTCGTCCTTCTCCCTGTTTGGAAGGAACGTCCCTCGCTGCGCTGCATCGATATAGTGTCGAAGGTTCTTGACTGGTATTTCCAGTTGCTCGTCCGTCCACTGGCAAAACCCTGTTACAGGGTCCAAGGTTCCGCTAGACCCGGCAACGGTCTGGCCATCTCATTGTCTCTGGTTCGATCCCTTTTTCAAGCAGATCATTCTCAGCCTTGGACCACTTAGGCCGGGCTTGCAGGTAGCCACCTGACCCCGTGCGATGGTGAAGCGTCTTCTTCGCAGCATTTTTCTTGTTTGTCTCCGACATCTTCTTACTCTTTTCCGATGTCTTGTGGGCCACAAATGCGGGCCAGTGATCTTTGATCTTCACATATTTGTCGATGAATTCTGGTGTATTTTTATTTTTGACAAACTGGTTCAACTCTTTCCTCCACCTCCTCATTAGGGTTGCCATCTTCTTAAGAGCACAAGACTTGATTAATTCCTTTTTAACTGGCTTCTCCGGATCCTCCTCTGGCGGTAGGGTGAAATTTGCCTTCAGCTCAGTCCAAAGATATTCTTTCTGCATATCATTGACATAAGACACCTCAGGGTCTTCCTCCTTAGGCTTATACCATTGCTGGATGCTGATCGGGATCTTCTCCCTAACAAGAACCCCGCACTGAGCAGAAATTTCCTTCCTTGTCCGGATGGGTTCAATCGGTTCGCCGTCGGGCGCGATTTCTATGATCTCAAACTTTTCATCCGAGCTCAACTTTTTCTTCGGGCCTTCTCTCCTTACCGAAGTTGTGCTCGATCCGGAGGGCTATAAATTATAAGAAAGAAAGACGAGAGTAATTAATATGTATACATATACCAAAACAATGGAAGCATCAATTAACTAGTCAGCACGGGCTAAACTAATATATATATACCTGGCTGGGCTCGGTTCGGTCACCAAAGCAGTCAGCACGGTCTCCTGCTTGTACCTCCATTGTGTCACCGGAGCCATCATGAACATAGTCCTGTTCTTGTACCTGCATTAATGGGCCGAAGCCATCATGAACATAGCCCTCTTCTTCACCCCGTTCTTCCAGCTGACCAACGGTGTCGAGGAGAAATGACGCAACTTCATCCCTTCCATTTGCGATTATGTCCCTCAATATCGCTTCTGTTTCTTTGTCTCGGCAGTGCTCCATAGTTTCTGCAAATATTTACAACATGTCAATTATTATTCAAACATGGTACAGATGGATATATATATATATATATTAGTGGCAAACGTAGAACTAGCCAGCTAATCACAATAAGGAATCATGTTAGTGGCCTCGACGCTGCTTCTCTAGGGTTTGGGGTCGCCTCGACACAACAACGCTTCAAAGGTTTGGGGTGGCCTTGACGACAACGCTCTTTTAACTTGATAAATTTGGGTGGCCTCGAGAGAGTTAATTTGTCGGGTAGGGGCGCGGCGGGAGGGGGTAGGAGACCAATATCGTTTTCTCTCTAGGGTTTGGGTGTCCTCGAGAGTTTTGGTCCAGCGAGAGGGCCGAGGGGGGTTATATCGACAACTACGCGACAATGACGAGAAAGGAAAATAATTAAGGAAAAGGAAGAAAAGAGGAAGAAGGAAGAAGGAAGAAGAAGAAAAAAAAAGAGGAGAAGAAGAAAGGAATAGAGGAGAAGAAGAAAAAATAGAAAGAAAATTTTTTTTCTTTCTATTTTTTCTTCTTCTCCTCTATTCCTTTCTTCTTCTCCTCTTCTTTTTCTTCTTTTTTCCTCTTCTTATTTATTTCTCCTCTTCTTCCTCTCCTCTTCTTCATCTTCTTATTTTCCTTTTTCCTCTCATTCTTTTTCTTCTTCTTTCTTCCTTCTTCCTTCTTCCTCTTTTCTTCCTTTTCCTTATTTTACTTTAAATTTCTCCTCTGCACTAACCTAAAATGCACTAACCTAAAATCGATATCTACTAACAACCTAAATAAAAAATTAATACATATATGAAAAAACATATATAAACAAAAAAATGCTATGAACATTATATTCATACATACATATATATATAGCCACATCCATTCATCATATATATAGCTAGCACACACATATATACATTATATATATGAAAAAAATGCAATGAGCAAAAAAAATACACTTATGAAAAAAAATACTATGAACATGTACACATATATATATACACATACAAACACATATACACAAAAAAATACAAAAAATTGCTATGGAAATTGCAGGGGCGGCGGGGCGGCGCGCGGCGGCCGCGCAGGGCAGGGGCGGAGGCGCGGCGACCGCGTTGGACAGGGGCGGCGCGCGCCGGCCGCGCAGGGCAGGGCGGCGGCCGTGCAGGGACAGGGGTGGCGCGCGGTGGCCGCGCAGGGGCGCGGGACGGGAGGGGCGCGGGAGCAGGCTGTGCTCACAGGGGGCGGCGGCGACGGCGCTGGCGAGCAGCCTGGCGGCGTCGGTGGCGGCAGCGACGGCAAGGTGAAGCAGGGGCGTCGGGCGGCAACGGCGACGAGGAGGAGCAGGGGCGCATCAGGGGAGAAGTGGGCGATTTGGCCGGAAACTGCTAAGTGTTTGCTTATATAGAAAACCCTTTAGTCCCGGTTGGTGGCACCAACCGGGACCAAAGGCCTCTTTTTCGGCAGCCCAAAGAGCGGGAACCGGCGGCCTTTGGTTCCGGTTGGTGGCACCAACCGGGACTAATGCCTCCCCCTTTAGTCCCGGTTGGTGCCACCAACCGGGACCAAAGGCCTCTGTGCTGCCCGCCTCGGGGCCAAAGTTTAGTCCCACCTCGCTAGTTGAGAGAGGCGCGCAGTGGTTTATAAGCCCCACTGCCGCACCCCTCTTGAGCTCCTCACCACCGCAGGCTTTCGGGCCTACTTGCTATTGCTTTGCCTGATGGGCCTTCTGGGCCTACTGCGGGCCTGAATCCTGGCCCATAGTAGGGTTTCATGTCGTATTCAGGCCATGGGGGCCCAGTAGGAGGCATTTTTTTGTTTTTTTGTTTTCTTTACTTATTGTTGCTATATTTATTTATTTTCCTATTTTTTTCTTTTATTTTCTGCATTATTTATTTTCTTTTGTTTTTTGCTTTATTTTTAATTGTTTTTGCTTTTAGTTTTAGGAAAATTATAAGCTTTCTGTTAGTGCCATTAGTTTTCAAGTTTGAAAACACTTCTTTGTTTTTTTGTTTTCTTTTTTGCTTTCTTTATTTTATTTTGTTTCTACTTACAACAAAATACTTATTTGCTATTTTTAATTATTATGAGGGCCGAACCATAAGACATTAAAGCATTTCAAATGAACTCTCAAAAGTTGAAAGTTGGCATGGTATCATAAATTGACCCACATAGCATGTGCATGTACAAAACGGACAATGGTATCATACTCGTCAGTTACAAAGTTGGCATGGTATCATCATAATAGTTGCGGGAGAAAGTCTTCACTTTTTCTTCGCTTGTGTCATTTGCTTATTGCGCCGTAACCATGGATAATCTTCATTGTTTATCAGGATGCTGGGGTCAGCCTTGACTTTGAAGGGAGGAATTTCATGAAACTTTTCATAATCTTCAGACATGTCCGTCTTGGGCTCCACTCCCACGATGTCCCTTTTTCCTGAAAGAACTATGTGGCGCTTTGGCTCATCGTATGATGTATTCGCTTCCTTATCTTTTCTCTTTCTTGGTCTGGTAGACATGTCCTTCACATAGATAACCTGTGCCACATCATTGGCTAGGACGAACGGTTCGTCAGAGTACCCAAGATTTTTCAGATCCACTGTTGTCATTCCATACTGTGGGTCTACTTGTACCCCGCCTCCTGACAGATTGACCCATTTGCACTTAAACAAAGGGACCTTAAAATCATGTCCGTAGTCAAGTTCCCATATGTCCACTATGTAACCATAATATGTGTCCTTTCCCCTCTCAGTTGTTGCATCAAAGCGGACACCGCTATTTTGGTTGGTGCTCTTTTGATCTTGGTTAATCGTGTAAAATGTATTCCCATTTATCTCGTATCCTTTCCAAATCAATACAGTCAAAGATGGTCCCCTGGACAACAAGTACAGCTCATCACAAACAGTGTTGTCATCTCTGATACATGCTTCCAACCAACTGCTGAAAGTGCTGATGTGTTCACATGTAATCCAGTCGTCGCACTGCTCCGGGTGTTTGGAGCGCAGACTGTTCTTGTGTTCATCGACATACGGGGTCACCAAGGTAGAGTTCTGTAGAACTGTGTAGTGTGCTTGAGACCAAGAATATCCATCCCTGCATATTATTGAGTCCCTTCCAAGCGTGCCTTTTCCAGTCAGTCTCCCCTCATACCGCGATTTAGGGAGACCTATCTTCTTAAGGCCAGGAATGAAGTCAACACAAAACCCGATGACATCCCTTGTTTGATGGCCCATGGAGATGCTTCCTTCTGGCCTAGCGCGGTTACGGACATATTTCTTTAGGACTCCCATGAACCTCTCAAAGGGGTACATATTGTGTAGAAATACGGGGCCCAGAATGACAATCTCGTCAACTAGATGAACTAGGACGTGCGTCATGATATTGAAGAAGGATGGTGGGAACACCAGCTCGAAACTGACAAGACATTGCACCACATCACTCCTTAGCCTTGGTATGATTTCTGGATCGATCACCTTCTGAGAGATTGCATTGAGGAATGCACATAGCTTCACAATGGCTAATCAGATGTTTTCCGGTAGAAGCCCCCTCAATGCAACCGGAAGCAGTTGCGTCATAATCACGTGGCAGTCATGAGACTTTAGGTTCTGAAACTTTTTCTCTGCCATATTTATTATTCCTTTTATATTAGACGCGAAGACAATCGGGACCTTCATACTAAGCAGGCATTCAAAGAAGATTCCTTCTCTTCTTTGGTAAGAGCATAGCTGGCAGGACCCTCATACTGCTTTGGAGGCATGCCGTCTTTTTCGTGCAAAGGTTGTAGGTCCTCCCGTGCCTCAGTTGTATCTTTTGTCTTCCCATACACGCCCAAGAAGCCTAGCAGATTCACGCAAAGGTCATTCCAGTAGGGTAGGTCCCAATATATAGATTTCTTCTTCCACATGGGTGCGTGTCGCCCAGCGTCACTCAGAACAGCTAGTGCGCCGAGACCCTTTCCAAAGATTATGTGTAAATCATTGACCATAGCAAGTACGTGATCACCGGTACGCATGGCGGGCTTCTTCCGGTGATCTGCCTCGCCTTTGAAATGCTTGCCTTTCTTTCGACATTGATGGTTGGTCAGAAGAAATCGACGATGGCCCAGGTACACATTCTTCCTGCAGCTTGCCAGGCATATACTATCGGTGTCAAGTAAACAGTGCGTGCATGCGTGGTATCCCTTGTTTGTTTGTCCTGAAAGGTTACTGAGAGCGGGCCAATCGTTGATGGTCACGAACATCAACGCCTTTTGGTTAAATTCCTCCTGTTTGTGCTCATCCCACGTACGTACACCATTTCCATTCCACAGCTGCAAAAGTTCTTCAACTAATGGCCTTAGGTACACATCAATGTCATTGCCGGGTTGCTTAGGGCCTTGGATGAGAACTGGCATCATAATGAACTCCCGCTTCATGCACATCCAAGGAGGAAGGTTATACATACATAGAGTCACGGGCCAGGTGCTGTGATTGCTGCTCTACTCCCCGAAAGGATTAATGCCATCCGCGCTTAAAGCAAACCATACGTTCCTTGGCTCACTTGCAAACTCATCCCAGTACTTTCTCTCGATTTTTCTCCACTGCGACCTGTCAGCGGGTGCTCTCAACATTCCGTCTTTCTTACGGTCCTCACTGTGCCATCGCATCAACTTGGTATGCTCTCTGTTTCTGAACAGGCGTTTCAACCGTGGTATTATAGGAGCATACCACATCACCTTCGCAGGAACCCTCTTCCTGGGGGGCTCGCCGTCAACATCATCAGGGTCATCTCGTCTGATCTTATACCGTAATGCACCGCATACCGGGATGCGTTCAGATCCTTGTACGCACCGCGGAAGAGGATGCAGTCATTAGGGCATGCATGTATCTTCTGCACCTCCAATCCTAGAGGGCATACGACCTTCTTTGCTGCGTATGTATTGTCGGGCAATTCGTTATCCTTTGGAAGCTTCTTCTTCAATATTTTCAGTAGCTTCTCAAATCCTTTGTCAGGCACAGCATTCTATGCCTTCCACTGCAGCAATTCCAGTATGGTACCGAGCTTTGTGTTGCCATCTTCGCAATTGGGGTACAACCCATTTTTGTGGTCCTCTAACATGCGATCGAACTTCAGCTTCTCCTTTTGACTTTTGCATTGCGTCCTTGCATCGACAATGACCCGGCGGAGATCATCATCATCGGGCACATCGTCTGGTTCCTCTTGATCTTCAGCAGCTTCGCCCGTTGCAGCATCATCGTGCACATCGTCTGGTTCCTCTTGATCTTCAGTAGCATCACCGTATTCAGGGGGCACATAGTTGTCATCGTACTCTTCTTCTTTGCCGTCTTCCATCATAACCCCTATTTCTCCGTGCCTCGTCCAAACATTATAGTGTGGCATGAAACCCTTGTAAAGCAGGTGGGTGTGGAGGATTTTCCGGTCAGAGTAAGACTTCGTATTCCCACATATAGGGCATGGACAACACATAAAACCATTCTGCTTGTTTGCCTCAGCCACTTCCAGAAAATCATGCACGCCCTTAATGTACTCGGAGGTGTGTCTTGAACCGTACATCCATTGCCGGTTCATCTGCGTGCATTATATATAATTAAGTGTGTCAAAAATCATTAGAGAACATCATGAATAGATAATTAAGTGACCAAATTAATAGAAGTTCATCATCACATTAAAACCAAAGTACATACATAGTTCTCATCTAACAACATAAAGCTCTGCAGAGCATCTAAATTAATTAAACCATACACTGAAACTATGTAAAACATTTCAATGCGAAAACAAATGCGATCATAATCGCAACCAATGTAACAACTGATCCAACGGCATAATGATACCAAGCCTCGGTATGAATGACATATTTTCTAATCTTTCTAATCTTCAAGCGCATTGCATCCATCTTGATCTTGTGATCATCGACGACATCCGCAACATGCAACTCCAATATCATCTTCTCCTCCTCAATTTTTCTAATTTTTTCCTTTAACAAATTGTTTTCTTCTTCAACTAAATTTAATCTCTCGACAATAGGGTCGGTTGGAATTTCCGGTTCAACAACCTCCTAGATAAATAAAATCTATGTCACATTGGTCGGCATAATTGTCATAAACAATAAATGAACCAATAGTTATGAAAAGATAATATATACCACATCTGAATCATAGACAGGACGAGGACCGACGGGGGAGGATACCAAAACCATCGCACTATATAAGATGCAGTAATAAAAGTAAGAAAATTATACAAGTATCTATATAAATATACAAGTAATTTTTTTTTCCTTTCAGAAAGAAGATAAGAACAAGAGGCTCACCACGGTGGTGCCGGCGACGAGATCGGCGCGGGCGATCGACGACGGTGAAGACGGGGACGGGACGTGACGGACCGCTAAACCTAGAAAAATATTGAGGGAAATGGAGTTTGGAGGTCGAGCTTGGAGAGGAGAAAGCTTAAGTAGTGTGGCTCGGGCGTTCCATCGAAAACCTCGTGTGCATGGGAGGTGAGCTAGAGCACCACAAAGCTCTCCCCTCGCCGGCCATGAAAACAGAGCACTGGGAGTGCTCTGCTCGCGGGCGAGGGGTAGATATAGGCAACTAATTGGTCCCGGTTCGTGCCACGAACCGGGACTAAAGGGCAGCCTTTGGTCCCGGTTCACTCCACCAACCGGGACCACTGGGGGTGGGCCAGGAGCGAGGCGCATTGGTCCCGGTTCGTCCCACCAACCGGAACCAATAGGTCCAGCCGAACCGGGACCAATGGCCCACGTGGCCCGGCCGTCCCCCGGGGCTCACGAACCGGGTCCAATGCCCCCATTGGTCCCGGTTCTGGATTGAACCGGGACTAATGGGCTGACCCGGCCTGGACCATTGCCCCCTTTTCTACTAGTGTAAGCTCAGCAGTCGCATTGGCAACTGCTTTATACTCGGCTTCTGTGCTGCTGCAAGAAATAGTGGCTTGCTTGCGTGCACTCCAGGCGATCAAATTAGGACCCAAAAATATAGCATATCCCCCCGTGGATCGCCTGTCATCCGGACACCCAGACCAATCAGCATCTGAGAGTGCAGATATAACAGCAGAGGGACTAGGTCGCAGATGAAGACCATAGGAGACAGTAAGACACACAGCCGCATTCGCCAGCCGCCGTGCCCCAAACCCTAGGGCCACCGTCGCCGCCGCTGCCATGAATGCTTCCGCCTCCGGTTCCGCCAGCTCCGGGACCATCCCCGAGTCGCTGGCCGCCCTCTCAATCTTCCCGCCCACGCTGGTGCGTCGTCGAGGCCCCAATTCTTCGGCAGCACAGCCGCGGGTTCGTTGTTCTCGGCTCCGATCTCGCCATCTCCCGTGCCGTCGATAGTGGTGGTCTCCACCGCCGCGATAATGGCGCCACCTGCGGCCTCTGCTGGCTCATCCCCGACACTCGCCATCATGTCGGCGGCCTCGGGGGCTTCCGACGATCAGCTTGCGGGTGTGGCACCCGAAGCCCCTGCGGTCTCCGTTGTTGCTACCACCGACGCCGCCATGATCTCCGGGCCGTTCCACTTCGACAACCTAATCATGACTCGTCTCACGCCAGATAACTATTTGTTTTGGCGCGCCAAGGTTCTACCGCTGCTCCGCAGCCGCTCCCTCCTTGGCTATGTCGATGGTTCCCTGCCGTGTCCGCCGCAGGTTATCCACACCGTCCGCGGCCCGGCCATCAACCCGGCGCACCGTGTGTGGGTGCAGCAAGACCAAGCGAAAGAGAAAGAGAAAACAATACTCCCTCCATTCCATAATGTAGTGCCTATAGATTTTTATAAAAGTCAAACATTACAAACTTTGACCATATTTATAAATAAAAGTAGGTACACCATGAATTATATTTTCAAAATGCACATGTTTGGTATTGTAGATGTAGATAGTTTTCTCTATACACTTGGTCAAAGTTGGCAAAGTTTGACTTTCACAAATATCTTACACCGACCGCAACTGCATGTCCCCCAACATAGTTGCAACTCAACTTTTGTTTCGTAAGAGTGGCGCCGGGAGAGGGGGCGGGCTAGTTGCAAGCCCGACAACTCCAAGTGCCGCACCCGACCGCAATTGCATGTCCCCCCAACATGGTTGTAACTCGGCTTTTGTTTTGTCAGAGTGGGCGCCGGGAGAGGGGGCGGGTAAGTTGCAAGCCCGACAACAGCCCCGCAACTGCAAGTGCTGCACCCGACCGCAACTGCATGTCCCCCAACATGGTTGCAACTTGAGTTTTGTTTTGTCAGAGTGGGCGCCGGGAGAGGGGGCGGGGCACTTGCAAGCCCGACAACAGCCCCACAACTGCAAGTGCCGCATCCGACCGCAACTACATGTCTTTTAACCCGATCGCAACTAGACTTTTTTGTTCTTTCCGAGGGGGCGTAGGCAGGCGAGTCAAATGACACGTGTGTGTACTCACAGTGACACACATATGTACATATGTGACAAGATGACACACGCGTAGACATGCTAATAACGTATAGTACACTGTACAGACCCATATCCATCCATCTGCATGCACATGCATCTGTACGTGGGCATAGCTCTTTTCTTTTTGAGCAAAACGGGGGCATATCTATAGTGGAACCCGTACGCCCCTGACCGCAGAAGAAAAAGAAAGAAAAGGGCCCAGCCTAACACTAGTAGAAAAGGAGGCAATGGTCCTGGCCAAGTCAGCCCATTAGTCCCGGTTCAATCCAGAACCGGGACCAATGGTGGCATTGGACCCGGTTCGTTAGCCCCGGGGGCCGCCGGGCCACGTGGGCTATTGGTCCCGGTTCGTCTGGACTTATTGGTTCCGGTTGGTGGGACGAACCGGGACCAATAGGCCTCGCTCCTGGGCCACCAGCATTGGTTCCGGTTGCTGGCTTGAACCGGGACCAAAGGTTTCCCTTTAGTCCCGGTTCGTACCACCAACCGGGACTAAAGTGTTGTTCCTCGTTGCGGCCAGAGTTTAGTCCACCTCGCCAACCGAAGGGGGCTCACACCGGTTTATAAGCCCCTCCCTCTCTGCCTTGTTAAGATGCTCCCAAAGTGAAAATAGATGCCCTTATATGGGAAATTTGACATAAATTCATATTGAATTTCTCTGAAGTTAGTAAAAATTTATTATGAATTTAGGTCTAATTTTCTCTATAAGCGCATCTATGCTCATTTCTGAGTAGTTTTTTATATAGTTTTTTTCTTTTTATTTCTGAGTTGTAATAAGTCATTAAAAATAAGCATCTATTCTCATTTTTTTAGTTAAGTTAATCACAACTATTTTTTCTTCTATTTATTTCTGAATTGTAATAAGTCATGAAAAATAAGCATCTATGCTCATTTTTTAGTTAAGTTAATCACAACTATTTTTTCTTCTATTTATTTCTGAATTGTAAAAGTCATTAAAAATAAGCATCTATGCTCATTTTTTAGTTAAGTTAATCACAACTATTTTTTCTTCTATTTATTTCTGAATTGTAGA
>NC_041385.1:35299878-35300675 GCF_002162155.2 Triticum dicoccoides | reverse complement strand
TAAGTTAATCACAACCATTTTTTCTTCTATTTGTTTCTGAGTAGTTTTTTATATTTTTTTTCTTTTCTGCTATATTTATTTTTTCTTTTTATTTCTGAATTGTAATAAAGTCATTAAAAATAAGCATCTAAGCTCATTTTTTTAGTAAAGTTAATCACAACTATTTTTGCTTCTATTCATTTCTGAGTAGTTTTTTATATAGTTTTTTTTCTTTTCTGCTATATTTATTTTTTTCTTTTTATTTCTGAGTTGTAACAAGTCATTAAAAATAAGCATCTATGCTCATTTTTTAGTTAAGTTAATCACAATTATTAAAAATTAGTCATTAAAAATAAAAAAGAGGCGCAATGCTCGTTAATTTGCTTCAAGCCTTTCGGAATAGTGTCAACTGCACTGCACATAGCTCTGTGCAGTCTACTTTATTCCTCAAGGCTTGAAGCTAACCAACGTGCAGGTGAGCATTGAGCCTCTTCTTCATCGTCTCTGCACTCAGGGCTTATAAACAGCTGCGAGTGCCTCTCCCTTGGCGTGGTGGGACTAAAAAAACAGCTGCAGAAAGAATCCACTAAAAAACAGTTGCAGAAAAAAAAAATTAGACGGGTCCATTGGTACCGGTTGGTGGCACGAACCGGTACCAATGCCGGTCTTTGGTACCGGTTGGAGCCACCAACCGGGACCAAAGGTCCTCGTTTCCCGCCCTTTGCGCTGCCGAAAAGAGGCCTTTGGTCCCGGTTGGTGGCTCCAACCGGGAGAAAAGGCCGGCATTGGTACCGGTTTGTCGTACGAACCGGGACGAA
>NC_041385.1:35296081-35299649 GCF_002162155.2 Triticum dicoccoides | reverse complement strand
TGATTTGTTAGATTAGATGTGGTGTAATTTAGATATGTAGTTCATATTGTTAGATTAGATTTTGTTAGATTTTTTATGATTTTTGTTAGATTAGTTAGAAAAATACTAGTTAGAAAAATGAAACTACTTTATTTTTAGAAAAAAACTAGTTAGAAAAATACTAGTTAGAAAAATGAAAAAAATAAGAAGAGAAAGTGTTTAATATAATTAATTGTTGAACTAGCTAGTTGATTTAATAAACTACTTTATTTTACTATATATAGAAGTAGTTTGGTTTTAGTAAGTACTACTTTATTTATTTATAGTAAGTGTTTAGTAGTTGAACTAGCTAGTTGATTTAATTAATAAAACTACTTTATTTAACTATATATAGAAGTAGTTCCCGCATCGACGTCGGCGATGCCTATCCCGCATCCTCGTCGTCGTCGACTCGGTGGTGGAGGCTTGCTTGATCAGGGCCATGTTCGGGATAGGGCTCCGCCGGGCTGGTATTGGGAGGTGCTACCTTCCGGGGGACGTAGGTTGGTGAGGAGGCAGCCCATTGTTGACCCGATCCTTGTTTGGTGGCGGTCGCGTGGGCTAGTGACGGTGCCGAGGCTTCCGGACACCGCGGAGGTGGTACGTCACCGTGTCAGCGAGGAGGACGAGCACGTCCGTCGCTACATGGTTGCATTGGAGGGCAGGTTCGACAATACCTGGCAGGTTCTTCAGGGATCTCACTGGAGCTATGATCCTGTGATGGTTCCTTATCTTTGGGTGTCCATCGCCCGCGTCGATACCCGTCGGGCGCTATGGTTCTAGTTGTAGTGATACTATATTAGTGATAATATTCGATGATGTATGGACACCAAGAGATGATGTACTTTTGCTTATAATTATTGAATGCATACTAATTTGAATACTACTTTATATTATTGTATGATTTGGTTTTTCTTATTTTATGATTTGGTTTTTTTATTGAATGCTCATATTGGATAAGTTCTCCTTCATTCCCGTGTGCTAGACAATTTTATGTAATAATGCACTCGGGAATGAAAGGAGGAGCTACGTACATCACAAATAGTCAACCCGTGATTAATAATCTAGTTTAATATTTGAATTATGAACATAGGCCGGAAATGTCATACTCGGACGACGAAAACCGCCCGGGGGAGTGCGACTGGTGCCACGATGACCGAGGTATCTGCGACAGGTTCATTGAGCTGGACGAAGATCGTCGCTTCAGCATTAAGCTCGAGGAGACCTTCGATGTTTATACGGTACGCAACCGACGACAATAGTTTTTTTTCGTAATTACTCATGACTTCAACTATTTTAATCATGATAATATTTTTCATCTTTTCCAATTCGACTAGCTTATCCCATGATTTGCAAGATGCTATGTCTTGGAGAGGATGGGTTTTGAAGACCATGAAAGTTTCGAAACCAAAAAAATTATCCTAAGTCCCCATCATGGTGTGGATTTTCAAGTAAAGCTGTACAATGCTCAGAGTGTAACCCATTTTGGTTGCAAAAATTGGGAAGCACTTTGCAAGATGTATGGTCTTGATGAGGGTATGTTTGTCACCATGGATCTTGGTGATCCTACAATCGAGCAAGAGAGACCTTCGATTTGGGTCCTTGTGGATACACCTCCAATTCTTCCCCCATGTGAGCTTAACATAGTTATTAAGTAATTTATATTATTTATTTCAAAATAGTTGACAAATTATCTCCATTGACAGCTTATTTTCATTCTTCAAAGAATGTGCGGAAGATGCTAGACAGAACCTACTACACCGAAGGCTCCGAATTAACTTATCAGGAGAAAACTCATCTGGTCGCATTTTGTACTGATCTTGAGAATTACAATATCTACAATCAAACTCCTCAACATTATGGTCAATATGTGCCACTAGTGCACGTGTTGAACTACGGTAACTACCATGGAGATACCCTGGTAAGATTTTATTACTATTACGACATCCGTGATCTTTTTGCACACTTCTAAAACTAGTACATCATTGCTAACTACGAAGTTATTACTATGTTTTTCAACAGATAATCCCGAATGATTGTGTGCCTCATCTGATGTATACGCATGGTAGCCTTCATGTTTTGAACATACAACCAGGTCGTCCTACGAATCTCAACTGTCCATACCGGATTTCTAAAAGAAGTGGAGACATAACAATCAAAGAATGAAAAAAATGTATGGACAGTCGTAAGGAGCTTCTTGGAAGCAACAAGCAGCGAAGGGCAAGAATTGGAGATAGAATGATCGCCATTCTTCATAATGGAGAGTCAGGGTCTATATAGTTTTATGCTATTTTGCCTTAAGGGTGTTTAGGTCCTACCCGATACTGATGATCATGTGCTAAGAACAATTATGTAGGGTTGGATTCGATGACTATGAGGATGATCGTATGACTTATTATTAATAACGAGTAGAAGTTGTATGATGATGCATAGGACTTGTTATTATATATGATGATGTATGATATTGCGCATGCATGAGCATGTTATATCAGCGGGTGAAATGAATATAGCAGCAACGTTGATATAAGAGAGAACTCTCTATTAGCTAGCTAATAACAACCTAAAAATAACCCCCAAAACCCCTAAAGCAGCCACATTTGTAAAAAAAATAAACTTTTGATCCCGGTTGGAGCCACCAACCGGGACCAAAGGCCTCCCTAACTGGGCTCGGCGGACCGGCCATGTGGAGGCCCATCTGTCCCGGTTCGTGTTTGAACCGAGACTAATGGGTGGAGGTATTAGTAACGACCCATTAGTCCCGGTTTATGAACCAGGACTAAAGGCCCTTACGAACCGGGACTAATGGGTGTTTTCCTACTAGTGTAATGACAACAGAAAAAGTGAGCAGCCTAGCCCAAAATATCAAACAAACAAACAAGTAAAATGAAATAAGCCCAAGTGCTAAGCCAATTCAACCCAGCAAAATAGAGCTAGTTAACAGGCCTAATCTACATGTGATGACGCCAGCCGACTGAGAGGTAGACAGACCCATTTTTTAAATGAGTATTAAAATATTTTTTAATGAGTGGTTCCACCACACACCAAACGTGATTCTCAATAAACGGGGGAAAACTCCTGTGCATCACATGTTAATTCTAGGTATTGAACTCGGGTCATTAGGATGCACAAACGCATGCATAACCACTGAGCCAAGGGTCTCTTTGCGATGCGGGCGATCGCGCTGCCGTCCCTTCTATGCACGAGAGTAATATGAGTCTACGGCCATCTCATGTCTATGATCGGGACACCAAGTCCCTGTCGTGTACGTTCGTCCAGGTTGACAATGAAAGGAAAGAGGACTCCCGGGTGCCACCCGGAAATACGACAAGTTCATATCGTATTTCGGGGTTCAAAAATTCTTTACGACAAGATGATCGGAAGAACCCACTTGATGGCACCTACTAGCGACGGGGGTGATCAAGGGGGGTGCAAAGGATCCTACCCACCCAAAATTGTCTGGTTGCGCTATTGTATCGACTGGGAATAGAAGCAATCGGTTCATGGCAGGAGTGGTGGATCAGGATGACACAATTAGTTGGCTTGATAAATT
>NC_041385.1:35283119-35295674 GCF_002162155.2 Triticum dicoccoides | reverse complement strand
AGGTGTTGTTTTGGTTGAAGATGAGCTGCTTGTGAAGTTCGTGGCGGCATGATATGTCCATTTTGCATCATATTTTCCTACTATTATTATTTTATTTTGTGTCATAATTTGACTTTATGATACTATTTTTATGCCTTTTTTCTCTTATTTTGCAAGTTTCACATGAGGAGGGAGTTGCATGCAGCTGGAATTCTGGATCGAAAAGGTTATAACAGAGATAGCTATCCTGCACAACTTCAAAGGACCTAAATTTTTTGGAGAATTATTTTGGAACGTGCAAAAATAATAGCAGAAGAAATACTAGGAAGGGGGTGACTATGGAACGACAAGCTGAGGGGGCACACCCTATGACCTTGTGGACCCCCTATCAGGTCTCCGGTGTCTATCTTCTACTCCCTCCGTTCCTAAATACTTGTCTTTCTAGACATTTCAAATGACTACTACATATGGATGTATGTAGACATATTTTAGAGTGTAGATTCACTCATTTTGCTCCGTATGTAGTCACTTGTTGAAATGCCTAGAAAGACAAGTATTTAGGAACGGAGGGAGTACTATATGAGGCCATTTGCCTTAGAAAAAAATAAAAAGACTTTCGGGATCAAGTGCCGCTGTCTCAAGGCGAAATCTGGATAGGAGCACTTTTGCTCTTCGGTGGAGTGATTCCTCCGGGAAAACTTTCTTCCGGGAGGGGGAAATCGAAGCCATCGACATCACCAACGATCCTCCCATCATGACAGTATCAATCTTCATCAACGTCTTCACCAGCACCCATCGCATCTCAAACCATAGTTCATCCTCGTATTCAATCTTGTTCTCAAAACCTAAGATTGGTGGAGCGGTTGTAGGTAGCCTACCTCCTCGATGTCCGCCAGCGGCAGCAGGCCCAATGGCATGTTGGTCTCGGCCAGCAGCTCCACCGTCTTCTTGGCGCGCAGCGCCGTGCTGTGCTACACACCCGCCCCCTCCCTGTTCACCTCAATTGCCCGCGACCCCATCTCATGAAAAAATGTAATCTCCCGAAGCAAACTCTGGCTCAACTGTGACGCTCGGGAGATGCAGGAGACTTTTGGTCTTGGAGGCTTATTGATTGATGTGGTGGGATACTGGGATTGTGGGTGGGGAGTGGTTGATTTATAGGCATTGACACGAACTATCTGAGAAATTCTATTACTACTAATGTTCACTGGAATGCTTACCTTTGGAGCAAGCGGATGAGAAAAGCAAAGGTCTGAACTTGAGGGATGACACTCCAGCGACCTATTGGGACTAAACAAGTCGTCCGAGTAGACGTCTATGTACGTATCGGAGTAGTACTCCCAGGTAGGAACCGACTAGGTTAGCTCTTGGGCTGTTTAGCTCCTTTATTTACCCATAGCAAAAGAGCCCGTGCATTGCAACGGGAGGGAAAACATAACACACGCTCTTAACCCAACAACCATCACCCGAGACCACAATAGGTCCATCTCTTTTTTGTGCGAGGCATCATATTTGTATTGCCGCTTATCCTCCTTCTCACCCTCACCGGCGATGGCCTCGTTGTTCACACAAAACAAAAAAAACGTGTTTGAATATGTTTAATCCTAAGGCGTCTCTCTCTCTCCCTCTCTCCTCCCTCTCCCACCCTCTCTCTCTCTCCCTCTCACTCCCGCGATGAGAAATCTGTTGTTTTCCCCTGCAAAATTTTTCAGAGGTATGCATGTGTAGTTATCGATGTTTTCTTTTTCCTATATTGTTATAATGGGGTGTTTATTTGCAATCCGGGTCGCCGCCGGTACGAAAGGAAAACGGATCTTACGCTATAAATTATAAGTTTGCCCCCAAAACGATATTTTAAAAATATTTAACAGGTAAAATTAACATCATATTTAGATACCACATATTTTTCTAATAAAATTTCACATATATAATATAGTAAAATCGAAGTTACGGTTCAAAAGATACGGATAATTTAGAAAATCATTTATTTGACTTCAATATATTCCAAAATAATATTTAAAAATACTTAACAGGTGAAAATAATCTCATATTCATATTCTACATATTTTTCTAATCAAATTTCATATATAACATGTTCAAATCGGAGTTACGATTTAAAAGATATGGATTATTTAAAAAAACATTGTTTGACTTAAATATGATCCGCGGATGAATTACCTAAAACATCAGGGGTTTTAAAAGTGTAAAAATAACAGTTCGGGTGTGACTTAAATCCAAATTATGAATTGATTTGAACAAAACATAGAGACTTTTATGTAAAATATGAAAAAACCGATTCATTTTAACTTAAAACATGACTGTGGGTTGAATTCTTTGAAATAAAGAGATTTTTCTGAAAAATGCCATGACGAACGAAAAAAGCGCAATTTGCTTTATTATTAAGTAAAGATAAAAATAAAGATGTAACTCCACGACGTAAAAATCACAACGAAACAGATCAAAGCAATAGAAAGTATATCAACGATTCACTGCCTTCGCGTTCGTTTGTTCTTGTCGACAGGTTCCGTCGAGAGAGCTGAGTTGATTCGATTCATCACGGCAATCACTGCCTTTGCGTTCGTTCGTTCTTATCGACAGGTTCCGTCAAGAGAGCTGAGTTGATTCGATCCAACACGGCAAGCCAGCTTCAACGGGTCACCTACGTACGTGTACTTTTGCATGGAAGATCCATCAAGCTGCTAGCTAGCTTGCTTACTAGCTTTGTGTTGAGTATATTGATTATTAGGAAAGACTAGATAGACTAGGATCAGTTCTGACTTGTTTTGTATTCCAAATTGATCATTGTGCTTCTATATATATGTCCACAAGGCTCAAACAATACAACAAACAATTCCACCAAAACTCTCTCTTCCTTTTAACATGGTATTAGCCTTATCTCGATCCTAAACCCTAGCCGTCGCCGATTCCGCAACTGCGCGCCGCCACCTGGGCAGTCAGCCTCCAAGACCGCCGCCGGGGGCCACGCCGCCCGTACCTACTTTTCGTCCGCCGGCCGTGTTGACCGGCTGCCCTAGAGAGTCTTTTTCGCGAGCCCTTGCTCCGGGTTTTTTTCACTCTCTCGCCGATCATTTTTATCTGCGTTTTTTGGTTTTCCGATCTATGCTTGATCGGTTTGGGTCGCCCGCCGCCGTCATCGACACCCCGCGCCTCTACTTCGACACCGGCACGAACGACCGGCTACTTCACCGACCAGGCGGCCTCGCGCGACAGGTAGCCCTCAAGGCCGTCGTTCGCGCGCCAGCCCGCCTGTCGCCCTGCGCCGGCCGTTAACGCCCTGCTCCGACCGGACACCTGCATCGCCTACACCCGGTGGCCTCGCGCCATGCGGTGGCCAATCATAGCCGTCGCTCGCGCGTCAGCCCGCCAATCGATCCACGCCACCTGCCTCCGACGCGTCTGTACGGCGGCCCAACGTTCTACCTCGCCGGCCTTATCCTCGGCTGCGTCAGGCTCGTCAGCTGCCTCAACTCGGGCGCCTCTGCTCTGTCGGTCGCTCGGGCCTCGCTGCCTGGGCGCCGGCGCTGCTTTGGCAGCCCGGGTGCCGGTACAGACAATAAGCTCGTCTGGACGACGTCCCACGCCGTTCATCATCGTCGGCCTCATCTTGGACTCTGCCGCAACCCCGCCTCCACCGAGCGGCGTCCCCGACCTCACGCGCGATCGGCTTGATCACCCGCTCGCTGTCGCGATCCGCCTCATCTACGCAGCGCGACCAAACTGACCCGTCGGTTACGCGCGCCTTTGCAGGTCCCATGAATATCGTCCCTGAGTTCAGCGCGCCCCTCCATCGACCGAGTAACGGGCTGCCGTTGCGTTACCCCGGCGGGCCGCAACGCCACTACCCCATGGTTCTCCTTGCGGCTGTCCCCGCGGTTGCACTAACCCACGCTCCGCCGCTGCACAGCCCCTTCGGGCCTTAGTGCCGCATCCCCCCCTCCCGCCGCCCTGAGGTCTTCCCGCCGCCGCCCCGACCTGCTAGTCACCACTGCAACGCCCCTTCAGGCCCTAGCGTTGCGCCCGCGGTCCACCATCGTGCCCGCGCGTCGACTTCTTGTGGCATGCGCCGCGCCGCCTCCTTTGGCGCGGGAACGCCACCGTCCGCGCCGGTCTTCATCACAATGACAGGGTTCTTCGCCTACTTAGAGCACCACTGCTGCGCTCCTAACCTAGCCGCCGCCGCTACCGTCAGGCCGCCGCCGCCGCCACTCTTCTTTGGTCGTTGCCGGTGCTACCCCCGTAGCCACTGCCGCCCGTCCACCTCCTTCGTCTTCGTCCAGCAACAGCCCGTCACCAGCATCGCCGTCATCTACCCCGACTACTTCGTCTACTCCAACCACTGCAGGCGACATCGCCCGCGAGCCGATTGGCGCCGCAACCGTTGTCGAATTCTTCTCTGCCGGCCCGTCCGACTTCTTTGACATGGCGTATAGCTCGTGCAGGTCCCTCGTCTACGCATGCCCGGTGCTAGCAACACCGATGCGTGCCTTCATCCACGACGTGTCCCCGGGCCTGGCAAGTCTGGTGCGGCGCTTCGTCAACTACAACTTCGTCCGTCTACGCATGCCCGGTGCTGGCAACACCGATGTGTGCCTTCGTCCATGATGAGATCGGGCTTGGCAAACCCGGCACGCGTCGTCAACATCATCCTCTTTCCGGCACACCACTACCTCGACATCACTGCGCCCATGACTAACTCGGCGCCTCCTTTCGCCCGCGGCTCCACGGCGACTACCTCGACAACGGCTACCCCGACTCGACATTGCCCACGGCATTCTTTGCACGGCTACCTCGACCACGGCTCCACCACCCACGCTCTCAGCTACCTCGACAAACGGCACAAAGGGCTACCACCTTGCTTAAGCAACCTCGTCGGTTTCCACTCCGGCCACGCCTTCCGCGATGCGTCGACCGTTACGACTGTGGCGGGGTGTCTGTCGGCTTGCTTTCAGATTCTTCTCTTGTCTCACCATTTGCGTCGCTCCCGTTGTGACTGCGAGGTGATGTTCAGTCTATTGATTATTAGGAAAGACTAGATAGACTAAGATTAGTTCTGGCTTGTCTTGTACTCCAATTTGATCATTGTACCCTTATATATATATGCCCACGAGGCTCAAGCAATACAACGAACAATTCCACCAAACCTCTCTCTCCCTTCTAACACTTTGCGCTACGCGTGTGAGATCCTGGGTGATTTGATCTAGGGATCAAAAGCCAACAATTGGTATCTAGAGCCTCGACGATCTATGATGGGGCACAGTGATGCTGAGTCAGTCAAGTCCAGCAACGACGGTTTCAAGGCGAACAATGAAGGAAATATGCCCTAGAGGCAATAATAAAGTTATTATTTATTTCCTTATTTCATGATAAATGTTTATTATTCATGCTAGAATTGTATTAACCGGAAACTTAGTACATGTGTGAATACACAGACTAAACAAAATGTCCCTAGTATGCCTCTACTTGACTAGCTCGTTAGTCTAAGATGGTTAAGTTTCCTAACCATGGACATGTGTTGTCATCTGATGAAAGGGATCACACCATTAGGAGAATGATGTGATGGACATGACCCATCCATTAGCTTAGCATTATGATCATTACAGTTTCATTGCTACAGCTTTCTTCATGACTTATACATGTTCATCAGACTATGAGATTATGCAACTCCCGAATACCAGAGGAACACTTTGTGTGCTACCAAATGTCACAACGTAAAAGGGTGATTATAAAGGTGCTCTACAGGTGTTTCCGAAGGTGTTTGTTGGGTTGGCATAGATCGAGATTAGGATTTGTCACTCCGTATTTCGGAGAGGTATCTCTGGGCGCTCTTGGTAATGCTCATTACTATAAGCCTTGCAAGCAATGTGACTAATGAGTTAGTTGCGGGATTAAGTATTACGGAACAAGTAAAGAGACTTCCGGTAATGAGATTGAACTAGGTATGATGATACCGATGATCGAATCTCGGGCAAGTAACATACCGATGACAAAGGGAACAACGTATGTTGTTATGCGGTTTGACCGATAAAGATCTTCGTAGAATATGTAGGAGCCAATATGAGCATCCAGGTTACACTATTGGTTCTTGACCGGAGATATGTCTCGGTCATGTCTACATAGTTCTCGAACCCGTAGGGTCCACACACTTAACGTTCGATTATGATATGAATTATGAGTTATGTGTTTTTGATGAACAAAGTTTGTTCCGAGTCCCGGATGAGATCACGGACGTGACGAGGAGTCTCTAAATAGTCGAGACATAGAGATTGATGTATTGGACGGCTATATTCGCACACCGGAAGTGTTCCGTGAAAGTTTCGGATAAAACCGGAGTGCCGAAGGGTTACCGGAACCCCCCGGGGAAACTAATGGGCCTTGATGGGCCTTAGTGAGGAGAGAGGAAGGGCCAAGAGGGGCTGCCCCCCCCCCCTTGAGTCCGAATAGGACTAGGGGAAGGGGGCGGCGTCCCCCTTTCCTTGCCTTCCCACTCTTCCTTCCTTTTTCCCCCTCTTCCTTAGGTGGAAACCTACTAGGACTTGGAGTCCTAGTAGGATTCCCTTCTTCTGGTGGGCCCTAGGAGGACCAGCCGGCCTCCCCCTTGCTCCTTTATATACGGGGGCAGGGGGGCACCCTGGAACACATAAGTTTCTCTCCCAACTGTGTGTGTTGCCCCTCTCCACAGTTACACACCTCGATTATACCATCGTAGTGCTTAGGTGAAGCCCTGCACCGGTAACATCATCATCACCGCCGCCATGCCATCATGCTGACGGAAGTCACCCTCGTCCTCAACTGGATCAACAGCACAAGGGACGTCATCGAGCTGAACGTGTGCTGAACGAGGAGGTGTCGTTCGTTCGGTACTTGATCGGTTGGATCGCGAAGAAGTTCGACTACATCAACCGCGTTGTTCAAACACTTCTGCTTTCGGTCTACGAGGGTACGTGGACACACTCTCCCCTCTCGTTGCTATGCATCACCTAGATAGATCTTGCGTGATCGTAGGAATTTTTTTGAAATTACCACGTTCCCCAACATGAAGTTCACCTCCTACTCACTCGTTTCAACTCCTACGTATGCACCCAATTTTCTTGCCCCATCCTTGCCTTTCAAATAGACAATGACTGCGAATTTGACAGCGTTGCAAATTACTCTCTTCTTGAGTCAAACAACACACATTTTCTTCTCACTTGTTCGTACACGTCTCAGCAAAATGACAAGGACGAGCGGATTCTCCGCACGCTCAATGACGGCGTCTGATCCCTACTCCTTCAGGCCTCCATGCCATCGCGTTGTTGGGCAGAAGGTCTCTCCACCTCCACCTACCTTCTGAATTGTTGCCCTGCACACCACGGTTCCTCGCTACGCCATAAGAGTTGCTCCACGACCACATTCCGGATATCAATCATCTCCACGTCTTCCGGTTCCTACGTTTCCCTAACATCACCGCCATCTCACCCCAGAAGCTCGTTGCTCGCTCTGTGGCGTGTTTTTTGGACATTAGTGAGAGATAGAAAATGAGTAGGTTGTGTGTTGGACCATGGTAAAAAGGAATAATAAGTATTACCATAGTTGTGTTAGCTTCCACTATTCTAAGCACATGAACTAACCCTAATTTAAGGTGTTTTTCTACAAGAAATATAGCTTGAAATTATAACTATTTCAAATTCTATGTTTTAATACTTTGTACAATTCTATGTTATGTTTTACGTTGTTGGGTGCTAGAATTGATCACAGTATCAATACCGGTGGTCCTCCCTACATGTTCAAGATGAATGGAGTGGTGTGCCATCGTATTGGTTCGCTTTTTCCATCTGAAGATACAACTCAAAAATTTGCGCACTTATATATGGTGGATTCTGCTGATGAGATCAGGAGTAGAATTAATGTATTTGACAACGAAGAAAGTGATTTTCTCGGGCCTGACCCCGAGATTGTTTCGGCTCTTACTCAAATTCTGAATACATATCATCGTTTGTTCCATAAATTTAGAATTGCTCGGCAAAATTTGTGCACTCCTGCCATTTCAAAAGTGTCTATATATTTTTTGGGGGATGATGGAGGTGCTCATGGTACATGTTTTCTGGTCCCCCAGTTTCAATCGTTGCAGCGATTATAGTCGGTGAGCTGACACCAAAGTGTAGAAAATTTGATGTTGTCGCCGAGGCATGTTCTGGTTTTCGTCCTACAGTGGGTAATTTCGATGGAGAGTGCTCACAGTGGGTTTCCCGGCGATGCTCGAACTCGCTTTCCCCTCTCCAGTCCCATTCTCTGGATAGTGCATTTTCGTTATGTCGCAGTAATGGAAACTGGTTATGCGCGCTTCAAAAAAAAGAAGTCATCCAAGGATCTTTCCTAAAGAGCACTGTGGATCCATCTACAATGGTGTAGAAGCAATGCCCCCGCTGATATCTCTCCACCAGAAAAATCTAACCGGGTCAGCCGCATGCGATAATTGTTGACAGTGCAGACAATAATTATTGTCCAAAGCATCAGTCTGCTTTTGTTCTTTTTGTTTGGAATGTACAAGCATATCCAATACTAAAACATATGAAATCTCGTGAAGGAACTTTTAAAGAAAAGCAAGTCACCATAAAAAGTGAAATTTCACTCTTCGACCAGAAAAATAAATAAAATATCAACGCCTGGGCCGCTTCCCTCGTTTCTTTTTATCCTCGCTACCTTGTCTCTTGGGCCGCCTCCTCCGTCCAGCCCAGCAGGAGTACCACGCGCATGCATCCTTGAGAAACTTTTCTCAAAAAAAAAAAAGATAAACCTTCGATAAACGGCGTACTACAACATCCCTTGGAGATCGATCCATCCAAGATCTACCCTGCAGGCCATGGATGATGGCTGAACCAGCAGCTAACATCCGGAGGACGACAAGCCCGATACTATACGTCCCGCACGAGGTCGTCACGGAGATCTTGCTCCGGCTGCCAGTCAGCGCGCTTCTAAGATTTAGGCGCGTCTGCAGGGCTTGGCGCCACACCATCTCCGACGACCCTTCTTTCCAGCATACCCACCTCCACCAGCACAGGACTGATCCGAGCATGCTCATCGCCCCGTGGATCCATGATACCAACAGGAATTAGGTAGGCGGCGTTGCCACCGGCCTGTATCATTGGGATCAGGAGTTTCAGGACCATCCGTATGGCGCTGCTACGGCCCTCATGATCATGCCGGTCCATCCAGGCACTACACCGCCCCTTCGGCATCTTGATGGCTTTCGGCCTTGGGCGCGACCCTCGCTCGAACACCTACAAGGTCGCCCGCTTCTACTATCGAACAAAGCATGACCCTGTGGTCGGCTACATCTACACACCCTGTGTGGAGGCGTATACAATCCGAAGCACTGGTCAGTGCTGGCACGAGACGGCACAACCCCCGTGCACCGTCATGGCGCGAGAGACGGCGACCTTCTTTAACGGTTCCTTGATCTGGATCACCGGTTATCGCAAGCATCGCTACTACTTGTCGACCTTGGGTTTTCTCCGGATGAGATTGGATGATGAAACGTTCAGCCTTATTCCACCACCTCCTTGCTGGTCGTGTGATAACCAGGAGACATCCACCTTGTCTGAGTTGCGGGAGGAGTTGTGCTTGACGACTAGCAGAAGGCTCATGAACAGAGCCCTTGAAATGTGGGTATGCACCGACTTGGACAAGTTAGGATGGGAGAAGCAGTACAACATCCGTAGGGGTTGGACCCGGCCTCTTTGTCCGATTGCCATGCTGAGTGATGGCGTGCTCGTGTGCCAACCCTCTGGCAATTATCTGTATCAACCTGGAAAAAGTGTTGCTGTCAACCATACAATTCGTATGATTGACGTGAGATATTCCGATGTCGACGAGAACACACTTGTTGATGTCGATGAGGGAACAATTGTCGAATATCCAGGCCAATCTACCATATACTTTAGCGCACTTCCGTATGCGCCAAGCCTCGTCTCAATCTAGTTGAAGTCCCGGCTTGGGTAACATGTGGTGCAACAAACACCAGACAATCCAGTGTAGGTTTGGTCACGTTGTGGTCTTTTGTGCGGTACCTAGCTGTGATTATTTACTCTTTCAGTACAATTTCTGCTACCTTCTTGAATTCATCTGAACATATGCATTTCCCTCCATCGCCAAGTATAAGTATAATTTCTGCTAATCGTTTTCATGATTTTGATACGATTTTTAATGTCAACATTGATGTTGTAGGAAAGAGGGAGCACTAGAAAAACAACAATGTTACTGTGACTGACAAGGAAATACACCACAAGACGGAAAGAAAGTAGCAGAAGTTCATGGACAGGACACAATATATCACCACGAGACAAAATATCACCAGATCGATCTCAACCTCCATCTGCAACGAATGGCGGACCTAGATGTTCGGGTCAAGTCGCACAATGTTGAGATTTCCTTCGTGGAAGACGTCCATCTTATGTTTCTCTTGAAACTGTTATGGTTAATGTTTTTGGAGTCCCCCACTCGCTGCGGCATTTTCTTGGACTTTGGGCTGTTGGGTCGGTCATCGGAGCCACTCAAGACGTCGATCTTTATGCCTTGCGTCGTCATGGTATTGTTCGCATTCAGGTTGCGGTGCACTCCATAAATATTTTCTCATCTGATGATATATTGGGAGGGGAATCCACATTAGCTGAGGCATTTGTGAAGCTGAACGAATATAGCTTTCGCTATCAAGTTGAAAAAGAAGACTACATACCAGATGCGGATTGTATTCCTCTTGTGTGGAAACACCATGATGATAGCCCCGACAGAGGTCATGACCATGATGCCGAAGAAAAGGATGATGATGCTAATAAAAAAAACATAGAATGGAAGCTCGGTGGTTGTGAATCCTTGTCCAAACTCAGGTTCTACTGCTCTGGTTCCTATGCAAACTATATCACATGCCGCGCCTCTGTCCTTGCTGCCACATTCAGCAGGGTTGCCGCCACTGCCTCCGTCGGGATCTTCGGCGGCTCTGGCGGTTCATGCAGAGATGCGACAACTTCGGCAGCAGCAAGCTCCTGCTGTCCTCCCAGGCGAGCGGGCCATGGCTTGGGCCTGCATGCTTGCATGATGTACCAGCACACACATATCGTGCATTCAAGCATGGGTAGAGCTACCACCGGTGGGGCTAGACGTGGTTTTCCGCCCTCTGCTACAGGCAATGCGCGCCTGGGACTGCAGGTTCCTGCCCATATCAAGACTTCGCCGAGTCCTGCATGCTACAGCAATCTGCACGTCGTCGTGCTCCGACTCTGGTGGTTCCGCTTGGTCCGGCCGCGGGGCGCAGCAAGGAGCTCTCTGCAGCACCCGTTGCAGACGTACCAGTGGAGATCGACCGAGTAAAGGTTTCTCCTAAGTGCTCAAGCCCACTATCTTATCCCGAAACCAAGGAGGAGGAACTGGCGGCCGCATATGACGGACCGCTTCCCTTCCACTTGGTTAGTGCGTTAACTGAGGTCGGATTAGATGATGCAAGACTAGGGTCTATGTTTTGTGAGTTCATACCGTCTTTGAGTAAATTTAAATCTCGTTCCTCAAAAAAGAAAAGAAAAAAACAACCAAGAAGGCCAAGGTAGCCACCCTGAATATAGTTTCCACATGAGAGGCATATGTTATGGTATAGCAGAGGTCTCTCAGACATGGTTAAACATAAACACGTCGGTGACTCTGTGCGTGAACATGATTTGTATTTTGTGGCGATTTTCGAGGCTGGTAAATGCGACTTCCGTGCACATGTCTTTGATAACCTATCTAGTGATTTTGACTACACATAGCATCATTTACCACCACGTGGAATGCCTGGAGGATTCTTACTAGGGACATTTATTAGCTTTTTCGGTGTGCGAATATCACATCAAATTCCACCTTCAAAATACAGCTGATAATTCGCAGTCTATAGGGATGCCTTAGATGAAAATAAATCTGATTTCCTACGGCAATTGGTGAATCAGGCTAAGGATAACCACACTAGTGCAGAACCGGCCTTTAGTGCCGGTTCGTAATGGGCTTTAGTGCCGGTTCGCCAACCGGCACTAAAGAGTGGGGACTAAAGGTCCCCGGTCTTTAGTACCGATTCGTCACGAACCGGCGCTAAAGTGCCACCACGTGGCACGAGCCAGGCCCGTTTGCGTGGAGGGCATTAGTACCGGTTGGTAACACCAACCGGTACTAAATGTTTGGGTGTTTTTTTAATTTTTCTTTAATTTTGTGTTTTCAATTTAATTTAGTGATTGTTTTACATTATAATGAGTTGTTAAATCATTAGGTGAAAGTACCACGGATTAGTTTCGACTGGATGCATTATTGGATATCTCTATATATAGCTAGCTAGCTAGAGTATATGCCATATCCATATTATACTTGATCAACTATATAATATATACTGATATGGCATATACTTGATCACTTAGCTAGGTAGGATTCATCCAGCTGAAACTAATCTGCGGTTTCTTTCATTAAATGATATAATAATTAACTAGCTATCTAATCACCACCAGCACTACTAGCTTAAAGAAGAAACATTCACTTGTACCAGAAGCAAAAATATTATCGATC